>NC_132911.1:69799607-70113726 GCF_047675955.1 Chlorocebus sabaeus
GAGGACTGAAGAATGTCATAGATTTCAGAGGCCAGAAGTTTTGTTTCTCCTGGAGTTGTAGTTCTTGAAAAGAAACACATATATAATTAGTCTTGTCACTTCTACTGATTCTGTAATTTTATTTCTCCACTAAAAGGAGACTTGTTTCTTTCACTCTAATGCTTTGTTCAATTTAAAAGCAATAGCAGTGAATCCTAGAAAAATCAATAATGTAGAAAAAGCATCTTGTCTATAACAATCTTCTAATTTCATTTTAAACTCGTGGTTCATTGAGATTCAAAATCCATCACTATAGAGGTATAAAAAACACATTTGGCTGGGCGCGGTGGCTCATGCCTGTAATCCCAGCACTTTGGGAGGCCAAGGTAGGTGGATCACTGAGGTCAGGAGTTCAAGCATGACCAACATAGTGAAACCCCATCTCTACTAAAATACAAAAATTAGCTGGGTGTGGTGGCGCACGCATGTAATCCCAGCTACTCAGGAGTCTGAGAGAGGAGAATTGCTTGAACTCGGGAGGCAGAAGTTGCAGCGAGCTCAGATCACACCACTGAAATCCAGCCTGGGCAACAGAGGGAGACTCCATCTCAAAAAAAAAAAAAAAGCCTAATAAAAATAATTAAATACAAAATCAACTAACAAGATCGGGTTGTAATATGTTCCTGTATTATCACTAACATTCAACTCTCAATTTGAAAGTACCTTGACTTTTAAGAAAATACAACATATAAAAATCCAAAAGGAGAAACCAAATTGGAATAGGATCATTCATACTATCAACTAATTTCAAGATTTCTTTGTATGTTGAAACCAATTATTTTTTAATTTACTTTTTTTTTAAACATATTACAAATTATGTATTTATCATAAAACCACAGCTCTAACAAAGTTTTCATTCTTAAGCTTTTAAATCCTACTAGAGATCCTCACATCAACATCTAGGGGGCCGTGCTGTCCAATAATCTTTCTGCAGTGATAGAAATGTTCTATAGCTGCACTCTCCGCTCACATGCATAGAAATGTTCTATAGCTGCACTCTCCGCTCACATGAGGCTACTGAGCCCTTGAAATGTGGCCAGTGCAACTAAAAAAATTTTATAGACCTTTAATTAATTTGCCAAACAGAGTGAGTGGCTAACCACACTGGACAACAGTCTAATGGCTCTTATTAGTGGAATTGAACAGAGTAAGTACATGTAACCATAAGAAAAGAATCCTCATTTCACCTATCAATGGGCTCAACTAAGCCCAAACCCTTTAATGTACACTCAAGGCCTTAAAATCTGGCTATCTCCATCAGCTCATTTTGTCCTTCTGTTATTCTTTGGGTTGACTATGACACTTGGCCATCTCCTACAAAGACCATGCATTTTTATATGTTCTTTGCTCTCGAGTGCTTTCTACCCTTAAGTTTTGTTCAGGCCTTTCCTTAGCTGGAAGAGCTTCACCCAGACTGCAGGCTTTCCAACTCTTATTTCAATGTTTGAAGGCTCAGCTTAACCAACACCTTCCATATAATGCCTCTACCTAATAACCCAATTATCCCTTTGCATTCAGAGTACTATGCTTGTACTTATACTACTGATCTTAATTTTCTATTTCTTTTATAAGTATATGAACTCTTTAAGAGGAGGAAGGTATCCTTTTTGCACCTTCCATAGAACCTAACAAAAATGTTTGCAAGTTATTTATTGAATGAGTAAGAATACTTCATTTTCTGATATTCAGATTGTATATGTTCTAGCTATTTAGAGCTTTAATTCCAGGGGTGATAATCTGACAGTATTCCAGACACTCAATTACTATATCAGGTGCTTTTCTCAGCCACTGTTGACCAGAGATAAGTTACTTTTGGTGACTTTAACTGTGTGTTACAGGAAGCTATCAAAAAGACTAATTTGTATTAGTTGTCTCAGTATTTTTATGGATAGTTATTTTAGAGTTTATTGAAAAGTCACTGAAGTTCTCAGATATTTTAAATATCAGCCAAGAACAAGTTATAAAGGGCATGAAGAGACAATGATTACAGAAACTTATGAATTTAAGCTTAAAAAAAAAAAAAAACAGGGCCGGGTGCAGTGACTCATGTCTGTAATCCCAACACTTTGTGGAGTTGAGGTGGGTGGATCACTTGAGGTTAGGAGCTTGAGACGGGGTTTCAGCATGTTGGTCAGGCTGGTCTCGAACTCCTGACCTCATGATATGCCCACCTTGGCCTCCCAAAGTGCTGAGATTATAGGCGTGAGCCACAGCGCCCAGCCATTAATCCTTTAAGAACCTAATATAAAGTGTCTCACCAGAAAAATCCAAGTAAAAAGTTTTCCAAATCAATTTCAGTGGAATTATGTCCCCACCCAAACCATCCATTTTCTATCAGTCTCAACGGAGATGTTTAAATTGTTTTTAAAGTTGATTTCAAATTAAACAGGATAGGAGAACTATGATGTCAAGAAACTATTCCAATGTTTGGAAAAATCTAATAAAAAGGGAACTGTCAGGCCAGGCACAGTGGTTCACACCTGTAATCCCAGCACTTTGGGAGGCCGAGGTGGGCAGATCATGAGGTCAGGAGATCAAGACCATCCTGGCTAACATGGTGAAATCCCGTTTCTACTAAAAATACAAAAAATTAGCCAGGTGTGGCGGGCGCCTGTAGTCCCAGTTTCTTGGGAGACTGAGGCAGGAGAATCGCTTGAACCCAGGAGGCAGAGGTTGCAGTGAGCTGAGATCACGCCACTGCACTCCAGCCTGGGTTACAGAGCAAGACTCCATCTCAAAAAAAAAAAAAAAAAAAAAAAAAGTAACTGCTGGTAAAAGCATCATTGGTATTACTTGAAAACAATTAACAGGGATACAAAGACAAAGATATTTACATCTTTGACTTAGTAATTCGCCAGTAAATAGTCCATGAAACAAAAATAATCCAAAACAAAAAAAAGCCCTAGATGCAGTTAAGCAAAGAAATTTTAGAGCAGGCTGGGGGTGGTGATTCATGCCTATAATCCCAGCACTTACAGGGAGGCCAAGTGCGGGTGGATCACCTGAGGCCAGGAGTTCGAGACCAGCCTGGCCAAAATGGTGAGACTCCATCTCTACTAAAAATTAACCGGGTGTGGTGTCATGCACCTGTAGTCCCAGGTACTTGGGAGGCTGAGACAGGAGAATCGCTTGAAACCGAGAGGAAGAGGTTGCAATGAGCTGAGATCACAGCCATTGCACTCAAGCCTGGGTGACAGAGTGAGAGTTTGTCTCAAAAAGAAAAAAAAAAAATTTAGAGCAGTTGGGCACGGTGGCTCACACCTGTAATCCCAGCATGTTGGGAGGCTGAGATAGGAGGATCACTTGAGTCCAGGAGTTCGAAACCAGTCTAGGCAACATGTCGAGACCCCACCTCTACAAAAAAACAAAACAAAACATTAAAAAAGGCCAGCAGTGGCTCACGCCTGTAATCCCAATACTTTGGGAGGCTGAGACAGGCAGATCACCTGAGGTCAGGAGTTCGAAATCAGCCTGGCCAACATGGTGAAATACTGTCTCTACTAAAAGTACAAAAATTAGCCAGGCATGGTGGTGGGCGCCTGTAATTCCAGGTACTTGGGAGGCTGAGGCAGGAGAACTGCTTGAGCCCAGCAGGCAGACGTTGCAGTGAGCCAAGATCACGATATTGCACTCCAGCCTGGGCAACAGAATGAGACCCACAACAAAACAAAAAAAAATTAGCAGGACATGATGGCCTAACTCCCTGCTACTCAGGAGGCTGAGGCAGGAGGATTACTTGAACCTGTGAGGCAGAAGTTGCACCGAGCTAACGTCGCACCAGCCAAGGCAACATAGTGAGACCCAGTCTCAAAAAAAAAAAAGACAAGAAAAGAAAAATTTCAGAGCGGCACTGTACATCACAACTTTCCGAGATGATGGAAATAGTGTCACTAGCGACACGACTAAACACTTGGAATATGGCTAATATGACTGAGGAGCTGAGTTTTTAATTATTATTATTTTTTTTTTTGAGAGGGAGTCTCATTCTCTCGCCCAGGCTAGAGTGTAGTGGCGCGATCTTAGCTCACTGCAACCTCTGCCTCCTGGGTTCAGGCGATTCTCTTGGTTCAGCCTCCTCACTAGCTGGGATTACAGGTGCCCGCCACCACACCTGGTTAATTTTTAAATTTTTATATTTTTGGAAGAGATGGGGTTTCACTATGTTGGCCAGGCTGGCCTTGAACTCCTTACCTCAGGTGATCTACTCGCCTCCCAAAGTGCTGGGATTACAGGTGTGAGCCACCACACCCTGCCATTAATTTTAATTAATTTAAATTGCCACATGTTGCTATTGATGACCATACTAGACTCGCTTCAGGAAAAAAAGGAAGATGCTTCTGCTGTCATCATCCTTAAACCAGCCCTCCTCTTCCTGGTTAATCACTGCTTCTATCCTTCTGACCACTTCTCTAGCACCCTTTCTGAACTGAGGTCCTGTAAAAGAATTTAGTTCGATTTAAAAAAACAACAACAACAACTATCTGGGCAGGGTGTGATGGCTCATGCCTGTAATTCCAGCACTTTGGGAGGCTGAGGCAGAAGGACTGCTTGATCCCAGGAGAGCAGCCTAGGCAACATAGTGAGACCATGTCTCTACAAAATAACTAAAAAATTAGCCAGGTATAATGGCACATGTCTGTAGTCCCAGCTACTTGGGAGGATGAGGTAGGAGAAGAGCTGGAGCTTGGGAGGTTGAGGCTGCAGTGAGCCATGATCATACCACTGCACTCCAGCTCAGCAACACAGTGAGACCCTGTCTCAATAAACCAACCAAACAAACAAAAAAACCCTGAGTTATTATTTTTTCAATTACTCCAAGGATAGTATAGAGGTGAAACCATTCCAGATACACTGCACAGAAGATAATCCATTATATCCAATGGATTCCTTAGGGCTTTAGGGCTTCTCTTACAAACCAGTTCTAGTGGCTTCCACATTAGCAGCAACAGGATGAGGGAAGAAATAGCCAAGTATTCATATTCATATGAACAATGTGCAAAGTGGGGGTATGCATGCTTATAATTGCCAGTATAGCTACTGGGGCTACTCACACTATTTTAATTATAAACTTAAGAATTTACTACAAAACTGTATCTAGAGAGTCACACAAGCTTCTGTCTGCTTAAACAAAGCAGTTACAGATGAGAGATTAGCAACAATGGTTATATACTTTTTTTTTTTTTTTTTTTTGAGACACAGTCTTGCTCTGTTGCCCAGGCTAGAGTGCAGTGGCAGGATCTCAGCTCACTGCAATATCCACCTCCCGGGTTCAAGTGATCCTCCTGCCTCAGCCTCCCGCGTAGCTGGGATTACAGGCACATGCCACCACACCAAGCTAATTTTTGTATTTTTAGTAGAAACGAGATTTCACCACGTTGGCCAGGCTGGTCTCGAGCTCCTGGCCACAAGTGATCCGCCTGCCTTGGCCTCCCAAATTGCTGGGATTTCAGGCATGAGCCACCATGTCCTGCATGTATGAAATATTAAATGCCCCACCAGCACCATCTTAACTTGCTTATTTTACAGTTCCGCAGTTTTACCATTTTCCTACAGTAATAAACTACTTCCTAAATAATTTGTAATTTTTCTCTACCTAAAATTGAAATTTCTTTTTTTTTTTTTTGAGATGGAGTCTTGTTCTATCGCCCAGGCTAGAATGCAATGGTGCGATCTCAGCTCACTGCAACCTCCACCTCCCAGGTTCAAGCGATTCTCCTCCCTCAGCCAGCTAAATGATTAAAAACAGTTAACTACAGGACATTAAAACATAGTAATCCAATAATAGTAGTAATCATGCCTGTAATTCTAGCACTTTGGAAAGCCAAGGTGGGAAGATCGCTTGAGCCCAGCCTGGGCAACACAGTGAGGCCCTTTAAGTAAGTAACATAAGTATGTACGTAAATAAATGAGACACTGTCTACTGTACTTACTTCTGTATAACATTTTGTAAGCTCAACATCATACCCAGTTCTCCTTTCATCTTTTCTCTGTTTGCACGGCATTCTGCCAAGTATCGAAGAGCCTACAGCAGAAACAGTAATAAGTTAATTCGTCTGTTCAGACTATTCAAAATTGAAACTGCTACCAACTTATTGCAAGAAAACAAAAAAAAAAAGAGAAAATAGGTTTTTGTTTTGAGAATAAAATCCTTTAAATGTGATGATTCAGAATTATTCCCTAGGGAAGAAATGATCCTTTGAGCTGTAACAGCTGATCTACTCTTTGAAATGAAGGCTCCTAACTTATTCACAAGTCTCAAAAAAACTTAAAAAAAAAAAAAAAGATGGGCACTGGGTGGCTCACGCCTGTAATCCCAGCATTTTGGGAGGCTAAGGCAGGTGGATCACTTGAGGTCAGGAATTTGAGACCAGCCTGGCCAACACGGCAAAACCCTGTTTCTACGAAAAATACAAAAATTAGCTGGGCATGATGGCACGCATCCCAGCTACTCGGGAGGCTGAGGCAGGAGAATGGCTTGAACCCAGGAGGTGGAGGTTGCAGTGAACCGAGATCGCACCACTGCACTCCAGCCTGGGCGACAGAGCAAGACTGCATCTCAAAAAAAAAAACCACCATCCATATCAAAGACATCATAATTATTTGCTGAAAATCACTAATAAAGTTCCAGAAGAAGCCAGAAAAAGGCATTATATAAGAGAAGAACAAGAATTACGGCAGTTTTCTCATTAGAAACCATACATGCCAGAAGACAAAAGAGCAAAATCTTTTTTTTCTTTTTTTTTTTTTGTGACGGGGTTTTTGTTCTTTTACCCAGGCTGGAGTGAAGTGGCACAAACTCGACCTACCACAACCTCCGCCCCCCAGGTCCAAGGGATTCTCTTGCCTTAGCCTCCTGCCAGGATTGCAGGTGCCGGCCACCACGCCTGGCTAATTTTTGTATTTTTAGTGGAGACGGGTTTTCGCCATGTTGGTCAGGCTGATCTCGAACTCCTGACCTTAGGTGAACCACCCGCCTCCACCTCCCAAAGTGCTGGGATCACAGGCATGAGTCACCACACCCAGCCGAGACCCTGTTTCAAAACAAAAACAAAAACAAAACCCAAACAACAAAAATGAATCTATATTGGGGAATAAAGAACACCAGAAACATAAAAATGAAGGTAAATATAAAAGACCTTTTTTTGCTAGGCATGGTGGCTCACACCTGTAATCCCAGTACTTTGGGAAGCTGAGGCGGGCAGATCACATGAGCTCAGGAGTCAAGACTAGCCTGGCCAACATGGCAAAACCCCGTCTCTACTGAAAGTACAAAAATTAGCCAGGCATGCTGACGTGCACCTGTAATCTCAGCTGCTAGGGAGGATGAGGTAGAAGAATCACTTGAACCTGGGAGGCAGAGGTAGCAGTGAGTTGAGACTGTGCGACTGCACTCCAGCCTGGGTGACAGAGTAAGACTCCATCTCAAAAAAAAAAAAGGCGTTTTTAAATTTTTAATCTCTTTAAAAGATAATTGACTCTTTAAAGCAAAAATATATACACTGTAGGTTTTTAAACATATGTAGAAGTAAAATGTATGACAAAAATAGCACAAAAGATGGGAGGAAGAAATGGAAACATACTCTTGTGTGATTCTTACACTACATGTTAAGGGTAGGATTCATTTAAAGGTAGGCTATAATAAGTTAAAGATGCATATTGTAAAACCTACAGCAACCACTAAATAAAATAAAAACAAAAGTGTACACTAATAAGTTAACAGTGACAAAAAAAGGAAATCATAAAAACAAAACAACACACCTGATGGCCAGGCGTGGTGGCTCATGCCTATAATCTCAGCACTTTGAGAGGCCAAGACGGGTAGATCGCCTGAGGTCATGAGTTCGAGACTAGCTTGGCCAACGTGGTGAAAAACTGTCTCTACTAAAAATATAAAAATTAGCCACGTGTGATGGTGCGGGTCTGTAATTTTAGTTATTCAGAAGGCTGAGGGAGAAGAATCGCTTGAACCCAGGAGGCGGAGGTTGCAGTGAGCCAAGATCGCGCCATCGCTTTCCAGCCTGGGCGGCAAGAGCAAAACTCTATCTCAAAAACAGAAAAAACAACAACAAAAAAATCTTTTCTTCAGCCTCTTGGGAACTTTCACCCATTGATCCCTCTCCTTAGCTCAGTCCCTCCATGACTTTATACTTCCCTTCCTTATTCAGCCTAGTACCTACTGTGTATCATTTCAAACAATCCTGCCAAGACCCTAAACTCCCTTGCACAATCATTCTGCCCAACTTAACCTGGCCAAGTAACAACTCTGCACAAATCCAACTACTTGGCTCTCCGAGCCTACAGCAGGCCTGAATCATACCGATTCAGTATTACCAAACTAACCAGCCCCTCAACACTGCTGAACAACTTTATCATTAGCAAATCTTTCCTATTTTCTGCAATTATGAGAGCCTTCCCCTCAAACCTCTCCCATTCTAGTAGCCCTTGCCCTCTGAATTTAGACATGTTCTAGTCTATTTAAAAAAAAAAAAAAAAAAAAAAGACTTCCTTTAGCCCCAAGTCCCTATCTATAGACCAACCCCCTCTTTCTTCTCATCCTTATTGCATTTCTTATTGAAATAGAACCCAGACTGGGGGCTGTGCCATTTTTCCCATTTGTTACTACTGTTCTCTTATACCAATGTCTTTTTTGACTGCTAAACTTCATTCTGTAAAGGCAAAATAGAAAAACTTTTCCAAAAGGAAAAGCCTATATGCCTTCTATACAAAATTATGAAATAAGACTAAATGGGGAATTTATCATGAGTCCTTAAGTAAAGGACAATAGATAAAATTTCCGTAACATTAATTTCCCATAACATTAACAACTTTTTTTTTTTTTTTTTTAATGGAGTTTCGCTCTTGTTGCCCAGGCTGGAATGCAACGGCACAATCTTGGCTCACTGCAACCTCTGCCTCCTGGATTCAAGGGATTCTCCTGCCTCAGCCTCCTGAGTAGCTGGGATTTCAGGCACCCACCACCACGCCCGGCTAATTTTTTTGTATTTTTAGTAGAGACGGGGTTTTACCACGTTGGCCAAGCTAGTGTCAAACTCCTGACCTCAGGTGATCCACCCACCTCGGCCTCCCAAAGTGCTGGGATTACAGGCGTGAGCCACCATGCTTGGCCCTATTCATATGCAAAATATATAGGCATTTTTGCCAGAATAGGCAAATATAAACATACAAAAAGTAGATTAATAGTTTGCTTAGGGATAGAGAGTTGAGGGGTCTGGGAAGCAATAGGTAAAAAGTTGTGGTGGACCAGGCACAGTGGCTCACATCTGTAATCTAAGCATTTTGAGAGGTTGAGGTAGAAGAATCACTTGAGGCCAGGAGTTTGAGACCAGCCTAGCTAACACAGCTACATCCTATCACTACTAAAAAAAAAAAAAAATTTAGTTACAAAAAATAAATAAAAATAAAAAGTTGTGGTGATGGTAACACAACTCTGTGAATATACTAGAACTACTTAATTGTATACTTTAAATGAGTGAATTGCATGATGCTGTGTGCTTACATCTTAAAAAGCTGTCATAAAATAAAAACAAAGTAAGTGCCTCTTTGGGTGTCTATGTGTATGATATGATCCAATCCTCAAGATTGTTAAATGAAAAGGAAGTGGTAGAACATTCCATGCATGGAGTATGCTACAGTTTGTATTAAAGAATAAAAATAGGGCCAGCCATGGTGACTCACAGCTGTAATCCCAACATTTTGGAAGGTAAAAGTGGAAGGATCACTTGAGCCCAGGAGTTTGAGACCAGCCTGGCCAACATAGCGAAATCCTATCTCTACAAAAATATCAAAAATGTGCCTAGCATGGTGGTATGTGCCTATCATCCCAGCTACTCAGGAGGCTGAGGTGGGGGAGGATGGTTTAAATCCAGGAGGTGGAGACTGCAGTGAACTAAGATCCTGCCACATTGTACTCCAGGCCTGGATGACAGAGGGAGACTCTGTCTCAAACAAACAAACAAACAAAAGAATAAAAACAATGTAGCATGTTACTGCTGGTGTAAACAGACCACACATACATATGTTTGTATATACATAAATACAAACTATTAATTGCTCTCTTTCAGTTTTTTTACTATGTCATCTAGCACTTTTTCCAAATTATCTCCTTAATTGCAAAAATAAAACAGAGATTGAAATTACTAAAGGTAACTTACAAGCAAAGCAGAGTGGACGACTGGAGGGTTGGGATGGTCCATAAATAAAATAAGGCCAGGCAGACATCCCTGATCCTGGACGATGGCTCTTCTGTTTAATGGATCTGCTGCTAGATCCCGTAACTGGTTAACTACTGATAGAGCATCAGGCTCTTCACTCATGGTGGAGGTGGAAGAATTCATCTTCTATGCCATGCACATGAATAAAATCTTAAATTCTGTAGAAAAGGTTTGCAGAATTAGTTCTAGGTTGCTGAGGTATATTATGGCACTTGTGAAATAACCAGGATTACAACACGTTTAGAAAGAATCAGGTAACTACAACTAAATCACACAAAAACTTAGAAATCAGCAACTCTACAGTTTGAGAAAAGAAAAATGAACATAAGATGACTGAAAAAACTTGGGTGCACAATATTTAAAGAACATATGTTAACCTCAATATTCCAACAAATTACTTTCTAGCATACATATTTTAACAATAAAGTCACAATAAACATCTCTATAGTTCAAGCTTGTAACCTTTGCTATACTTCTAAAACTGTTAATATTGCCAGTGCTTTTTTTCCTCTAGACTATTTCTACCCCTAAAACTAGTGCCTGAGGGAAGAGTGGCTGGCTAGCTTACAGCTTGCTTATTCATCAATGAACAAAAACCTAGCATACTCTGTCTACAAAGAATAAAATGCCCTTGGAAAACGGAGGCAGAAGTCTACAAATCAAGAAGACAGGAAAGGTATTTAGCCTGTGGCTCAGGCCAGTAGTGTGAAAGATAATAGTGAATCTAGACTGAATCTAAACACATCTGTTCATCTGATTATGCCATATTCTACTGCCTAACAGAAAAGGAAGAATAGGAAGAATGAAACAGAATTTGACGTAATTCACTTGCCAGATGAGGAGACAGTCATAGAGAAGTTCAATAATTTGCCCCACATAACGAAATCTAGTTAGCATAGAACTGGCCTAAAATATTACTTATTATTTCCTAAACTCGTCAGCAGTCTTGCCACTTTGCATACTTCGTTTTCGTTGTTTGTTTTTTTCTGAGACAGAGTCTCATTCTGTCACACAAGCTGGAGTGCAGTGGCGCAACCTCAACTCACTACCATCTCTGCCTCCCGGTTCAAGCAATTCTCCTGCCTCAGCCTCCTAAGTAGCTGGGATTACGTACACAGACCACCATGCCCGCCTTTTTTTTTTTTTTTTTTTTTTTTTTGTATTTTTAGTAGAGACTAGGTTTCACCATGTTGGTTAGGCTGGTCTCAAACTCCTGACCTCAAATGATCTGCCCACCTCAACCTCCCAAAATGCTGGGATTACAGGCATGAGCCACAGCGTCTGGCCTCATGCCTCATACTTTCGTTTTAAAATCAGCATTTCGGCCGGGCACAGTGGCTCATGCCTGTAACCCCAGCACTTTGGGAGGCTGAGGCAGGCAGATCTCCTGAGGTCAGGAGCTCGAAATCAGCCTGGCTGACATGGTGAAACCCCACCTCTACTAAAAATACAAAATTAGCTGGGCGTGGTGGCACGCGCCTGTAATCCTAGCTACTCGGGAGGCTAAGGCAGGAGAACTGATTGAACCCAGGAGGCAGAGGTTGCAATGAGCTGAGATCACGCTATTGCAGAAGCAAAACTCTGTCTCAAAAAAAAAAAAAAAAATTCAGCATATCGGCTGGGTGCAGTGGCTCACGCCTGTAATCCCAGCACTTTGGGAGGCCGAGGTGGGTGGATCACCTGAGGTCAGGAGTTTCAGACCAGCCTGGTCAACATGGTGAAACCCTGTCTTTACTAAAAATACAAAAATTAGCCAGGCGTGATGACATGCGCCTGTAATCCCAGCCACTCAGGAGGCTGAGGGAGGGGAATCACTTGAATCCGGCAGGCAGAGGTTGCAGTGAGCCGAGATCGCACCACTGCACTCCAGCCTGGACGACATGGCAAGACTCCGTCTCTAAAAAAAAATAAATAAATAAATAGACCAGACTGGCCAAGATGGTGGAGGCTCATCTCTAGTAGAAACACAACAATTAGCCAGAAGTGGTGGCATGCACCTGTAGTCCCAGCAACTCAAGAGCCTGAGATAGGAGAATAGCTGGAACACAGGAGGCAGTGAGCCAAGATTGCACCATTGCACTCCAGCCTGGGCAACAGAGCGAGACTCTTGTCTCAAAAAAATAAATAAAGTCAGCATATCTTTTTCCCATAAAAGTAAACAGGGTATTGTAGAAAAGGCAACATGCTGGACATATGAAGAATCAAAATGTCAAGAAATGATCTTCATATATGCAGCAAATTAAAAATAGTAACTTCAATTAACTTACATAGTATATTCCTTATTAGGAAGAATATAAAGGTGTAAATACTTTCCATAAATTAATGAGTTTAATGTTAACATCAGTAACAATGCCAACTGTCAGGGCAACAGGGACAAGATTATTCTGTAAGTCCACAAAGACTACTGAAGTTATCTGAAGGAAAAAGGTAATAAGGCAAAACTGGCCTTACTATGTATTGAAATATACAAAGCTATAAGCAACAGTACTAATTGGGGGGAAGTGGAGAGATAAAGATGCTTCCTCCCAGAAAGTTATTTATGCATTTGATATAAGGAAGAAGGATCAACTGAGTCAGACCCAGGCCCCATCACTGGGTAACTTTGTGAGTTTAGGAAAATCCGTTAAACTCTGTCTCAGTTTCTTCATCTCTGAAATGGGGTCAATTATAGCAGCTACCAAATAGCGTTACTCTCCAGATGAAATGACAATACACACAAACACAATACATACTAGTGCCTGGCACACAATAAATGCTCAATAAAGTTATATCATGTCAAAAATCAATAAAAAATAGTAAGATTATTCAATAAATGGTATTGGAATAACTTCTTAGCAATTTTAAAACCACTGCTAAGATCCTTAACTCACATCACATGGCCAAAAAATATATTTAGTGTTAAAATACACTAATAATTTTAATTTGCAGGTCAGGAGTTTGAGCCAGCCTGGTCAACATGGTGAAACCCTGTCTCTACTAAAAATACAAAAAGCAGCTGAGCATGGTGGCGGGCACCTGTAATCCCAGCAACTCAGGAGGCTGAGGCAGGGAGAACTGATTGAACCAGGGAAGCGGAGGTTGCAGTGAGCCGAGCAAATGCAAAAATAAAAAACTCAGAGAAAAGATGGCTTCGGTAGGACAGTATTTGGCAAGTAATTTTCTCAAAAGGAAAATAGTTACTACTGCAATTTTTTAAAAGTCAAGACACAACAAAAAGTCACACACTGAACACATAGCAATACAACTAAGGGATCTGACAGCATTTTGCCTCGTAGGTGCCTCTATTATCTTATTATCAGCATCCTGAATATCCCCATTTACCAACTAGCTTACCCATAAGCTTTTTTTTCTTTTTTTTCTTTTGAGACAGAGTCTTACTCCGTTACCCAGGCTGGAAGGAGTGCAGTGGCACAATCTCGGTTCACTGCAACCTTGCTCTCCCAGGTTCAAGCGATTCTCCTGCCTCAGCCTCCTGAGTAGCTGGGATTACAGGTGCACACCACTACGCCTGGGTAATTTTTGTATTTTTAGTACAGACAGGGTTTCACCACGTTGGCCAGGCTGGTCTCAAACTCCTGACCTCAGGTGATTCACCCACCTTGGCCTCCCAAAGTGCTTGGATCACAGGTGTGAGCCATGGTGCCCGGCCACCCATAAACTTTAAGTGCTGTTACTAGCACAAATTCTTTCCAAAATGGAACCTGCAGAACCAATCATTGGCATAAAAACCGCAGAGGCAAGTCACAGCTAAAGCACCAGATACACAATCCAGCAATCCCACTTCTGGGTATTTACCCACAAGACTGGAAATCAATTTGTCTAATAGATGTCTGCCCTCCCATGTTCATTACAGCAACATTCACAGCAGCCAAGTTATAGAATCAACATGAGTATCCATCAACAGATGAATGGGTAAAGAAAATGTGGTACACTGGCTGGGCGCAGTGACTCACGCCTATAATCCCAGCACTTTGGGAGGCCAAGGCAGGCAGATCATAAGGTCAGGAGTTTGAGACCAGCCTGATCAACATGGTGAAACCCCGTCTCTACTAAAAATACAAAAATAGCTGAGCATGGTGGTGGGTGTCTGTAATCCCAGCTACTCAGGAGGCTGAGGCAGGGAGAACTGATTGAACCAGGGAAGCGGAGGTTGCAGTGAGCCGAGATCGCGCCTTTGCACTACAGCCTGGCTGACAGGACGAGACTCCAACTCAAAAAAAAAAAAAAAAAAAGAAAGAAAGAAAATGTGATATACATACACAATCACACAATGGAATACTATTCAGCCTTAAAAAAGAAGGAAATTCTGTCACTTGTGACAACATGGACAGAACTGGAGAACATTAAATGAAGTACTAAATGTAGTAAAGGAGGCACAGAAAGAGAAATGCTGCATGTTGTTGCTTAACTGTTGAAACTAAAACAACAGAACTCAGCAGCAGAGAATAGAATGGTGGTAAGAGGGTGGGGGATAGGCAAAATGAGGAGACGAGGATCAAAGGATACAAAGTCGTAGTAGGAATAAGTGAGGGTTTTTTTTGACATCTATTGCACAACATGGTGAATATAGTTAATAATAGTGTATTCTGGATGGGCGCGGTGGCTCATGCCTGTAATCCCAGCACTTTGGGAAGCTGAGGCAGGCGGATCATGAGGTCAGGAGGTCAAGACCAGCCTGACCAACATGGTGAAACCCCATCTCTACTAAAAGTACAAAAATTAGCTGGATGTGGTGGCAGGCGCCTGTAATCCCTGCTACTCGGGAGGCTGAAGCAGGAGAATCGCTTAAACCTGGGAGACAGAAGTTACAGTGAGCCGAGATCGTACCACTGTACTCCAGCCTGGGCAACAGAGTGACACTCCATCTCAAAAAAAAAAAAAAAAAAAAAAAAATCAAAAAAAAATAGTGTATTCCAGGTTTTAAAAAGGCTATGAGTTGCCAGGCGTGGTGACTTATGCCTATAATGCCAGCACTTTGGGAGGACAAGGCGGGTGCATCACCTGAAGTCAGGAGTTTGAGACCAGCCTGACCAGTATGGTGAAATGTCATCTCTACTAAAAATACAAAAATTAATCGGGCGTGGTGGCGCAAACCTGGAATCCCAGCTACTCGGGAGGCTGAGGCCAAAGAATTGCTTGAACACGGGAGGTGGAGGTTGCAGTGAGCTGAGATCATGCCACTGCACTCCAGCCTGGGCAATAAAGCTAGACTCCGTCTCAAAAGCAAAACAGAGAAGAACTGTTGTGAGTAAATTTCAAGTGGTCTCACCACAAAAAATAAGTATGAGGTGATAGATGTTAACTAGCTTGATTTAATTGCTCCACTTTATATTCATGAATCATAACATCATTTTGTACCCCATAAATATATACAACTATAAATTACTAATTTACAATCAAACTTTTTACAATAAATCAGGGAAAAAAGAACCAAACACTCTGAGTGTTGGCCTTTTGCATACAATGCTGGCCTTGAAACTGGAGAGTTCCATTCTCATTCAAGGAGCCATTAGATAACTATTCAGTAGGAACTATACTGAAAAAAAGTTATATAGTTTTACTGTTCTTTTGGGATGAACAAAAATCGAAACAACTAAAACTTCCAATCTTTGGCAGGGTGCAGTGGCTCATGCCTGTAATCCCAATACTTTGGGAGGCCAAGGTGGGTCGATCACCTGAGGTCAGGAGTTTGTGACCAGCCTGGCCAGCGTGGTGAAACTCTGTCTCTACTAAAAATACAAAAATTAGCTGGGCATGGTGGCAGGCGCCTGTAATCTCAACTATTTGGGAAGCTGAGGCAGAAGAATCGCTTGGACCCGGGAGGCAGAGATTGCAGTGAGCAGAGATAGCGCCATTGCACTCCAACTTGGGCAACAGCGCGAGACTCCGTCAAAAAATAAAATAAAATAAAATAAACAACAAAAAAAAACCTTCCAATCTTCAAAGAGCACTGATAAGGAGTGCGCTCAATCAGCATCTGCACAGGATCCATCAAAGACCTTAGCTAATGCAGCTGGTGCTCTATATCCACAGATTTCAAATCCTGAGAATACTGTACAATATTTCGATTCATGCTTGGTTGAATCCGACAATGTTATGGGTTTACTGTATAACAGAGGCAGAAGCTGTGGTCACTGCATTTCCCATGGCATTTAAAGGAACGCAAGAAAAGCTGACAGAAGCTGTGATTTGTCCCTCAAATTACAAGGGTTTTATGTAAAACTTCAGGAGAGAACTCCTCACAGTCAAGACTCATTTTTCTTACTTTAATATTCTTGATGATAGCAAGTCACTCTGACATCCATTTCTAACTACCACATTGCTTGAATTTTTTTTTTTTTTTTTTTTTTTTTTTTTTTTTGAGACAGGGTCTCACTGTCACCCAGGTTGTAGTGGCGTGGTGCAATTTTGGCTTATCGCAACCTCCGCCTCTCAGGTACAAGTGATTCTCCTGCCTCAGCCTCCCAAGTAGCTGGGACTACAGGTGCCTGTCACCACGCCCGGCTAATTTTTGATTTTTAGTAGAGACAGGTTTTCACCATATTGGCCAGGCTGGTCTTGAACTCCTGACCTCTCAGGTGATCTGCCCTCCTTGGCCTCCCAAAGTGCTGAGATTACAGGCGTGAGCCACCGCACCTGGCCATTGCTTAAATTCTGTTAAATGATCAGTATTTCTGTGGACTGCAGAGTTCACAAAGCAGATTTTATGAGATAGCAATAGAATAGTTAGGAAATTGAAAACAGATAAACAAAAGTTACAACTCTAACCCCAATTCATGTATTAGATACATATTATGTTTCTGTGTTAATTTTTTCAACTTCACACAAACACTCAAGCTGTTTGATAAAAATGTCTGCCTTTGCTGGGTGCAGTAACTTGGGAGGCTAAAGCAGGATGACCGCTTGAGGCCAGAGTTCAAGGTTGCAGTGTGCTATGATCTTGCCTGTGAACAGCCACTTTACCACAGCATGGCCAACACAGCAAGACCCTGTCTCTTAAAAAAAAAAAAAAAAAAAAAGTCTATCTTCATAGGTTGGAAAAAATGATTTTAAATGAATATTTCAGGATTCAGTCTCCCTATATGCCCAATTTGGCAAAGTGCAAAATAATTTTTATTTTATTTTTGAGATAGGGTCTTGTTCTGTTGCCCAGGCTGGATGGCAGTGGCAGAGCCACTAAAACTTTATGCTGGTGTATAAAGGCATGTCTTTCAAACATGGCTATGAACATATGAATAGAACGCTAAGCTCTAAAACTGTAAGATGGCCAGGTGCCATGGCTCAGGCTGGTTATCCAAGCACTCTGGGGGAGGCCCGGTGGAGTGGATCGTTTGAGCCCAGAAGTTCAAGACCAGTCTGGGCAACATGGCAAAACCCCATCTCTACTAAAAATACAAAAACTGAGGTGGGAGGATCACCTGAGCCTGGGAGTTCAGCAGAGTGAGCTGCAGCCTCCACCTCCCAGGCTCAAGCTATCCTCCCACCTCAGCCTCCCGAGTAGCTGAGACTATAGGCATATGCCACCATAACCAGTTAATTTCTGTATTTTTTGTAGAGACAGGGTTTCGCTGTGTTGCCTGGGCAGGTCTCAAACTCCTGGGCTCAAGCAATCTGTGCACCTCAGGTTCCCAAAGTGCTGGGATTACAGGCATAAGCCACTGCACTGGCCAAAAGAATTGATTTTTTGCTTTTTTTAAAATCGAGACAGAGTCTCACTCTGTCACCCAGGCAGTACAATGGTATGATCCTAGCTCTCTGCAACCTCTGCTGCCCAGGTTCAAGCTATTCTCATGCCTCACCCTCCCAAGTATCTGGGACTACAGGCATGCACCACCACATCCAGCTAATTTTTATATTTTTTAGTAGAGGGGTGTTTTGTCATGTTGGTCAGGCTGGTCTCAAACTCCTGACTTCAGGTGATCCGCCCACCTCCGCCTCGCAAAGTGCTGGGATTACAGGCGTGAGAAGAATTATTAAATAATCTGAAATATACTGACCTGAGCAATTTTATAGTAGCCAATAAACCATAATGTAAGTTAAAAAAAAAAAAAAAAAAAAAACCTTCCTATCTCCTTCTACAATGAGTACTGCATTAAGTTCAAAAGAAAATAAGTTTTTCTCTAGTTGTGTTTTATCTAAACTGCTAACACCAAGAAGTGGGGACCTGAACAGAATAAACTGGGATTATTGTTAAAACGCAAAGACCTAGGCTCTATCCCCATCCTAAATAGGAGTATTTGGAAAGAGAGCCCAATACTCATTTTAATAAACATACCACGTGATTTCTGCTGCCAAAACAAAGAGCCACTAAACCTTTATGCTGGTATATAAATGCAAATCTTTTAAACATGGCTATGAACATATGAATAAAATGCTAAGCTCTAAAACTCTGTGAGATGGCCCGGTGCCATGGCTCAGGCCGGTAATCCAAGCACTTCGGGAGGCCCAGAGGGGTGGAGCTCTTGAGCCTAGAAGTTCAAGACGAGCCTGGGAAACATGGCAAAACCCCATCTCTACTAAAAATACAAAAGCTGAGGTGGCAGGATCACCTGAGCCTGGGAGCTCGACAGAGTGATAGCTCATTTCAAAATAATAAAATTTGGGAGGCCGAGACGGGCGGATCACGAGGTCAGGAGATCGCGACCATCCTGGCTCACACGGTAAAACCCCATCTCTACTAAAAATACAAAAAATTAGCCGGGCGTGATGGCGGGTGCCTGCAGTCCCAGCTACTCGAGAGGCTGGGTCAGAAGAATGGCGTGAAACCAGGAGGCGGAACTTGCAGTGAGCCGAGATTGCGGCACTGCACTCCAGTCTGGGCAACAGAGCGAGATTCCGTCTCAAAATAATAATAATAATAATAATAAACTCTACAAGAGGCCGGGCACAGTGGCTCATGCCTGTAATCTCAGCACTTCGGGAGGCCAAGGCCTCTGCTACTCCAGAGGTTGAGGCAGGAGAATCGCTTGAACCCAGAAGGCAGACGTCGCAGTGAGCCGAGATCGAGCCACTGAGCCAGCCTGAGCCACAGAGCGATACTCCATCTCAAAAAAATAAAAATAAAAATAAAGGCCATAGCCTCACTAACAAATGATGAAAATGTGAAAAAACTTTTTATACCTTTACTTTCTCTTTTGTTTAGTTCAACTTGGACAAACAAATCATTCTATGACAAAGAATACTCTTCATCCTTTAATGAGCACTCTGGTAACTTAAAGATTCCTGTTAAAAAGCAAATACTGATTCAGAAGGTGGGAGTCTGAGATTCTGCATTTCCAACAAGCTTCCAGGTGAGGCCTAAGCTACTTGTTACACTTTGAGAAGCAAGCAGTTAGATGATACATGCGAGACACCTGTAGTTAGGCAGATGCCTGAAAGATTTTTCCTTCTCGTACAGTCAAGATTCACCATTCAATTCAAAGATTTAATTCTCACATGCTAAGAGCTGCAAAGGGAATACGTTTAACCTAAATCCTTATTCAGTTAAGTGGGCTTTGATAAAAATAACATAAGCATTGAGGTTAACTCTGACTTTCCCCTTACTCGAAGAGTTAACTGTAACTTTGACAAGTTAAGTTCTCAGAGCCTGTTATCTCACATAACAATCCTCAGCGGTTATCAGATTAAAGTAAGAACGCGAAATGGCAAAATCAAACACCAGCAATTACCAAACCAGAATATTACTTGCTCATGTGGGGACATCTGTCCTGCCAGGTGTTAGAGGTACCTTCTGCACCGCCCTGACACTTCAGTGCACTAAGTATCACCAAAGGAGTTGCTAACTTCACGAGTACCTACTCCCGCCCTCCCAAAATACAGTCTTAAATATAAAAATGGGAACACTGGTCTCTCTTGAATTAAGCCTAACACAACTATGTCTTTCCGCTCTTAGGAGACATGCAGGTGCACAAAACTAACAGAAAGTTACCAAAGAATAACCTGGAGAGATGAAAAGATGAGATGACACCCATCAATAATGCTGGGGTTAGTAAAAGTCGGATGTGAGGGGGACAGAGAAGAAGTGAGCAAAGCTAACAGATTCACGGGACACGTGGAGGTAGAGCGTGCTAAAGCGCCTCACTGGGACGCACTACTGGATCCGACAAGAGGCAGGCGGGGCGCCCCTCCCAGGCGGATTCGCTGCCTCGGTGCAGGGGCCGCTTCCCGCGGCCTTCCCGGCTCCACTGCTTTGTCTGCCGCCCGTGGACCCCACATACCGCTCCAGAGCTTTAGGAGTCCAGAGCCTGCCGCACCATCAGGGCCACACCTACGGATGAGGTAGAGACCTAAGAGGCGTGGAGCGAGCCCTTCGGTTCGCAGCCCCGGCCGCGGCGATCGCAAACAACCGGTCTAACTCAGGGACCCAAAGAGCGAAGGCGCTGGCGGGCAAAGGCTCTGCAGACTCTTCCCAGGTGACCTGACGCCTCTGTCGCTTTTGCCCTCCTATTGGCTGATAATGAGTCCAACGTGAGGATAAAGTATCCAATCAGTGAAGGTCTTTTTAGAGTGAAGCGCTCATAGGTGGTTTAGGGAAATACACTAAGTGTTCGAGGAACGGATCCAATGAGGACCCAGGAACACTATATTGGCCCTAACTACTCGCCGTCCACCAAGTGCTAACCGAAGAAATTTGATTCCGGCTGGGAAACTGTCGCACTTTGACAACCTGAATTCCCAGCCTTCCGGGGCCGGTAGGACTTCACCGGTACTGCATTCGGTAATTCAAATTGAGTATTTCTTCTTTAGCAACTCTTGCAATTCTAATAAAGGCAATACCTAATATTTTATTCGGTTCTGTGAGTCTTAATTCATAATTTTTTTTTGTTTTGTGTTTTACTGTGGACGTTAGCACTACAGTAGGCATTCCTTGGATTTTCGTTTATTTCTTCTTGGTGTCCACTGTCTCCCTAGCAGCTTGAAAGACGCAAAGTACAGTTTTCGTTTTAAGTAGCAATTTATTTTGGGGAAGAAGTTTTCATTCTTTTTTTTTTTTTTTTTCTTGTAAGGAATTTATGATCAGAATGTTCTCAAATTCATATTTTAAAATATCTATGTAGTTTATCAAAGTAAGGATTTATATACTTGTTTTATGGATGGCAATCACTTGAAGTTTTTGTTTTCTTTGGGCATAGATTTTATTTTTTTTTAAATTTATCTAAATATAAACCTACTCTTAACCCGCAGGCAGATCTTTGAGAATAATGTATCCATTTACAATCAATAACCCCAGTGAACAGATTCTGGATTCGCTCTATAACAGTTTGATTCGGCCACGTAGCTCATGTATTAAAGTCAGAAGGAATATGAGAGGCCTCTAATAGGAAAAGAGTGTAAATAACAATAAATATCCCAGATTGTATTCAATGCTAGTATCTCCTATACTTCGTAAGTGAATTTTAAAACCAAGCAGCTTCTTGCATTTCTTTCCGTTCCCTTGTTCTCGGTTATCTTCTTGCTTCCAATGAACTCAAAATAGGAGCAAAATAAGCTAAGTAGAAAACAAATAGGCCTGGCTCGGTGGCTCACACGTGTAATCCCAGCACTTTGGGAGGCCGAGGCGGGTGGATCACTTGAGGTCAGGATTTCGACACCAGCCTGGCCAACATGGTGAAACTCTGTCTCTACTAAAAAAAAAAAAAAAAAAAAAAAATTAACCCGGCGTCGTTGCGGACGCCTGTAATCCCACCTACTTGGGAGGCTGAGGCAGGAGAATCAATTGAACCTGAGAGGCTGAGGTTGCAGTGAGCCGAGATTGCGCCACTGCACTCCAGCCTGGGCAACAGAGCGAGACTGTCGCCAAAAAAAAAAAAAGTCCAAAGGGTACAACCAGGTTAAACATAACCCATTTGGTTGAGTAAGTTTCTTCAGTAGAGTTATTAAAAACAACTAAAAAAAAAGGAAATTAAACTTGCTATTTTTGTTAATGTTAATATATTAGGAAGGCGGGTGTGGTGGCTCACGTCTGTAATCTCAGCACTTTGGGAGGCCAAAGTGGGTGGATAACTTGAGTTCAGGAGTTTGAGACTAGCCTGGCCAACATGGTGAAACCCCATCTCTATTTTTTTCTTTTCTTTTTTTCTTTTTTCTTTTTTTTTTTTTTTAGACAGAGTTTCCATCATCTTGCCCGGGCTGGAGTACAGTGGCGTGATCTCGGGCTCACCGCAACCTCTGCCTCCTGGATTACAGGCATGTGCCACCACACCCGGCTAATTTTTTATTTTTAGTAGAGACGGGGTTTCTCCATTTTGGTCAGGCTGGCCTCGAACTCCGGACCTCAGGTGATCCGCCCGCCTCAGCCTCCCAAAGTGCTTGGATTACAGGCATGAGCCACCGCGCGCGGCCAGCTGTCTCTACTAAAAATACAAAAAGTTAGCCGGGCGTTGTGGCAGGCGCCTGTAATCCCAGCTACTCCGGTGACTGAGGCAGGAGAATTGCTTGAACCCCTGAGGCGGAGGTTGTAAGCCGAGGTCGCACCACTGTACTCCAATCTGGGAGACAGAGCGAGACTCCGTCTCAAAATAAATAAATAAATAAATATTAAATATAATCATGCTTCTGCCATTGAAGTATTGAGAAAGCTAATTCTTCCTTCACACTGCCATTACAGAATAGATGGCTGCTATTAAGAAGCAGGGGGTGTATTCACAAAAAAATAATTACCAGTTTCCTAAGCACCTATGGATTATAAGCCATAGGGAGGTATTTAAAAATTTTAAGAATTTGTATTCTCATATTAAAATGTCTAAACTTGACACCAGTGAAGTTATAAGACCTTCCATTGTGAGTCATTGCTTGTTCCTAGCCTCAGGTATCTTCCCACAGGACACTGGAATGTCATTTCTCAATAGCTGTGTTGCTTAAGACATGATTCAGATACTGGCAGTTTCATTCATTTAATTATTTTGAATGCTACAATGTGCCATAGACAATCTTAACTATGGATTCAAAGGTAAGGAAAATCACAATCCCTGCCCTCAAGGAGTTCATGGTCTGAAGAGCTCAAGAAGCACTGGATTTCAAAACTTTTTGATCAAGCAACACTTTCAGCTTTATATATATGTATTCGAGTACATAGCTCTGACATATTTATGTGTATTTATTCCTAAATTCTATATGTGTACTATCAAACTAATATGTAGTTTTGAAAATGTCAAAGTAGAAATTTTTGAAGAAAGAGAAATAATTATAAATTGAAGCTCTCACTATACATCCAATGAAAATAAAATTGGATCCATATATTACATCATTTACCAAAAAAATAAATTCCAGGTATATTAAAAACTCAAACCTTGAAGACTACATATATGACCTAGAAGCAGAGGGAAACCTTGAACAAAACTGGAAACCCAAAAGTTAAACAGGAAAAAAATGGATACATTTGACTTGTTTTAAAAAGCAGCTGGCCAGGCACAGTGGCTCACGCCGGTGATCTCAGCACTTTGGGAGGCCAAGGTGAGTGGATCACTTGAGGTCAGGAGTTCCAGACAAGCCTGGCCAACAATGCCCAAACCCAGTCTCTGCTAAAAATATAAAAATCAGCCAGGCGTGGTGGTGTACACCTGTAGTCCCAGCTACTCGGGAGGCTGAGGCAGGAGAATCATTTTAACCCGGGAGGCAGAGGCTGCAGTGAGCAGAGATCACACCACTGCACTCTAGCCTGGGCGACAGAGCAAGACTCTGTCTCAAAAAAAAGAAAAACAGCTCTATAGGTCAGGGTCAATCCCAAGAGCTGGTTTATAGAAAAGAATGTCACAATCTCTGGAGGTGATCTTTTAACCTATTTGGATATAGAGATTTTTTTTCTGGTCACTATACGCTGATCTAAGAAGAATTAAACTGTTTCAAGGCTCAGAATAACCAAATATACGCCAGAGTCTATGACTGAATCAAAATAGCTCAATAATTTGTCATTGGGCACCATGGTAAAAACATTCATTCAATTGAGATTTAGATAATAAATGCAGATTAAAATGTTATCTTTTCCCAACAATATGTGCTTTTTTTTCTTCTTCTTTGAGGTGGAGTCTGCTCTGTTGCCCAGGCTGGAGTGCACTGGAGTGCAGTGGCATGATCATGGCTCACTGCAACCTCTGCATTCTGGATTCAAGTGATTCTGCTGCCTCAACCTCCCAAGTAGCTGGGATTACAGGCATGCACCACCATACCTGGCTACGTTTTTATATTTTTAGTAGGGATGGAGTTTCACCATATTGGCCAAGCTGGTCTCAAACTCCTGACTTCAGGTGATCTGCCCACCTCAGCCTCCCAAAGTAATGGGATTACAGGCGTGAGCCACCTCGCCAAGCCCAATATGTGCTTTTATTACTAATTAAAGGAGCGTTGAAGCCAATGGGCACTGCATGCATCACTGACTCTTTCCTCAGGTGAGATGAAGTTGGCCCACTAACTGGTCTTGACCAGCTCTCCTGTAGCCCAACCTGTCCCAGACACATCTAGCCTCACTGTGTCTCAAAGCACTTCACCGTCCTACCCTGTGATCTTTTACCATCCATTCCTATATTCTAATGCAGAACCTCCTGAAGCTTATTTCAGTGTGTTACATTTTCTTCAGGGAGGCAATTAGAGCTGGGGGGGGGGGGGGGGCGGCGTGGAAAACACAACTAGAGGAAAAGGGTCTCAACTTCCAGGAAAGATCCTTTGTAAGCTTTGCAGATTATTCAACCTGTCTCAACAAATGGGGCTGTCATTAAGCCTTATATGAAAAACAGGCTGACACAGACATTGGTCTGTTCCTACTTTACTAACCACTGGATCACAACCACCCAAGCTGACTATATATCCTACATGGTTATTATTTATTGGGCCCTTGAGATAAACCAGGCACTCCCCTGAGCATTTGACAGATGTTACGTAATCGATCCTCAAGGCTACTCTTTGAGCTGTCTACTATTGCCACTGTGAAAGGGAAGAAATTGAGACCCTGGAAGGCTGACTGTCTTGCTCAAGACCACACTGCTGGTCATTGGCAGAGGCATATTTCCAACAAGGGTCTGTCTGCCTCTGAAGCCCATATTCTTTCTACTACAGTATATAGCTTCATTGTCTTCCAACATTAATGGGAATCTGATATTTTGTTAAATCTCTATGATGAAGGAAGCTCACAATCAGCCTTGGTCACCTCTCTTTTGCCTAATACATCTAATAATGAACAAATCTATTTGTGTAAATAATGGCATGTATAATCCTTTAATTTCCTACTCGGAATTTGGAGGCCCAAAAAAGATAAGGGACTTTTTCAAGGTCATACAGTGAGTAAGAGAGCTCTGTTTCTTTCTGTTCTGTTCAATAAAAACTGCAAATGGCAGATGAAGTTTCAGTTGTTCTAGATTCTGCCAAGAAAACTGAGCCCTTAATTTGGGTCAAGAACTCTAGGATCAAATACACGAAAAAGAAAAGTATTCTATTTTATTCTCACATCCCCAAATGGATTGCCCTATAATCTTCCACATTTGTTTCCAAAGCTAGCTATGCAGAACTATCATAATTCTGCTGAATAGAATTATTCAGAGGTAGAGGCCTGGGCATACATACTTTTAAACAGCTCCAATGTGAAATTTAAGAGTCACTGATCTTGTGGAGGAAACATAAATTGTATTAATTATCTAATGTGTCCTTTGTATTTCATTTTATTTATTTAACTTAATTTAATTTTTGAGACAGAGTCTCATTCTGTCACCCAGGATGGAGTGCAGTGTTGAGATCAGGGCTCACAGCAGCCTCAACCTCCCCAGGCTCAGGTGATCCTCCCACCTCAGCCTCTTGAGTAGCTGTGACTATAGACGCACACCACCACACCTGGCTACCCTATGTATGTTTTTTCTTTTCTTTTCTTTTCTTTTTTTTTTTTTTTTTTTTTTTTTTTTTTTTTTTTGAGACAGTGTCTTGCACTGTCACCCGGGCTGGAGTGCAATGGCGCGATCTCAGCTCACTGCAACCTCCGCCTCCTGGGTTCAGGCGACTCTCCCGCCTCAGCCTCCCAAGTAGCTGGGATTACAGGTGCCTGCCACCACGCCTGGCTAATTTTTTTTTGTATTTTTAGCAGAGACAGGGTTTCACTATGTTGACCAGTCTGGTCTCGAACTCTTGACGTCAAGTGATCCACCTGCCTCAGCCTCCTGAAGTGCTGGGATTACAGGTATGAGCCACCGCACCCGTCCCTTATGCATATTTTTTTTCTAGAGATGAGGTTTCACTGTGTTGCCCAGGACAGTCTTGTACTTCTGGGCTCAAGCAATCCTCCCGCCTTAGCCTCCCAAAGTTCTGTGATTACAGGTGTGAGCCACCACGCCCGTCCTGTATATCACTTCCTAATACATATCTACAAAAGTTGTCAACTTAACACAGTAATAATTTACTAGCTTATAGTTTTTGTGCATCAGGCATCCATGTGCAGCTTAGCTGGGTGCCTCTGGCTCAGATCTCTCAAAAGGCTGCTATCAAGAGGTCAGCTGGGGCTTCAGTCATCTCAAGGGTTGAGTGAGACAGGCTATTTTTCCAAGCTCACCTCACATGGCCATTAGTAGGACTCAGTTTCTCATAGCTGATGGAAGGAGAGCCTCAGTTCCTTGCTGAGTGTTGGTCAGAGGCTTCCCTCAGTTTCTTGCCACATGGGCTTCTCCTTAGGGCAGCTCACATATGACACTGTCTTCCCTCAGAGCAAGTGAAGGAGAGCTAGAAGGAGCAAACAGGATGAAAGCCACAATCTTTTTGTAACCTAACCTAGAAATGACATCCTTTCATTCTTACTGTATTCTATTCATTAGAAGCAAGTTGATGCTCAAGGAGAGGGGATTACACAAGGGGCATGAATACCAGGTGGCAAGGATCATTGGGGGTCACCTTAGAGGCTATCATAGAGATGTAAGCAAAGAATTAAAAAACAAGGTGGTAATATATTTCCTAGCTCTGTCTTGTAAGAGAAGATAAATTCAACAATATCCTGGTCCTGGCATGGTGGCTCACACCTGTAATCCCAGCATTTTGGGACGCCAAGCAAAAGGATCAGTTGAGTCCAGGAGTTTGAGGCCAGCCTAAGCAACACAGCAAGGCCCCATCTCCATAAAAAATAAAATAAAACAATAAATTAAGTGATATCCCAGTAGCAACGAGATCATCCAGTACCTAAGTCTTGGTTTCTAAATACCATTCCAGGACTTCTTGGAGAAATGGCTGATTTTAGGGCTGGGTAAGGAAAAATACAAGATAAGCGCAGAGCATCTTATAGTTCCAGAAAAAAGGAGATAATCAAAAAACAAAAGGAACACATAAACCTAGTTAAAAGAACTCCCAATGACCAAAGCTGAAACAATTGAGTAACAGTATAAAATAAATATACAAGTCTATATGTCTATATAAATAAATGATTGAATATAAATATAAATTAATAAATGAGGAAAGACAAATCTTCCTTTCAGAATTTCAAATAAGGTTTATCAATTGTCCACTCCAGAAGTTGAAGCTTAATCCCCATTCCATTTGAGTATGAGCAGTATTTAGTGACTTGTTTTCAAAGAAAGGAATATGGAAAGTGGGAAAATACAACTTTATAGTGGAGTAACTAGCAAATATTACCATGTGTCAGCCTCACCAGTAATAAGGTAGAGTGATATCATGTATCCTCTGACATAATGTGATGAGAAGGTCATCTCATCATGTGATGTTTTCCCCAAACCCTATAACCACAGTCTAATCATGAGAAAAACATCAGACAAACACAAATCGAGGGACATTTTGCAAAATACCTGACCAGACTTCAAAACTGTCATGGTCATATCAAGGTCATGAAAAACAAGAAAAGACCGAAAAACGGTCACAGGTCAGAGGAGACTAAGGAGGCTTGATGGCTAAATGCAATGTGGCATCTTAGATTAGATCCTGAAACAGAAAAACAACCTTACTAAAACCCAAATGAGGTCTGGAGTTTAGTAAATAGTAATGTACCAATATTTGGCTTTTCAGTTGTTTTGTTTTTTCTTTTTATTTATTTATTTAAAAAAATAGAGATGGGGTCTCCCTTTGTTGCCTAGGCTGGTCTTGAACTCTTGGGCTCAAATGATCCTCCCAGTTTGGCCTCCCAAAGTGTTAGGATTACAGGCGTGAGCCACTATGCCTGGCTGGCTCTTTAGTTTTGTAAGTGTATCATGGTAATGTAAGATGTTAACACTAGGGAAACTGGGTGAGGAGTAGACAGGAACTTTATGTACTCTAACTTTTCTGTAAATCTAAAATAATTCTAAAATAGTTAATTAAAAACAAAAAACAAAGCATCCTGCTGACAGTTTTAGAAGCGTGATGACCAGAAGATCTCCCCTAGATTAGCTTCTGGTTTAGTACATTTCAAACTCTCTCTCTCTCTCTCTCTCTCTCTCTCTCTCTTTTTTCTTTTTTTGAGGCAGAGTCTCGCTCTGTCACCTAGACTGGAGTGTAGAGTGCAGTGGCATGATCTCGGCTCATAGAAACCTCCACCTCCCGCGTTCACGCGATTCTCCTGCCTCAGCCTCCCGAGTAGCTGGGGACAGGCACCCGCCACTATGCTTGGCTAATTTGTGTGTGTGTGTGTGTGTGTGTGTGTGTGTGTGTATTTTTAGCAGAGACAGGGTTTTCACCATGTTGGTCAGGCTAGTCTCGAACTTCTGACCTCAAATAATCTCCCCGTTTCGGCCTCCCAAAGTGCTGGAATTACAGGCGTGAGTCACAGCGCCCAGCCCCTCCCCCCCCCCCCTTTTTTTTGAGACAGAGTCTCGCTGGGTCGCCCAGACTGGAGTTCAGTGGTGCGATCTCCACTGACTGCAGCCTCTGCCTCCCGGGTTCATGCAATCCTCCTGCCTCAGCCTCCTGAGTAACTGGAGTTACAAGCACGTGCCACCACACTCAGCTTTTTTGTATTTTTGGTGGAGACGGTGTTTCACCATGTTAGCCAGGCTGGTCTCAAACGCCTGACCTTAAGTGATCCACCTGCCTCAGCCTCCCAAATTGCTGGGATTACAGGCATGCACCACCGCCCCTGGCTTCAAACTTTATCCTCCACTAGCCACATACTTCTAGGGCCAGATGCCAAGGGACACATCCCTGTATCAT
Source organism: Chlorocebus sabaeus (assembly GCF_047675955.1). Classification (NCBI taxonomy): domain Eukaryota; kingdom Metazoa; phylum Chordata; class Mammalia; order Primates; family Cercopithecidae; genus Chlorocebus; species Chlorocebus sabaeus. The sequence continues at coordinate 69,828,977 of NC_132911.1, forward strand.
AGCAGTGAGTGAGATGGCAGAGCATGTCTTGCTTGAAGCCAGTCCAGCACCAGGAAAGCCAGCAGTAACTCATCACGAAGAGGCCCAAGTTCAATTCAACTCTCTTTCCCCCACCCAGATTCCCAAAATGTCCAAGGCCACTCCAGCGTATCTAGCAAGAAAGGAATTATGAAGGAAGGGAAGTTGGAGAGGATAAAAAAAAAAAAAAAAGACAGGTCTTAACCAGTACCTCTTTGAGGGGTGCTTTAAGACATTTTCCTTTTAATAAATAAGTAGAAAACAACGTATGATCACGTAAACTCAATGCTAAAGTTCCTCTATGGACTTTGGAAAGGGCTAGCGAAAGTTAGCGTGCCTGAAACACAAGCTTCATTAGTTTAGCAGTAAATACCCTCCAGAAAGATCTCAGAGGAAGAAATGAGTGCTCTTTGACAGAACAGTCACCGTCGCTCCCACCCTTTCAGCTCCAAAGCTCCTACTCTTGCACCCAGTCTCAGACAAGCACTCACTTCTCAGGAAGTATTCCCTGAGACATTATGGAGGCGCCGAGGCTCCCACCTCGATTCCATTATAACATTTGATCACGTATGTTAAGTTTGTGCTTTTGTTTAGTTTGTGTTGTCTCCTCGTCATCATGTAGGCTCACTTAGGGCGTGGCTCAAGGCTTTTACCAACCTTTCTGCTGTCATAGTGGTCCCCCAACAAGCCCTTGTTGAGTAAATGAGTTAATGCTCTGGGTGAAGGAGGAAAGCCCTCACTAGGAAGAGACTTGTGTCATCCAGGGCAAGAACATCAGAGATCCAGTGACAGCCCAGCGACCTCCGGGATCAATTGCAATAGGAGGGTAAGAGAGACAGCCAATCAGCAACAGCCATACAGAAATACGGACAGGTTTCCTGCCCTACATAGGAATCTTTCATCAAGCCTACGCACATTACTATACTGCATAAGTTAGCTATAAATGTAATAATGATATTTTCACGACAATTATTGGAAATCCAGAGTGTCCCAGAGTATTCAAATCTTTAGAAAGCACGTTCCCCAAATGAATCGGACTGAACAGACGCTAGAACTGAACACGGTAAAGTAAAATACTTATCCATGAGGCACTTTGTAACCCCCGCACTCCTGTTCTGCCTAAAGAGAAACATTCCTGATGTGAGGTCCGCACAGGCATTATATCTGCCGGGTGGACACAGGTCCCTACAGCGTGCGGTGAAATGGGCTCCACATGTTAGGTTAACAAAGGCTTACGACTCGCAGCCTCTTTCAAGGTAATACACATCTGCGACTACATTCAGAATGTGGATGTCCCTAAGCCCCTAGAGCATGAAGCTGACAAAAGCACTTCCCAGGGCAGCACAGTGAAGGCACAAAGCAAGGTCCGCACAAAAGCACACGCCCCTCGCAGAGCTCCGCGCGTGCGCATACCGACTGTGAAACGCCGCAGCCGGCTTGCGGAGCAGTTGCCGCGCCCTCCGCCGGGCTTCTTGTGCCCGCCTCCGAGCCTGAGGAAACAGCTGATTGATCAGCCTGGCTCAGGCTTGGGGCGGGGATTGGCTGATTGGCAGCAACGCCACGGGACAGCGAAGCTGGAAGCCTGAGGAGCCGGAGCGGGTGCTGGCTGCCGCGCGGCGGAGGTGAGTTGGGTGGGAACTCGGCAAAGCGGTTGGCGACGGGGTAATAAAGTCAGCTCCAGGCCTGACGGCCATGGGATGCCCTGGAATCAGGACAGGAGCTGAAGGAGCTCGGTTCGGGAACGCAGGGAGACCGGCGGGATCCTGGGCCGGTTGGGTGTTTGCCCCGCGGCCGGGAGGCAGAGACTGCCTTGGCTGAGGGCGCGTGGGTCCGGGGCTCCGGAGAAGCCGAGGGAGATCGGCTGACTTGCCCTGAAGGCTGAGACTCGCCCACCCGCCTATCTACCCCTATGCCTCTTGCCCCCTCCCCCGACCTTCGGTCCATCTTTCGGACCCCCGTTTCCCGCGGCGGCCGCCAGGCGGCGGTCCTGGGGCGACCGCCCTTCGCGGCGGCTCCCTTGGGGGCTGCGCCCTTCCCGGGCTCGGGAGCCCGACTGCGCGGGTGCACTCAAGCCGGCGTCCGAGAGGAGCACTGCGCTCGGTGGTCTGCCGGAAAGTTTAACCAGCTTCGCGTGGTTGCTGTGTCACTTTTCGCCTCCTAAAACTTACCAGTGTATCTGCTGACCATGACCAGAGTTTGCAGGAAGCCCCAAAGCCGGCCTTTGGGCATTAACAACAACAGCATTTTATTATGGAAATCTTCAAACTGTGAGAAATTGAACAAACGATATAAGGAATTCACTGTACTCATTACCCAGTTTCAGTAATTATCAATACGTGGGCAGTCTTGCTCCCCTAATCGGGGTTATTTTGCGTTTTTGAGACAGGGTCTCTGTCACCCAGGCTGAAGTGCAGTGGCGGGATCTCGACCCACTGCAGTCTCCGCCTCCTGGGCCCCAGCGATCCTCACGCCTCAACCTCCCCGCTAGCTGGGACTACAGGCAGGCGTCACCAAGCCCAGCTAACTTCTCCCCCGCCCCCTGCCCTTTTGTAGAGCTGGGGTCTCCTTATGTTGCTCAGGCTGTCTTTGAACTCCTGGGCTTAAGCGATCCTCCCTCCTTGGCCTCCCAAAGTGTTGGGATTACAGGCAGGAGTCACCGCACCCGGCTACCCTGGGTTATTTTGAAGCAAATCCCAGACATTTTATCATTTCAGTTATTTTATATATTTCTATGCTCTGTCATGATAAATAATCATACGTATAATAACTTGCTTTCTAGAGGGGTCAAGTAAAATAAGGGACATATTAAAGTGTAGACAGTGCTTATTTAGTTTGTACTACCAGCATTTAGGTAACTGCTACAGTGAGTCTCATTATCTTGCGCTCAGGTTTTCAAAATCGGAGTTACCAGATACTCTAGACAGTAGTGCTCTTGCTGTTGAATAGTAATAATTGTATTGATAATTTCTATTTGTAGAGTTCTTAGTATATATGAAGGACTATGAAGTAGTTTCCACTTACTCATTAAATGTTTACAATAACCCTATGAAGTAGGTGTTATTATCCCCGTGTTAGAGTTAGGGGAAAGAAATTTGGAGAGGTCACAATTTTCCTAAAGTCACACTGCTGAAAAAACAGGGGTGGGGGATAGAATTCAGAATGCTAATCTTGGCCTTTGTCATTGCAAAGTTCCTGCTCTTTTAACTGTAACTGAATGTCCTAAGAGTTGTGGAACAAATGGAACTGCTGTGGAAAATTATTTCTGTTAAGCTACAGATCAGTAATGGAAAAAAAAAAGCCTGAAAATTTACACAAATACAAACAATAGTGAGAGAGGTATGTTTGTTCTTTGAAAAGTTAAAGATTATTCAACTAAATTTAATGTCCTGAGAAGACACAATTCAACAAATACAAGTGCTAAAGATTTTATTCTTGGCCAGGTGCATGGCTCAGCCCAGCACTTTGTGAAGGCTGAGGCGAGAGGACTCCTTGAGACCAGGAGTTTGAGACCAGCCTGGGCAATATAGTGTGACACTATTTAAAAAAAAAAGTAAAATAAACATTTTATTCTTTAATATGTGACCAGTTAAAGGGAAAAGGAAAATATGCATCAATGAATAGTGTCTACCACTCCTTTAGCACATAGCTTATATTGGATATTAATACTGAATATTTCATTTGTATCCTTCATCCTCCCAATCTTAAACTACTAAGACAGCGTTTTCCTCCAAATAGTGTTTGATGAATAAGGAATGAGATAGAAACAGTTGGGTCTCCTCTACTTATTCAAAGGACAGTAGAGAAGGCCTATTAGCTTGGAGTTTAGGAATCCTACTGGATAGGAGTAATTCAGAAGTCCAGAAGTCAGGTCAGACTCCTTTGTGAAGGAACTTGAGCGCCACATTTAAAGAGTTTAAACTTAGTGAGCAAAGAAGTGACATGATCAAAGTCATCTTACGAGAAGATAGATACAGGAAGATAGCTGGTACTGTCAAAGGTGGCTTTACCAGCTATGTGAAAGGATTAGCAGTGGGTCGACCTGATAAACATAAAGGAAATAGACATGGGGAACTGGCAAATTTATGGATATGAGGAAAGAACCAGACAAAGAAAACAGCCTGAAAGAGAGAAAAGAGCATGGTATGTAGTAGGATTTTTTTTGTTTTGTTTTGTTTTTTTTGAGATGGAGTTTCACTCTTGTTGCCCAGGCTGCAGTGTAGTGGCGTGATCTTGGCTCACTGCAACCTCTGCCTCCCGGGTTCAAGCGATTCTCCTGCCTCAACCTCCCGAGTAGCTGGGATTACAGGTGTATGCCACCACGCCCAGCTAATTTTGTATTTTTAGTAGAGACAGTTTCACCATGTTGGCCAGGCTGGTCTTGAACTCCTGATCTCAGTTGATCCACCTGCCTTAGCCTTCCAAAGTGCTGGGATTACAGGTGTGAGCCACCATGCCTGGCCTATAGTAGGTTTTGAAGTGATGATACACTTCATTTTCCATGGGTTTGTTTTCTTGGGCCATCCTGGTGATGAGTTGGTGATGAGTTATTACTGTATCACTGTTCTTTGAAGTGGTAATTACCGCCCAGCTACTGAACTATTCTTTTATATACTTATTAGATGCTATTGATAGAAATTACACAATTTAGATAAGCAACAAAAAAAAGACCCTGTAATCCTACCCTTTGAAGATAACCACTGATGATGGAGAAAAGGTGATAACAGTTTTTGTTAACATTTATTTGATTACTGTTCGACATTTTTCACATTTTATTTTCCATCTGTATTTCTGCTTGTAAAATGCCTACTCATGTACTATGCCTATTTTTCCATTGGGCTTTTGATCATTCGTTTCTTTATTTGCAAGCACTTTATATTCATTAGGGATATACATCATTTGTTATATTAAGTTGCAAATAGGTTTCTTAATTACATGGCTCTTCTCAAAATCTTCAGAGTGGCTAGTAAAATGAAAAAGATGACAGCTGGGAGAGCACTCAGGGCTGCTGTTTCAGGGACCAGAACATGCCACCTCTGAAACAATTCCTTCATTTTATGATACTGAAGTTATTGTCAGCCAGTCAATCTGCAAGTCATTTTTAGCAAATAAATTGTTTTGTGTAAATGTTTGGTATCATTAAAAAGATTTTTTTTCTGCTCCCACTCCACTGGGAGATATCATTTAACAGATAATTTATACAGCTGGAGTTGACTAGTGTGAGTTGGTTGTGGTTAAAATGTAAATAGTCAGACAAGTTAAACAGGAAAGTTAAATTAAGTCTCCATGATTGAAAAAACATACATTGTAATATACATATTAACATATATAAAGCAGTATAACTAAGATCTTTTTAAACCTTTAAGATATTTTATTTTTTTTAGAGACAGAGTCTTTCTTACTTTGTTGCCAAATTGGAGTGCAGTGAGGCTATCATAGCTCTGAGATACTTTATTAATTTTTTCCCCCTCCTCCCTTAGTTACTTTTTGAAATGGATTTCTTATATACTAGTAAATACTGATTTGATATACAGTTGGCCTTCTGGATTCATAGGTTCTGTATCCGCAGATAGAAAATATTTGAAAAAACAATGATAAAGTAACAATATGACAACAAGAAACAATACAAATGAAACAATAGACAACTGTTTCCATTATATTAGGTATTATAAGAAATCTACAGATGACTTCAAGTATATGAGAGGATGCGTATAGGTTATATGGAAATACTATATCATTTTATCTTTTTTTTTTTTTTTTTTTTTTTTTTGAGATGGAGTTTTGCTCTTGTTTCCCAGGCTGGCGTGCAATGGCACGATCTCGGCTCACCGCAACCTCCACCTCCCAGGTTCAAGTGATTCTCCTGCTTCAGCCTTCTGAGTAGCTGAGATTACAGGAGTCCACCACCATGACCTGCTTATTTTTAATTTTTAGGAGAGACAGGGTTTCACCATGTTGTCCAGGCTGTCTTGAACTCTTGACCTCAGGTGATCCACCACCTGAGCCTCCCAAAGTGCTGGGATTACAGGCGTGAGCCACCGCGCCTGGCCCATTTTATCTTTATTTTTATTTTTGTGGGTACATAGTATGTGTATGTATTTATGGGGTATGTGAGATATTTTAATACAGACATATAATGTGTAATAATCACATCAGGGTAAATGGGGTATCCACCTCAAGCACTTTTCCTTTCTTTGTGTTACAAACAATCCAATTATACTTTTAGTTATTTTTTAATGTACAATAAATTATTGTTGACTATTGCCATCATGTGATGCTATCAAATTCTAGGTCTTATTCATTCTAACTGTATTTTTGTATGCATTAACCATCCCTACTCTACTTCCCCCGCCCACTGTCCTTTGCAGCATCTGATAACCATCCTTCTGGGGTTTTTTTTTTGTTTGTTTTTGAGATGGAGTCTCGCTCTATCACCCAGGCTGGAGTGCAGTGGTGTGATGTGGTCTTACTGCAACCTCTACCTCCTGGGTTCAAGTGATTCTCCTGCCTCAGCCTCCCAAGTAGCTGGGGTTACAGGCACCCACCACCACGCCTGGCTAATTTTTGTATTTTTAGTAGAGATGGGATTTCACTATGTTGGCCAGACTGGTCTCAAACTCCCAACCTCAGGTGATCTGCCCGCCTCAGCCTCCCAAACTGCTGGGATTACAGGTGTGAGCCACCGTACCCAGCCTAATTTTTGTATTTTTAGTAGAGACAGGGTTATGCCATGTTGGCCAGACTGCTGGTAACCATCCTTATACTCTTTTTTTTGAGACAGAGTTTCACTCTGCAGTGTCCGCCTCCCGAGTTCAAGCAATTCTCTGCCTCAGCCTCCTGAGTAGCTGAGATTACAGGCACCCACCATCATGCCCAGCTAATTTTTTGAATTTTTAGTAGAGACGAGGTTTCACCATCTTGGCCAGGCTGATCTTGAACGCCTGACCTCGTGATCCACCTTCCTTGGCCTCCCAAAGTGCTGGGATTACAGGCGTGAGCCACTGTGCCTGGCCAACCATCCTTATACTCTTATCTGCATGAGTTAAGTTGTTTTAATTTTTAGGTCCCATAGTAAGTGAGAATATGTGAAGTTTGTCTTTTTCTGCCTGGCTTATTTCACTTAACATAATATCCTCCAGTTCCATTCATGTTATTTTCAAATGACAGGATCCTATTCTTTTTAATGGCTGAATAGTACTCCATTATGCATATGTATCACGTTTTCTTTATCTATTTGTCTGTTGATAGACATTTATTTAGTTGCTTCCAAGTCCTGGCTGTTGTGAATAGCTCTACAACAAACATGGCAGTGCAGATATCGCTTCAATATACTGATTTCCTTTCTTTTGGGTCTATACCTACCAGTGAGATTGATGAGTCATATGGTAGCTCTATTTTTCGTTTTTTGAGGAACCTCCAAACCATTCTCTATAGTGGTTGTGCAAATTTACAATCCCACCAACAGGGTATGAGGATCCCTTTTCTCCATATCCTTGCCAGCATTAATTATTGTCTGTCTTTTGAGTATAAGCCATTTTAACTGGTGTGAGATAGTATCTCATTGTAGTTCTGATTTGCATTTCTCTGATGATGGGAGCACTTTTTTTATATACCTGTTTGCCATTTGTAAGTCTTCTTTTGAGAAATGTCTGTTCAGATCTTTTGGCCGTTTTTGAATTAGATTATTCAATTTATTTCCTATTGAATTGTTTGAGCTAATTATGTATTCTGGTTATTAAACCCTTGTCAGATGAATAGTTTGCAAGTATTTTTTTTCCATTCTTTGGGTTGTCTCTTCACTTTGTTGATTGTTTCCTTTGCTATACAGAAGCTTTTTGACTTGGTGTGATCTCATTTATCCTTTTTCGCTTTGATTGCCTAATACCCCATGTGGGGTGCTATTCAAGAAATCATTGCCCAGACCAATGTCCTGGAGAGTTTCCCCCAATGTTTTCTTGTAGTAGTTTCATAGTTTGAGGTCTTAGATTTAAGTCTTTAATCCATTTTGATTTGATTTTTGTATATGGCAAGAGATGGGTTGTAGTTTCATTCTTCTGTATGTGGATATCCAGTTTTCCCAGCACCATTTATTGAAGAGACTGTCTTTTCCCAATGTATGTTCTTGGCACCTTTGTTAAAAATGAGTTTACTGTAGACGTATGGATTGATTTCTGGGTTCTCTACTCTGTTTCATTGGTCTATGTGTCTGTTTTTATGCTAGGACCATGCTGTCTTGGTTACTATAGCCCTGTAGTATAATTTGAAGTCCAGTTTTTTTTCTTTTTGCTCAGGATAGCTTTGGCTATCGTGGGTCTTTTGTGGTTCCATATAATTTTTAGGATTATGTTTTCTATTTCTGTGAAGGATGTCATTGATATTTTGTTAGACATTTTGATAGACATTTCATTGAATCTGTAGATTACTTTGGGTAGTATGAACCTTTTAACAATATTGACTCTTCCAGTTCATGAACGTGGAATATTTTTTCCGTGTGTGCCCCCTTTAATTTTTTTTTTTTTTTTTTTGAGGCAGGGTTTTGCTCTATCATCCAGGCTGGAGTGCAGCGGCATGATCACAGCTCATGGGCTCAGGCGGCCCTCCTGCCTCAGCCTCCCATGTAGTTGGGACTACAGGCACATGCCGTCATGCCTGGCTAATTTTTTTTGAGACGAAGTCCCACTTTGTCGCCCAGGCTGGAGTCTGGGGTGCAGTGGTGCTATCTCAGCTTACTCCAACCTCTGCCTCCCAGGTTCAAGCAACTCTTGTACCTTGACTTCCCAAGTAGCTGGGATTACAGGTGTGCACCACCACACCCGGCAAATTTTGTGTTTTTTAGTACAAAAATACAAGCTGGTCTCGAACTCCTGGCCTCAAGTGACCCTCCTGCCTCTGCCTCAGCCTCCCAAAGTGCTGGGATTACAGGTGTGAGCCAACACATCTAGCCCTTAATTTTTCTTTTTTTTTGTAGAGTTGCGTCTCACTTTGTTATCCAGGCTGGTCTCGAACTCCTGAGCTCAAGTGAGCCTCCTGCTTTGGCCTCCCAAGGTGCTGGGATTACAGGCATGAGCCACCACCCTGCCCCTCTTAAATTTCTTTCATCAGTATCTTATAGTTTTCATTGTAGATATCTTTCACTTTGATTTCACTTTGGTTAATTCCTAGGTATTTAATTTTATTTGTGGCTATTGTAAATGGGATTCATTTTTTGATTTCTTTTTCAGATTGTTCACTGTTGGCATATAGAAATGCTACTGAGTTTTGGATGTTGACTTTGCATCATGCAACTTTATTGAATTTATGAGTTCTAATAGTTTTTTGGTAGAGTCTTTAGATTTTTCCAAATACAAGATTACATCATCTGTAAACAAGGATAATTTGACTTCTTCCTTTCCTATTTGGATGTCCTTTATTTCTTTCTCTTGCCTGATTGCTCTAGCTAGGACTTGTTACTATGCCATTTTATATAAGGCACTTGAGTATCTATAGATTTTGGTATCCACGGGGTTCCTGTAACCAATCCCCTCTGGATACTGAAGGACAATTGTATAATGTGTACTGGCAGGAGGGTAAACTGCTTTCCTAAAGAGATGATTTTAGGTGGAACAAGAATCAACTTTGTATTTATTTTAGTCAGGATATCCTTTTCTGTCTGTTTTGGCTCAGATAGGGAGTACAATGTATAGTTAAGTACTTTAAAGTATATCCTGGAACAAACTTTGATTGCTTAAATATTATTGCTTGACAAGAGGCTAAGTTTAATTTTTAAAAAATGAGTTTATTTAAGACTGGGCACGGTGGCACATGCCTGTAATCCCAGCACTTTGGGAGGCCGAGGTAGGTGGATCACCTCGATCACCAGGCAGTTCGAGACCAGCCTGACCAGCGTGGTGAAACCCTGTCTCTACTAAAAATACAAAAATTAGCTGGGTATGGTGGTCTGCACCTGTAATCCTAGCTACTCGGGAGGCTGAGGCTCAAGAATCGCTTGACCCCGGGAGGTAGAGGTTGCAGTTAGCTGTTATCGTGCCACTGCACTCCAGTCTGGGCAACAGAGCAAGGCTCTATCTCAAAAAAAAAAAAAAAAAAAAAGAAAGAAAGAAAAAAAAAGAGTTTAATTTAAATTAAAACATTAAGAGCATCCAGATATGACAAAACTCATAAAGCAAGTATGAAGGTCTGAGAAATATTAGTATAGCCTGTAAGGGTTCCCAAAGTTTATATATTGCTAATGTTTATTATTTACTTAGATGGTCCAAATTAGAATAATTTTTATGTTTTAACTTTTTAGATTTCAGTTATTTAATTTAGAAAATGTTACTAATCTTGAAAAATTACAAAAGTTATCTGGGTATGGTGGCTCACGCCTGTAATCCCAGCAATTTGGGAGACTAAGGTGGGAGAATCACTTGAAGCTAGGAGTTTGAGACCAGCCTGGGCAACATAGTGAGACCTCATCTCTACCAAAAATTATAAAGTTAGCCAGATGTGATGATATGCCTATAGTCCTAGCTACTTGGGAGGCTGAAGCAGGAGGATCGCTTGAGCCTGGTAGCTTAGGGCTGCAGTGAACTCTGATGGTGCCATTGCACTCCAGCCTGAGTGATAGAATGAGACTTTGTCTCTAAAAAAAAAAAACAAACAAAAAACCAAAAGTGGTACATATATCCTACTGGGAAAAAAACAACAACATACAAACAATACAGGAGTGCATGAGCATATAATAAAAGTGGAGGGTCTCACCACCAAGCCCTCAGATACAGTAAGTGTTAAGTTTTGGTATGTTTTCAAATTTTTCATCTGTTTCACCACTGTTTCTGTTGCTTTATTGGTTTTTAGTTATTTTTAATGGAATTACATATACGTGTTTGTAACTTTTTTCATTCAGCATTTTATTATGAAAATTGTTTCGTGTATAGCTGTATCTTTGTTCTTTTAAGGGCTATAAGCTTAGAATGGGCATATTTAATTTATTGAATTTATTTTAACCATTTCCCTATTGATGGTCATTTAGATTGCCTTTGGATTTTCTCTTTCACCATAATGTTTCAGTAAATACCCTTACCAGCTTTCAAAAACTAAACATCTTTCTCCTTGAAGAAAGGTATAATTTACTGAGTTCTTCCAGTAAAACAGTTTTTTTGTGTGTCGTGTTGTGTTTTGAGACAGTTTCACTCTGTCACCCAGAGTGGAGTACAGTGGCGCACTAATAGCTCATTGTAACCTCAAATTCCTGGGCTCAAGCGATCCTTCTGCCTCAGCCTCCTGTGTAACTGGGACTACAGGTGTATACCACTGTGCCTAGCTAATTTTTTAAATCTTTTGTAGAGATGGGGTCTTGTTATGTTGCCCAGGGTGGTCTTGAATTACTGGCTCAAACAGTTCTCCTGCTTCAGCTTCCCAAAATGCTGAGATTACAGGTATGAGCCTCTGTGTCTGGCCTGGCAATTTTTTATACATATAATATGCAAGGGACAGTAACTATTACACAACTTATCAACGTCAACTTTATAGTGATTTTTCATCACTTCCTTGGGCCTAAGGGTAACATTTTTAGTCATTGTTGACTTCCAAGTACTTTATTTGCTTCTACTGATGTCCAGCCCAGGATCACTTAAGATATTTGAATAGTGTTTTCAAAAGATTGTTTTAAAATTTATGCCTCAGTACTTAATTCATCTGCATGTGGCTGCTTAAAATATTCTGTCAGTCACTGTGGGGTTATATTTCAGAGATTCTCACATGAAAGTGTCAGCCTTTAGTTCAAATATGAATATGACCTCTGTCTCTAACTTCTTTTGAAGATAACATCTAAAAATGTCCTTCAGAAGTTTAATTTTATATCTAAATTGCATTAACTTGAAAGAATTTTTGCCAAGTTTGATTAGGCTGTGTTCATGGACCTCTTATCTTACTAGTTTTTGTTTTTGTTGAGAGATGTGATATAGGTCATGAGATTTATTCGCTTGTGGACTGAAAAAATGACGTATGTCCGATCTTGTGCTGGTACTGGGAGTAGCAATGTAATTAATTTTGCATGAACAGTATGGAACATTAATTCTAAATCACTACCAGTAAATTGTACCCACAAATTGAAGATTGTATTTTGTTTTATAGTATGGTAAAGTGTTTTGACTTAAGTATCAACTAGACTGATGTGAAGGACAGCAGTGGTCCCTAGACTTGAATTTCAAAGTTTAATTTTCAAAAGGTAGTATAGGGGCCAGGTGCAGTGGCTAACAACTGTAATCCCAGGACTTTGGGAGGCCGAGGCAGGTAGATAACCTGAAGTCAGGTGTTCGAGACCAGCCTGGCCAACATTGTGAAACCCTGTCTTTACTAAAAATACAAAATTAGCTGGTCATGGTGATGCGCGCCTATAATCCTGGCTACTTGGGAAGCTGAGGCATGAGAATCGCTTGAACCCAGGAGGCAGAAGTTGCAGCGAGCTGAGATCACGCCATTGCATTCCAACCTGGGTGACAGAGAGAGACTCTGTCAAAAAAAAGTAGGATAGTGGGTTGATGTAGGGTTGACAACTAAACATTGTGACAAGTAAGGACATTTAAAAAAAAAAGTTGTAGCCGGGCATGGTGGCTCATGCCTGCAATTCCAGCTATTCAGGAGGCTGAGGCAGGAGAATCGCTTGAACTTGGGAGGCAGAGGTTGCAGTGAGCCGAGATCGTGCCATTTCTCTCTAGACTGGGCAACAAGGGTGAAACTCCATCTCAAAAAAACAAAATGAAAACAAACAACATTCATCTACTGTCCCTATATGATAAAAGGAAAGTAACGTTTACACCATAAGCATAGGAAGGTCATAGTCTCAAAATAAAGGACAATAACTTCATTCTTTAATTTTTATTTTATTTTTTTGTTAGAGCCAGGGTCTTGCTCTGTTGTCCAGACTGGAGTATAATGGTGCACTCATAGCTCACTGTAATCTCAAACTCCTGGGTTCAAGAGATCTTCCTCCCTCAGCCTCGTGAGTAGGTAGGACTACAGGCATGTACCACCATGCCTGGCTAATTTTTTTTTTTTTTTTGAGATGGAGTCTTGCTCTGTCGCCCACGCTGGAGTGCCATGGCATGATCTCGGCTCACTGCAACTTCTGTCTACTGGAGTCAAGTGATTCTCCCACATCAGCCTCCCAAGTAGCTGGAATTACAGGCACCTGCCATCATGCCCGGCTAATTTTTTTAGAGACGAGGTTTCACCATGTTGGCCAGGCTGGTCTCCAACTCCTGACCTTACACTGATCCGCCTGCCTCAACCTCCCAAAGTTCTGGGATTACAGGTGTGAGCCACTACGCCTGACTGCCTGACTGCCTGGCTAATTTTTAGTTTTAGCCAGGAAAAATTTAAATTTAGCCTGGAAATTTCTGTGGAGAAGGTGTTTCAGTTTGTTGCCCAGGCTGGTCTTGAACTGTAGGCCTCAAGTGATTCTCTTGCCTCAGCTTCCCATAGTGCTGAGATTATAGACATGAGCCACCACAACTGCAGGACAGTAATTTTCAACTGAATACTTTTTTTTCTCTCTTTTTTAGTTCATAATCCTCATTTATTCATTTACTTTTTTTGTTTTTTGAGACGGAGTCTCACTCTTATTGCCCAGACTGGAGTGCAATGGAGTGATCTCTGTTCACTGTAACCTCCGCCTCCTGAGTTCAAGTGATTCTCCTGCCTCAGCCTCCCAAGTAGATAGGATTACAGGCATGCACCACCATGCCCGGCTAATTTTGTATTTTTAGTAGAGATGGAGTTTCACCACGCTGGCCAGGCTGGTCTGGAATTCCTGACCTCATGTGATCTGCCCACCTTGGCCTCCCAAAGTGCTGGGATTATAGGCGTAAGCCACTACACCCAGCCTATTTATTTATTTTAAACCAGATTTTATTTTTAGAGCAGTTTTTGTTTTTGTTGTTGTTTTGGTGGGGACAAGCCATATTCACACCATAGCAGAGTTCAAACTAAATCAGTTATATGGTCTGGGAACAGTGGCTCATGCCAGTGCTTTGGGAGGCTGAGACAGGAGAATTGCCTGAGCTCAGGAGTTTGAGGCTAGCCTGGGCAACGTAGTGAGACCTTGTCTCCCAAAAAAAAGTTGAAAAAATAGCCAGGCATGGTAGTGCATGCCTGTAGTCCCAGCTACTCAGGTGGCTAAGGCAGGAGGATCGCTCGAGCCCAGGAGTTTGAGGCTGCAGTGAGCAATGATCATGCCACTGCACTCCAGCCTGGGTGACAGAAGAGTGAGACTCTGTCTTCCCCCCCCCCCAAAAAAAGCACTAATTGGGTAATGATTGTCTTCCTCTGAGTGGTAGGGAGAACAATGACTTCATATTCCTTTTTTAATTTAATAACATAATAATTGTACCTATTTATGGATACATCATGATGTTGCAATACATATAATGTATAGTACTCAGATCATGGTAGTCAGCATATCCATCATCTCAAACATTTATCATTTCTTTGTGTTGGCAACATTCAGTATCATAGTCCTTATTTTTATTTTCCATCATTTGGCCTTAAAATGTGGACTGTCATCTGTGTTGCAGTGATATAGTTTGCCTTATCTCTTAGTATTCTGAGAATAGTAAACGTTATTCTAATGATGATTTAGCCAACCATATAACTAAGAATATTCTGTTAATCTTCTTAGATATTTTCCCCAACTATAAAATGAGTCAAACTCATCTTTCATAATGAAAATATAGTTAAATGGCCATTTCCTTGAATAGTTCTCAAAGACGTTCTAAAAATAAGCCCCATCATACCTTTGTAACTGTAAATTTTTGGCATCTTAAATGTAGTGACAACATTGTCATTATTGCTAACAGAATTATTATGAAACTATTTACTGCTGATAACTTTTTATTATAACTATCTCAAAAACAGATATTACATTAGTTGAAGACAGTATTATTTTATATTATCTTCAATTTGACTGCTGTAAATTTTAGTTGAGCTGCATACTATTATATATTTTCACAGTGTTGGTAGAAGAAAAAGAAAGTCTATTTCCAATATTTATCTAGGTTTCTCCTCTACCAGCTGCCAACCAAAATTAATTTGCTATTTCTTATAGTCTATGCTAGAGTAGTCTAGAATATAAGCCTATACCATCTTCATAACATTTCTAGGAGTTGAATACACACACACACACACACATTTTCATTGATTCATAAGGAACCTAGAAAACAAAATGCAGCCTGATTCTTAGCAATTTTTAAAAAAATCTTGTTTATTTTGAAGTGTAACACAGAAAAAAGTACAAACATAAATTACAGCTCAATAAATTGTCACAAAGCAAATATCCATATAATGACCACCCAGGTTAAGAAATAGAATATTGTCTGTACTTTGGGTAGTTTTGCTTTTGAGCAAGAGCTTTTAAAAGATCTTAGAAAAATAGTTGACAGGAAACAGCACTGAAGTAAAATGTAAGCGAATAAGCAAGCAGAAACCCTTTAAGAAGGTTGTAGCTGTAGGAGAAGCAGTATTCTAAAGGGAAGCCAAGTTTCCTCAAGGGAGGGAAGTAAGCTAGGGGAGTTGAGTAGTGAGTGAATCTGTTGAAGATAAGATATGGAGTTGGGGGATGTTTATAGACAAACAAGTTCCAGAGAGCACTGTGAAGAAGTTTGGAGGAAGGGGTAGCAGCAGGAGTCCACCATCTATGTCACTTCCCTTCTGTGTTTAACAAGGACCGTTACCTTTCTCAAATCCTTTCTCAAATTTTTCTTTTTTTGTGTGTGATAATACCACTCTTATTTTTCTACTGCTATTTTGATCTTTTTTTGGTTAGTGTCTGTTGGATATAAAAATGCTCCAGGAATAAATGCTCGGTGCTGCAAAGTGGAACCAGCACTCAGGCAAAAGTTTTCTCACCAAGGCAATTTACTATTGCAGAAGGGTGCCACCCACATCAATCAAGATCACAAAAGCACACAGAACAAAAGAGAGGAGGTTTTTGTTGTTGTTGTTGTTTTTATATCTCTGATGTGTAGCCCTTACCTCTGTGTCACTCCCACATAGGCTGGGGTCGGACCGCACAGTCTAAGCTGACCCCATTGGCTACTTGCAAATATTTTTCTAAATATGGAAGGGAAGGGGGACATGAGGTACAGTGGTGAGATGTGCAGTTTCCGGGGAACAATAGGTGCAGGTAACCAAGGGAACAGATGTGAGTTATTGATTAGATCTGACAGGAAGGGGGTAGGTTGTTTACAGTAACTAGGGGCAAGGAGGCATGTAGAAAGAGAAAGTTGAGTTTGAGAACAAAGGACAAGGAAGTTAATAGGCTAAACCTTTGAAAAGAAAGATACTGATTCATTGAATCTTACAGTGTCTTTTATTTTTTTCTGTTTGTTCTACAAGTATTAGTATTTCCTGAGCTTTCTATCAAGTCTTCCCTTCTTACTTTATACTTTATATTACTCATTCCATCTGTGTTTTTCTAGCCAGTGCTCTGTATTCTTTAGCCTAGACTTAAGAAACATCTTTTCCTGGCAAATCAGGATAATTTTGCAATTAATAATTTGAAAAAAACATCTGTGAGCCAGGCACGGTGGCTCACACCTGTAATCCCAGCACTTTGGGAGACTGAGGCAGGTGGATCACCTGAGGTTGGGAGTTCAAGACCAGCCCGGCCAACATGGCCAAACCCCATCTCTACTAAAAATACAAAAAGTTAGCTGGGTGTGGTGGCGCGTACCTGTAATCCCAGCTACTTGGGAGCCTGGGGCAGGAGAATCTCTTGAACCCAGGAGGTGAAGGTTGTGGTGAGCGGAGATCGTGCCATTGCACTCCAGCCTGGGCAACAAGAGTGAAACTCTGTCTCAAAACAAAACAAAACAAAAAACATCTGTGGTGGTTAATTTTATGTATCAACTAGACTGGTCTGAGGGATGCCCAGATAGCTGGTAAAACATCACTACTGCTTTGTATTTGTGAGAGTGTTTCTGGAAGAGATTAGCATTTGAATCTATAGACTGAATAAAGGCATCACCAATCCCTTGAGGGCCTGAATAGAATAAAAGACAAAGAGAGAGCAAATCTGTACTCTGCTTGAGCTGGGATATCCCTCAGGCCCTCCCTCAGGCCTTCTCACTCAGACTGAGATTTAACACTGTTAGCTCTGTTGGCCTCCAGCTTGCACATAGCAGATTGTGGGACTTTCTAGCCTCCATAATTGCGTGAGCTCGTCCCTCATAATAAATCTGTTTCTATGTATCTATATTCTGTTACTTCTCTCTGGAGAACCCTGACTAAATACACTGTTTAAAAAAGGAGCAAAACTTGCACAGAGATGTTTAGAGCAGCTTTATTCATAGTTTATCAAAATGTGGAAGCAACCAAGGTGTTCTCCAGTAGGGGAAGGAATAAATAAACTGTGGTATCTCTGTAAAATTCTATGTTATTCCACACTAAAATGAGCTATCAACCATGAGAATACATGGAGGAACCTTAAATGCATGTTACTAGGTGAAAGAAGCCATTATGAAAAGGCTATATACTGTGTGATTCCAACTTCATGACATTCTGGAAAAGGCAAAACTATGGAGACAATAAAAGGATCAGAGATGCCAGGGGTTGGGAAGGAGGGTAAATTAATAGGCAGAACACAGGATTTTTAGGGCAGTGAAACTATTCTGTATGATATAATAATGGTGGATACATACCATTATTCATTTGCCGAAACCCACAGAATGTACAGTACTGAAAGTGTACTGTTAGGTAAACTGTGGACTTTAGATGATGATGTGTCACTATATGTTCATCCGTTGGAATAAATGCACCACTCTTGTGTGGGATGTTGATAGTGGGAAGACTGCCCAATTAAGAAATCTGTACTTTCTACTCAATTTTGCTGTACATTTAAACTGCTCTAAAAAATAAACTCTGTTTTAGTCTGTAACCCCAGCACTTTGGGAGGCTGAGGGGGTGTATCACTTAAGGCCAGGAGTTCCTGACCAGCCTGGCCAACATGGTGAAATCTTGTCTCTACTAAAAATACAAAAATTAGCCGGGAGTCCTGGTGCATGCCTGTAATCCCAGCTACTCAGGAGGCATGAGAATCGCTTGAACCTGGGAGGTGGGTTGCAGTGAGCCAAGATCCTGGCACTGCACTTCAGGCTGGGTGACAGAGCGAGACCCTGTCTCAAAAATAAATACATAAATACATAAATAAACTCTGTTTTAAAAAATGAGCGAAAGGCCAGGCGTGCTGGCTGACACTTGTAATCCCTGCACTTTGGGAAGCCGAGGCGGGAGGGTCACTTGAGGTCAGGAGTTCAAGACCAGCCTAGATAACATGGCAAAACCCATGTTTACTAAAAATACCAAAATTAACCAGGCATGGTAGCATGTGCCTACAGTCCCAACTACTTGGGAGGCTGAGGTGGGAGAATCGCTTGAACTCGAGAGGTGGAGAATGCGGTGAGCTGAGATCACACCATTGCGCTCTAGCCTGGGCAACAGAGCAAGAGTCCGTCTCAAAAAAAGAAAAAAAAAGCAAAAGACTTAAACAGATACTTCACAAAAGAAGATATCAAAATACCCCCCGAAATGTGAAGAAAACACTAGAATTGATAAAATTTAAAAAGTACTAACAATACGAATTATTACTGACAAAGATGTAGAGTACCTGGAGTTCTCTTAATTACTCATGGGAGTGTAATTTGTCCAATAACCTTGGGAAATGTTAGGCTCGCCCTTTCTCTCTCTCTCTCTCTCTCTCCCCCTTCCTTCCTTCCTTCTTTCCTTCTTTCCTCCCTCCCTTCCTCCCTTCCTCCCTTCCCTCTTTCTCTCCTTCCCTCCTTCCCTGCTTCCCTCCTTCCTTCCTTCTTTCTTCCCTCCATCCCTCCCCTCCCTCCCCTCCCTCCCTTCTTTTTTTTTTTTTTTTGAGACGGAGTCTCACTCTGTCACCCAGGCTGGAGTGCAGTGGCACGACCTCTCGCTGCAGCAAACTCCGCCTCCTGGGTTCAAATGATTCTCCTGGAGTAGATGGGATTGCAGGCATGCACCACCACACCTGGCTAATTTTTGTATTTTTAGTAGACAGGGTTTCACTACATTGGCCAGGCTGGTCTTGAACTCCTGACCTCAAGTAATCCTCCCACCTCAGCTTTCCAAAGTGTCAGGATTACAGGCTTGAGCCATTGCACCTGGCCATGTTAGGCAGTTTCTATTAAAACTTTATATATCTTTTTTTTTTTTTGAGATGGGAGTTTCGCTCTGTCGCCCAGGCTGGAGTGCAGTGGCTGGATCTCAGCTCACTGCAAACTCTGCCTCCCGGGTTTACACCATTCTCCTGCCTCAGCCTCCCGAGTAGCTGGGACTACAGGCATCCGCCACCTCGCCCGGCTAGTTTTTTGTATATTTTAGTAGAGACGAGGTTTCACCGTGTTAGCCAGGATGGTCTCGATCTCCTCACCTCGTGATCCGCCCGCCTCAGCCTCCCAAAGTGTTGGGATTACAGACTTGAGCCACTGCGCCCGGCCTAAAACTATATATATCTTATAATCTAACACTTTTACACCTGGGTACTCAAGAGAATACTCAAGAGAAATGATCATTTATGTGTACCTTGCTATCTTTGTGTAAGAATTATCTTAGCACTCTTATTTGTAATAGCTAAAAACAAACAGATGAATACATGAATTGTGCTACAATAATATAATGAAATACTTTACAGCACTGAAAAAGAACTGTAATTCATAAACAACCTGAATGAGTCTCACAGTTGATACTGTGAGAATGATAGAAGTCAGAAGGCACAACTAACACATGGTTGCAAATGTTAGAATAGTGGTGGTTAGATAGGCAAGGCATGGATATTGACTCAGTTCTTAAACTGTTTCCTATCTAGATCTAGGTGGTGGTTACAAAGGTATATACATGTATAAAAATTTGTTCGACACTTATGTGTACATTTTTCTGTGTAGGTCATACTTCAATTTAAATAAAAATGATAGGTTTTCCCTTTTTTTGGATATGGAGTCTCACTCTGTCTCCCAGACTAGAGTACAGTGGCACAACCTCAGCCCATTGCAACTTTCGCCTCCCGCATTCAAGCTGTTCTCCTGCCTCAGCCTCCCAAGTAGCTGGGATTACAGGCACACACTACCATGCCCAGATATTTTTTGTATTTTTAGTAGAGACGGGGTTTTGCCACGTTGGCCAGGCTGGTCTCAAACTCCTAACCTTAGGTGATCTGCCTGCCTCGGCCTCCAAAAGTGCTGGGATTACGGGCGTGAGCCACTGCACCCTGCCAAAGAACTATTTGACGTTTTAGTTTTTCATGCTTTTTAAAAAATTTATTTATTTATTTACTTTGAGACGGAGTCTCGCTCTGTCGCCAGGCTGGAGTACAGTGGCATGATCTCAGCTCACTGCAACCTCTGCCTTCCGGGTTCAAGCCATTCTCCTGCTTCAGCCTCCCAAGTAGCTGGGACTATAGACACGTGCCACCACGCCCAGCTCATTGTATTTTTAGTAGAGACGGAATTTCACCGTGTTGGCCAGGATGGTCTCTGTCTCTTGACCTCATAATCCGCCTGCCTCGGCCTCCCAAAGTGCTGGGATTACAGGCATGAGCCACCACGCCTGGGCTTTAATGATAGGTTTTCAAACCCCACATAAAACCACCCTTTCTCCTTGCCTGCTTTTTGCCAGTCATTTCCAGCTTTGACCTCATTTTTGGTTCTTTGTTCTTCTTATTCACCATTGGCTCTCAGAGGATTCATTTATAAAACTAATAATAGATCCTGGTAACATTAAAATATATCTGCCTGATCAAAGATATAGTCACAGACCTTTTATAGTAATCAATAAATATATATTCCTGCCAGTGCTTAGCACTCTACTACATAGTTTCATCTAGATACACTTCTGTCATCTTAGACCCACCTTCATTGAAGAGCTTTACTCTCCAGCATTTCCTTATCTGATAGCCATAATTTCTGTTATCTCCAATCAAAACCTTGGAGTAATTTGATTTTTCTCTTCTTCCTTATTGCGCTAGCCAACCACTTTACATTTGTTGTTGTTGTTTTAAAAAGAGATGGGATCTTGCTTTGTTGACCAGGCTGAACTCTTAACTCCTAAGTTCAAGGGACCCTCCTCCCTCAGCTTCCTGAGTAGCTGGGACTTCAGGCATGCAACGTCACACCCAGCTTTAGCCAGCTACTTTACCAAGTTTGGTTAATTCTTACTTTTATTGGCATCCTGAATCCATCTATTCTTTTCCATTCCTGTTAGTATTAACCTACTTTTTTAGTATTTTTACTGAAATGCCTAATGTATTATCTCTATTAATTCCTACAACTCTGTGAGTACTGTTCCTATCTGGAGATAACTTGTTAATACTTACCATTTAGTAGGTGGCACAACAAGGGTACAGACTCAAGTCCAAAGCCTTCATACTTCAATACTTTATGTCATTAGCTTGAGAATATAAATGTGTTGAAAGTTGAATGTAATCACAATATGAAAAAATTAAAATAGAAAACACCCGGCTGGGCACAGTGCCTCAGGCCTGTAATCCCAGCACTTTGAGAGGCCAAGGTGGATGGATCACCTGAGGTCAGGAGTTCGAGACCAGCCTGGCCAATATGGGGAAACCCTGTCTCTACTGAAAATACAATAATTAGCTGGGTGTGGTGGTGCATGCCTGTAATCCCAGCTACTCAGGAGGCTGAGGCATGAGAATCACTTGAACCTGGGATGCAGAGGTTGCAGTGAGCTGAGATCATGCCACTGCAGTCCAGCCTGGGCGATGGAGTGAGACTCTGTCTCAAAAAACAGAAACAAAAACAAAACACTCAAAATTTCGAATAGGTTTTTCAAACTACTCCTTTTTTTTTAGTTGCATGGTTATAGTGGATAAAGGCACAGACTTATGGAAACATCTAGTTTGAGTCCTAACTTTGCCACTTATAAACATGTGACCCTTACTCAAGTTACACTAACTGTGCTTTAGTTTGCCCCTCTACAAATAGAAGATAATTTAATATCTACCTTAATAAGGTGGTTTGTGAAAATTGAGACTTTATATGTAATGACCTAATAAGCATACAAATGTTCCTGATAATCCCGGGTACATAACAAATGTTCTGTGAAGTTAGCTCGTTATTAATATAATTTAGTGGTGTTTGGACATTTTAGCTAAGGGTTCTCATTTGGAATACCAATAAATAAAGCGGACTAAAAGCATTATTTCACTAATTCAAATATATATCAAAAGTTATTTTACACTCCCTGGCACCATAATCCCTCCCATTCACTCTGTGCCCCACTTCCCATACCCAGATATACATACTGTATATCTGATAGAATTATAAAGGTAAGTGAAAAACATATTAGAAAGTTAGAACTTTCTGGCGGGTGCGGTGGCTCACACCTTAACCCCAGCACTCTGGGAGGCTGAGGTGGTGGATCGTCTGAGGTGAGGTCAGGAGATTAAGACCAGCCTGACCAACATGGTGAAACCCTGTCTCTACTAAAATACAAAATTACCCGGGCATGGTGGTGCATGCCTATACTCCCAGCCACTTGGGAGGCTGACGCAGGAGAATTGCTTGAATCCGGGAGGCGAAGGTTGCAGTGAGCCAAGATCGCACCATTGTACTCCAGCCTGGGCGACAAGAGCGAAACTCAGTCTCAAATAAAAAAAAAAAAGGAAAGGAAGATTAGAACTTTCCATCATGTTAAAATTTTCTATAGAGCAAAATATGTATACTTTTTTTTTTTACAGCTTTTCAAAGGATTAAAAAATAATAATTTAAACTTTGGTGAATTCAGCAAACTTTCTTCTTTTTTCTTTTTTTCTCTTTTTTTTTGAGATGGAGTTATGCTCTTGTCGCCCAGGCTGGAGTTCAGTGGCACCATCTCAGCTCACTGCAACCTCTGCCTTCTGGGTTCAAGCGATTTTCCTGCCTCAGCCTCCTAAGTAGCTGGGATTACAGGTGTATGCCACCACGCCTGGCTAATTTTTGTATTTTTAGTGGAGATGGGGTTTCACCATGTTGACTAGGCTGGTCTTGAACTCCTAACCTCAGGCGATCTTCCTGCCTTGGCCTCCAAAGTGTTGGAATCACAGGCATGAGCCACCACACCCGGCTGAATTCAGCAAACTTTCTAAAATAACTGTTCTACCATATTGAGTCAAACTCTTATACCTAGGTTCTAGGTTTGTCTAATAGGATTTCTGTTTCTTTTTCCCTTTTTCTTAATATAGGCTTTTAGCTCAGATTCTCATATGAACTCACACCCTATTATACTCCATCCTGTCTTCCCCCACTGCTGTTCATTTTTACCCATGATGCACATCCTCCTCCTTTCATCAGCACTCAGCTCTTTTCAGTTTATTTTCACCCAGCACTTTGCACATTTGTGGCATCTTTACTTTTCTTCCTATTCTCTGTGTTATCTATAAAGTTATTCTCAAAATGTAGACCACAAACTGTTTCTGGTCATGATGAGATAAAGGGCTTACATCACTATGTAAGTCAACTATAGCATACAGCATACTGTGTTGTTTAGCTGACTTTTTAAGCAAGATTTTCTTTTTTTCTTTCTTTTTTTTTTTTTTTTTTTGAGATGGAGTCTTGCTCTGTCACCCAGGCTAGAGTGTAGTGGCGTGATCTCAGCTCACTGCAACCTCCACCTCCCGCCTGCCTCAGCCTTCTGAGTAGCTGGGATTACACTCATGCTCCACCACACCCAGCTAATTTTTTTTTTTTTTTGTACTTTTAATAGAGATGGGATTTTACTATGTTGGCCAGGCTGGTCTCAAACACCTGACCTCAAGTGATCCGCCCACCTCAGCCTCCCAAAATGCTGGGATTACAGGCATGAGCCACCACACCCAGCCTTTGAGGAAGATTTTCTTTTTTTCTTTCTCTTTTTTCTTTTTTTTTTTTTAAAGATGGAGTCTTGCTCTGTTGCCCAGGTTGGAGTGCAGTGGTGCCATTTGCAACCTCTGCCTCCTGGGTTCAAGGGATTCTCCTGCCCCAGCCTCCCAAGTAACTGGGATTACAGGTTCCTCCCACCACGCCCAGCTAATTTTTGTGTTTTTAATAGAGTTGGGGTTTTATCATGTTGGCCAGGATGGTCTCAAACTCCTGACCTCAGGCAATCCGCCTCCCTTGGCGTCCCAAAGTGCTGGGATTACAGATGTGAACCACCACACCCGGCCTTAAGCAAGATTTTTTAAATGAGAGAGCAGTGTATTGATTCGTATTCTGATGCAAACTCCCTTATCTTGTTAGAGACCAACACTTCCAGTAAAGTCGTCTATACCATACAAGTCAACAATGTAATTCTGTCAGATATACAGTATATTGATGGGGAGTAGGGCAGATAATGAATGGCAGGGGTTATGGTGCTAGTGAATATTAAAAGATTTATTCATTGGTTTTGGTCTTTCAGCATCTGAATTTCTGTTTTGTATTTCTCGAATTCCTTCCTTTATGATTTTTGGTGGGAAGCTTAACCTGCTTGTTACTGTAGCCAGGTGCTTGCTTTGTCAGCCTTCCTTTTACTATGACACGTGAGCTGTGGACTTGGTCTAGCAAATACACCAGTATAGACAGCATCTTTGGAGCTGGGGACATGGAAAAGGAGGAACTGCATGGACCCTGTCTGTGGTGGTAGTAACAAATGCAGTGGTGTTTTCCCAGGGCCAAGTCTGCTACAGTTTTGAACGTCCTTGGTTGTGTAGCCTATAAATTGGGTTCTCTGAAGATTGTTATCCCCCAGATATCTTTTCATAAATGTATTTTTTACTTGAATTAGCCAAACTAGGTTTTTGTTGCTTCCAGCTAAGAACACTGACTGAAAAAAATACTAACAAAAGAAAACAAAACACCTTATACCGTTACAGTTACTTTAAGCAAGCTGATCACAAGCAAATCTTTTTTTCTCTTAAATTACACATGAAGTTTTTTTTTTTTTTTTTTGAGATGGAGTCTTGCTCTGTCACCCAGGCTGGAGTACAATGGCGCGATCTTGGCTCACCGCAACCTCCACCTCCTGGGTTCAAGCGATTCTCCTGCTTCAGCCTCCCGAGTAGCTGGGATTACAGGCATGCGCCGCCATGCCCGGCTAATTTTGTATTGTTAGTAGAGATGGGGTTTCTCCATGTTGGTCGGGCTGCACATGAAGTTTTAAAAATGTTTTAGGCTTGCTCTGTGAGACATGTAGACAGTACAAATTCTAAATAATAATGATTTCATTTTAGTATTTGCATTTTAAATTTTCAGTGTGTTTTATGGACCATGTGCTGCTATGTATGCCTGAAGAAGTACTTGAAATGCAAATTTGGGGAGACTTTGCCATATAAATGCTTGGCTGGATTAAGCGCCTAATTAGGATGGTTTTTCATCAAGTTGGAGTAAGCATGCAATCGGTGAGTGTTCAAAATTCATTTTTTCAATCCCGACATTTAGATATTTTAAGAATTTTTTCTGAGAAAATGAAATAAATCTATATATGACCAACATCTTGAATTCAATATGTTTATGTACTGTTTAATTTGCTTTCTATTTAAATCATAGAAGTGAATCTTTTCTCAGTATCCAAAGTAAGGAAGTAACTTTCTGGGT
The DNA here is from genome assembly GCF_047675955.1 of Chlorocebus sabaeus. Lineage (NCBI taxonomy): Eukaryota > Metazoa > Chordata > Mammalia > Primates > Cercopithecidae > Chlorocebus > Chlorocebus sabaeus. Next base: position 69,854,596 of record NC_132911.1, read on the forward strand.
TACATTGAAAACTTACCAGTATTCATGTGACCATTAAGAGCAATATATTTGTTATTAGTAAGGAAAAGGCTTAAATAAGCAGAAAAATCATTGCATAAAATATGCTTGGCTAACACTTGACAGCGCTCTTAATGTTGTAGAGTTATTAACATTGAATATTAACATGCTGTTATAACGTATTTAAACAACACGGTTGTTTAAAAGTAAGTCATGTCTCTTAAAAATAACAACTATTGATAAGAAGGAAAAAGTTACTATAATGATTATTCTATGCTAGAGATGTTAGTTTTCATCTTGACATTTTTTTATAAGTATTTTCTACTAATATATAAAGTTTGTTTAGACCTATAAATTATTAGAGCAAGTATTGTGCCAAGCACATTTTGTAGAATATTTTGTTTTACATTTTCAGATTCGTTTTTTTCATGGCTATGACATAGAGTTAAATTTTATTTATTGAAGATATAGGCAGGTTACATAATTTGAATGTGGGTATACTTTTTTTTTTTTTGACAAGGAGTCTTGCTGTATTGCCCAGGCTGGAGTACAGTGGAGCAATCTCGGCTCACTGCAACCTCTGCCTCCCAGATTCAAACGATTTTCCTGCCTCAGCTCCCTGAGTAGCTGGGATTATAGGCTCACACCACCACGGCCAGCAAATTTTTATATTTTTAGTAGGGACGGGGTTATACCATTTTGGCCAGGCTGGTCTTGAATTCTTGACTGCCCACCCTGGCCTCCCAGAGTGCTGGGATTATAGGCGTGAACCACTGTGCCTGGCAGAATATGGGTATACTTTTTAGGGCACTTTTACTTTTTTGTTTTTGTGCCCGAACTTTGAATCTCCCCAACTTCCAAGATTACATCTGTTTTCTTCAGAGATTAAACAGTAGAAACCAAATAAAATTATCTTTCTTTGTAGCTGCATAATTTTGAGATTATTAGCTTGAGGATAAGCAATAGGAAAATGACTTGTAAATTTATTGGTATTTTCATCTATTTCAGATATACGTTCCTATGTTTTAAATTTCACTTAGTGGCCAGGTTCAGTGCTTCTTTGGGAGACGGAGGCAGGAGGATGGCTGGAGCCTAGGAATTCGAGACCATCCTGGGCAATATCGTGAGACCCTGTCTCTACAAAAAATTTAAAAAATTTAGCTGGGCACATACCTCTAGTCCCAGCTATTCGGGAGGCTGAGGTGGGAGGATTGCTTGAGCCTGAGAAGCAGAGGTTGCAGTGAGCTGAGATTGTGCCACTGTACTCCAGCCTGAGCAATAGAGCAAGACCCTATCTTTAAAAAAAACAAACAAAAAAACTTCACTTAGCTCAGTTTTATCATCGTGTGGATTGACATTTTAGTAATGACAGTAAAAGTTTCTTTTTCTCTTGCTTGCACAAGGAAGGGAAGTTTTTGTTATTTATGATTTCCAAAAACCAAAGCTTTATAATTTCTATTTACTGTAATTTTAGTAAGAAGTATAGTTTAATGTTAAGATTGTGGGTCCTGGATTTAAACACACTTGAATCTGAAATTTGTCTCTGTCAGTTATTGCCTTCCTCTGCAAAGTAGCTATAAGAATTGCTACTGCTGAGTTACCTGTGGATTAAATGACAGTGTATGTAAAGCATCTAGCACAGTGGCTTGTACAGTGTAGGTACATTCAATAATAGTTTCTTACATTTTTGCTGTTACCAGCCTCCCACCCCAAGACAGGTCAATATGAGTAGTGCTAATTGAGGCCAAAGGATAGAATTCTGTTTCAGGCACAGATAGCACGCTTTATTTAGCTTATTCACTTTAAGCTGGAAAATGGGTGCCTTTCATCAAAGAATGGACCAGCTAAAGGAGGATTAACGTGCTCAAAATATTGTAATTACAACTGAGAGTCCTTCCTACTAATAGCAGATTAGCAAGATCTATTTTTAACTTGTTGAAGCTAGCATATAATCATGAACTTTAATCAGTTAGCTGAAAATTCATATAAAAACAAATTTTCTTCTAATGTAAAGCAATGTGATCTTTTGGGGTTAACTAATTTCCAATATTTTTTAGCTTGTTGCCTAAGAATAAAAATACAAAGGAATCTTTCAAGATTTTATATTTGGGCACCAGAAAATAAAAGAAGCTTTCTTAGCTCTACCTTTCAGTGATTAACATGTGTTTTCCCATTGATCTGATATGTACAGGCATATCTTGGAGATACTATGAGTTTCATTTCAGATCACCACAATAAAGTGATAGTGAAATACAATGAATCACTTTTTTTTTTCTTTCAGACAGTCTCACTCTGTCGCCCAGGCTGGAGAACAGTGGCGCAGTCTTGGCTCATTGTAACCTTCGCCTTCTGGGTTCAAGTGATTCTCCTGCCTCAGCCTCCCGAGTAGCTGAGATTACAGGTGTGCGCCATCACACCAGGCTAATTTTAAAATATTTTTAGTAGAGACGGAGTTTCACTATGTGGCACTTGATGCTTCTTCATCTTGCACTTTTATGTTATGGAGATGACTTTTTTCCTTATGGCTCATTAACCAACTTCTGCTAGCTTCAACTTTTCTTTTGTAGCTTCCTTGCTTCTCTCAGCCTTCACAGAATTGAAGAGAATTAGAACCTTGCTCTGGATTAGGCTTTGGCTTAAGGGAATATTGTGACTGGTTTGATGTTTATTTTCTCTATATCAGAAATAAGGCCTTCTTACTTTCTTATCATTCATGTGTTCACTGCAGCAGCACTTTAAATTTCCTTTAAGAACTTTTCCTTTGCGTTCACAGCTTGGCTAACTATTTGGTCCAGAGACCTAGTTTTCAGCCTGTCTGTACTTTCAACTTGCCTTCTTCACTAGGCTTAATACTTTCTAACTTTTGATTTAAAGTGAGAGACATGCAATGCTTCTTTTTACTTGAACACTTGGAGATCATTGTAAGGTTAAACTGGTCTAATTCCAGTGTTACTTGGTCTCAGAATAGGGAGGTCTGAGATTGCGGAATAGCTGGTGGGTGGAACAGTCAAAACACACATGACATTTATCGATTAAGTTTGCCATCTTACGTGTGCTCAGTTCATGGCACCCCAAAACAATTAAAGTAGTAACAAATAACATCAAAGATCACTGATCATAGATCACCATAATAGATACAGTAAGAATGCATAAGTCAGGGCCTGGCATATAAGGGGGCTGGGGGTCAAGGGGAGGGGGAGCATTAGGACAATGCATGCGTTGTCCTGATGCGTGTGGGGCTTAAAACCTGGATGACAGGTTGATGGGTGCAGCAAACCACCATGGCACATGTATACCTATTTAACAAACCTGAACGTTCTGTACATGTATCCCAGAATTTAAAGTATTAAAAAAAAAAAAAAAAAAAAAAAGGCGGGGCGCCGTGGCTCACGCCTGTAATCCCAACACTTTGAGAGGCCGAGGCAGGCGGATCACAAGGTCAGGGGTTTGAGACCAGCCTGGACAATATAGTGAAACCCCGTCTCTACTAAAAATACAAAAATTAGCCAGGCATGGTGGTGGGTGCCTGTAGTCTCAGCTACTCAGGAGGCTGAGGCAGGAGAATTGCTTGAACCCAGGAGGCGGAGGTTGCAGTGAGCTGAGGTGGTGCCATTGCACTCCAGCCTGGGCAACAGAGCAAGACTCCTGTCTCAAAAAAAAAAAAAATAAATAAATAGTAATGCATAAGTTTGAAATATTGTGTGAATCTGCAAAACATGACACAGACATGAAGTAAGCACATACTGTTGGAGAAATGGCGCCAGTAGACTTGGCTTAACACAAGGTTGCCACAAACCTTAAATTTGTTAAAAGAACAATATCTCTGAATTGCAGGAAAGTGAAATGCATGCCCAGCTAATTTTGTATCTTTGGTAAGGATGGGGTTTCACTATGTTGGCCAGGCTGGTCTCGAATGCCTGACCTCAGGTGATCCGTGCGCCTTGGCCTCCCAAAGTTCTGGGATTACAGGCGTGAGCCACTGCGTCAGTCCTTTTAAATGAATTTGATACTGTGCTTGAAAGCATTCCAAGAGTGAAAACTGCCTTCATCCTTTATTTTATCTTTTCTTTTTTTTTTTTTTTAAAGAAAAAAAGGCTAGCATAGTGGTTCATGCCTGTAATCCCAGCACTTTGGGAGGCTATGGTGGGAGGATCACTGGAGTCCAGGAGTTTGAGGCCAGCCTGGGCAATACAGTGAGATGCCATCTCTACAAAAATTACAAAAATTATCCGGGCATGGTAGTGTGTGCCTGTAGTCCCAGCTACTTGGTAGGCTGAGGTGGGAGGATCACTTGACCCTGGGAGGCGGAGGTTGCAGTCAACTGAGATCACGCCACTGCACTCCAGCGTAGGCTACAAGTGAGACCCTACTTCCAAAAAATAAAAAATAAAAAGAAGAAATTACAAGCTTTTAGATCAGATTTTGTTTCATTTCATTTTTCCCGTTAGAACAGCCAGTGGTGATTGCCTCATTGTCTTTGACTCTGCACACTAATATTACTGTAATAGCCATCCCTGCTTGGCTTACTGTGCCAGTGCTTACTGTGGCCAGTGCTTTTACATAAATTGCCTATATTCAATAGAACAGTGCACATTACAGATGAGAAACCTCACGTTCAGAGTGTTTAACTGCCTTGACCAAAGTTACCTAAGTGGTAGAACTATAATATGAACTCAATTCTGATTCCAAAATCCTTTCTCTTTTCAGTGCACTTTGCTACCCTTAGAAGGGAAAGATGACTGTTAATGTTTATTTAAAACATTATATATGGCCTGGTGCAGTGACTCACACCTGTAATTCCAGCACTTTGGGAGGCTGAGGTGGGTGGATCACCTAAGGTTAGGAGTTTGAGACCAGCCTGGCCAACATAGTGAAACCCTGTCTTTACTAAAAACACAAAAATTAATTGGGCATGGTAGCGCATGCCCATAGTCCCAGCTACTTGGGAGGCTGAGGCAGAAGAATCCGGCTTGAACTTGGGAGGCAGAGGTTGTAGTGAGCTGAGATGACGCCACTGCACTCCAGCCTGGGTGACAGAGCAAGACTCTTTCTCAAAAACAAACCAAACAAAAACCATTATAAATACCTTAACTCATTTAATGCTCATAGGCTCATGAAGTAGATAATATCTCCATTTTATAGGTGAGAAAACAGAAGCATAGAGGGGTGAATAATTTGGCCAGCTTTATACAGGCAGTAAATTGGTAGAGGCTAATTTTAAAGCCAGGCCTCTATGCTACAAGGGCCTGTTTCTCTTTACTATCTTTTATTTTCCCTCAACATTTGTTTGAATTTAAAACCACATACTCACATATCTCCAAACTTTTTATGTACCTAAGCAAAAATGTTTTTAAATTGCAGGAAGTAAGAACAGTGTGACATAAGCTAATGTGATTCTGATTAATTTCAGTATTTTATATTGGAGGAAAAGTTACTATAGCAGGTATTTATAATAATTTGTATTATTGTACTCTGGTTTTCTTTTGGTGCTTTGGAGGAGGAATGTGAGTAAGGAAGAAGAGAACTGAGGGAAGTGTTAATCTTTGGTTAAGGATTTAAAAATTGTTACAGAATTTCATCTTCCCATTTTCACTCATTCCCCCTTCCCAATACACACTTTTGATTTTCCCTTAGCTCCCTGAGAATTAAGAATTTACATTTTGTTGGGTCCTGACTTTTTAAAGATCTGATTAACAGTATAGGTCCATGTGTAATTTTAGGGATACATGAACCTCTGCATTAATGCATTAATATCACATAGTTTGTCTTGAAAAACATATTTTCTTTTTTTTGTTTGTTCTTTGAGATGAAATCTTGCTCTGCCCCAGGCTGGAGTGCAGTGGCGTGTTCTTGGCCCCCTGTAGCCTCTGCCTCCTGGGTTCAAGTGATTCTCCTGCCTCAGCCTCCTGAGTAGCTTGGATTACAGGTGCCCGCCATCACCCCTGGCTAATTTTTGTATTTTTGGTAAAGACAGGGTTTCACCATGTTGGCCAGGCTGGTCTCGAACTCCTGACCTCAAGTAATCCACCCTCTTCGGCCTCCCAAAGTGCTGGGATTACAGGCGTGAGCCACCACACCCAGCCAGAATTTTCTTAAAGTTAAATTTATAGTTTTTCCTGCTAAAAGTTGCCCTCAAATAATAATGTACGTTAAACTAGTCTATAATAAATGAATTACCACATACAGCTTGAGTGCAGTCATCATAGATGAGACAGATGACAGCTTCAGATTCCAGCCTCACACGTCAACACTTTCTACAATAGCATTTCACAATGTTAAAAAAGAACAAACTACTTTCCTGTTGTCATCCTCCTCCTTGCTGTCATCACTTTCAAGCACTGTTGCTAAATGTTATGGACTGTCATTACTAGACACAGACATGCATGTGCGCACACACACACAGATTCACTGTTATTTAAAAGCCGTTTTCATAGATAAAGCATGGTTTTTCTGTTTAGCTATTTCTTTTCTTTTTTTTTCTTTTTGAGATGGAGTCTCGCTCTTCACCCAGGCTGGAGTGCAGTGGCACAATCTTGCTCACTGCAACCTCCGCCTCCGCCTCCTGGTTCAAGCAGTTCTCCTGCCTCAAGCCTCCTGAGTAGCTCAGACTACAGGGGTGTGCCACCACGCCCAGCTAATTTTTGTATTTTAGTAGAGATGGGGTTTCGCCACTTTGGCCAGGCTGATCTTGAACTCCTGACCTCAGATGCTCCACCCGCCTCGGCCTCCCAAAGTGCTGGGATTACAGGCATGAGCCACTGCTCCTGGCCCTGTTTAGCTGGTTTTTTTTTTTTTTTTTTTTTTTTTTTTGAGACGGAGTCTTGCTCTGTCCCAGGCTGGAGTGCAGTGGCACAATCTCGGCTCACTGCAACCTCCGCCTCCTGGGTTTAAGCTATTCTCCTCCCTTAGCCTTCTGAGTAGCTGGGATTACAGGCGTGCACCACCACGGTCGGCTAATTTTGTATTTTCAGTAGAGATGCGGTTTCACCATGTTACCCAGGCTGGTCTTGAACTTCTGAGCTCATAATCCACCCGCCTCGGCCTCCCAAAGTACTGGGATTACAGGCGTGAGCCACCGTGCCTGGCCAGCTATTTCTTAATGGCATTGGATTGTCTTATTTTCTAAATGAAATTGGATTATTTTGCCAGGCATGGTGGCTCACGCCTGTAATCCCAGCACTTTAGGAGGCTGAGGTGGGTCAAGAGATTGAGACCATCCTGGCCGACATGGTGAAACCCTGTCTCTACTAAAAATTCAAAAATTAGCCGGGTAGGGTGGTGTGCACCTGTAGTCCCAACTACTGGGGAGGCTGAGGCAGAAGAATTGCTTGAACCCGGGAGGCAGAGGTCGCAGTGAGCTGAGATCATGCCGCTGCACTCCTGCCTGGCGACAGAGCAAGATTCCGTCTCAAAAAAAAAAAAAAAAAAAAAATTGGATTATCTTATGATTTTATGACCATTTTCTTCTCCCTGCCTTCTCTCTTACATCTAAAGAAATGTTAAGGACAGTTTCTCTTTAGAGAAGTCTTTCCTTCTCTAAACTAGCATACTGACAAGACATAGTTCAGCCACAAGTTACGGTAGGAGATGCACTTGGGTCATACAGCCTCCCAATGCACAGATGGTGACTTTTCAGTACCATCTGTTCACTGTTTCTGCACAGCCATTTACAATTTCTCCCCCTCTATGAGGGCTGAATAGAAAAAAATAGAAAAGTAGTCAGACCTAGTTTTAGAGTTCCTGGAAATTAGCTATTCTTTCCCCTCACTTTTTCCTACCATCCAATAAAGGTTATGGCTCTTCATTCTAAATATTTCAGTCATTAGTTTACACAGACCCTTATTTGATATTTATTGGTGCTAAGTACTACGTAATTCACAAATAACAGAAGAACACATTATGTTAGTCTACTGTGTATGCTTGAAAAAATAATCACATAAAGCAATCTGTTCTTTCCCTTCCTTTAACTTTGTACAAGATACCTAAATAATCTATTCCTTGTAATTAAAAGCTGAATTGGCTGGGCGTGGTGGCTCATGCCTGTAATCCCAGTACTTTGGGAGGGCAAGGCGATTGGTTCACCTGAGGTCAGGAGTTCGAGACCAGCCTGGCCAAAGTGGCGAAACCCCGTCTCTACTAAAAATACAAAAATTAGCTGGGCATAGTGGCGCCTACCTGTAATTCTAGCTAGACAGAATTGCTCTAACCCAGGAGGTGGAAGTTTCAGTGAGCCAGGATCACGCCACTGCACTCCAGCCTGGGTCACAGAGTGAGACTTCGTCTAAAAAAAAAAAAAGCTGAATCATTGGCCACTTCTCTTGTTGAAGGCACCTGGTATTTTTCTGATATTAAACAGATGGAAGCATAATAGTTGACTTTTCGCCCTTAACATGTATAGTGAAGAATGCTAAAAGCTGGCAGAAACATTAGTTCCTGACCTTGGCAAATCCTTTCTAAATTTTTCTTTGTGAGCTTTTTGTCCTCTTCATCTCCAGGCAAGACCTTTGCTTGCTGGAGGGGAGAAAGATTCACTGTAGACTGTCTAATTGTCACAACATGATGCACAGATAGCATTCCACTTGTACTACATCACAGGAGAGTTTTGACTTGTGACTAAATAGAAGACTCAAGAAGAGAAATGACTGAATGGTGTACTTACTTTTGCCCTATGGATTTATTTGTAAAAGATCAGGATCTGTTAAAATGTATAAGGTAGGGCCGTATGCGGTGGCACATGCCTGTAATCCCAACACTTTGGGAGGCTGAGGCAGGTGGATCACCTGAGGTCAAGAGTTTGGGACCAGCCTGGACAACATGGTGAAACCCTGTCTCTACTAAAAATACAAAAAAATTAGCCGGGCATGGTGGCATGCACCTCTAATCCCAGCTACTGTAATCTCAGCTACTCGGGAGGCTGAGGCAGGAGAATCACTTGAACCTGGAGGGCACGGAGGTTGCATTGAGCCGAGATTGCTCCACTTCACTCCAGCCTGGGCGAAAGAGCGAAACTCCGTCTCAAAAATAAATAATAATGATAAGGTAAAGAGTTTGCTTAAATACTGTCTTAGAATTATTTGCCCATGTTTGTTCTTTTTTTGGTGGATAGTCTGATGTTGACATTATAGAACTGCGAGGCTTCCCATGTTTCTCTAGTCAGAATGTTTTCCTTTCCCTTAGTCCTCACATGTTATTAAGACTACTTGTGTCATAATCCTGTACGATTATTGATGTGAATGATGTTTTCTTCTAAGCTTCAGAGTAACTTTGCTTCTTAATATTCTTTGTATACTATTCATATTTTAATATTGTTATCTTCCTACTTACCAGTTTTCTAATCTTTGCCATCCTTTTTATTTACATTTCCAAAGCAAGAGCTATCATTTTTGTTGGTTATTGGAGTCAGTATAGGTTATAAGTACTTTTTGGAACTCTTCTAGGTAAGGTTCAGTGAAACCTTGGAAAATATCTGATAAAAATTATATGAAAGCTATGGCAGGTGCCGGGGGTATTATATATCCTTCTATGATTTCCACTTTGTTGGTTTTTTTCTCGGGGGGAGGGGGCGGCGGGGGGACATGGTGTCACTCTGTTGCTTAGGCTGGAGTGTAGTGGTGCAATCCTAACTCACTGCAGCCTGGAGCTCCTGGGCTCGAGGGACCTTCCTACTTTAGACTCTCCTGTAGCTAGGACGACAGCATGCATCACCATGCTAATTTTCCAATTTTTTGTAGAGATGGGGGTCTCACAGAAAGACTCCAGGCTGGTCTCAAACTTCTGGCCTCAAATGATCCTCCTGCCTCAGCCTCCCAAAGCACTGACATTACAGATGTGAGCTACTGTGCCCAGCCCTGAACCCCACACTGACTCATACTGTTATCCTTGAGTTAGACTTGATTGCTAAAATTTAAGAAATGAGGTAGTTTCTGTGCTCGTTTTATAAGCTGTATATGCTTTTATCTAAGGGTCTAGTTTCAGTTAGGTTTTGGAGCCTCTACAGTTTACAGTGACCAGTTGTTTGGTTATGCTGTTTATATTGGGGTAATTTCATTCTTTAAAGTAGAATGATCACGGATTGATCTTAGAAAAGGGGTAGTATCCATTTCTCCAGAATTCATACTCAGCTGATTTGGTTTTGTTTAGTCTTTAGCATATAATTATTTTTTGAGTTTCTTGTTTTATTTTATTTTTGAGACAAGGTCTCGCTTTGTCACCTAGGCTGGAGTGCAGTGGTGTGATCTTGGCTCACTGCAACCTCTGCCTCCTGGGTTCAAGCAGTTCTCGTGCCTCAGCCTCCCAAGTAGCTGGGATTACAGGTGTGCACCACCATGCCTGCCTCATTTTTGTATTTTTAGCAGAGACGGGGTTTCGCCATGTTGGCCAGGCTGGTCTTGAACTCCTGGCCTCAGGTGATCCACCCGTTTCGGTGTCCCCAAGTGCTGGGATTACAGGTGGGAGCCACTGCACCCAGCCCTATATAATTGAATGTTAAAATTTGATGAATTAAGTATAATAGTCATATAATTCTTACTCTTTTCTTTTACAATTGCTTTTAATAGCATACTACCTTTCTTTACCTCTTCTATCCAGGCTTTCAAGTGTAGCACTCAAAGCAAATGGATAGTTTTTTTCTTTAAAGAGAGATCATATACTTGGGGAGAAGTTTCAAGGTACAATTTGTAATGATTTAACTAACATTCAACATGTGTGCTTTTTTTTTTTTTTTTGCTTTGAGGGTTCGTTTTTGTCTTTAAGCATAGCATAATGTCCTGTTTTATTATGATTTCATCTGAGAAATTCTGCTCAGATGAAATTTCTTACCTTTCCTCTGTGGAGTAGGCCTCCCAAGAGCAATATGCCTGGATTTCAGCCTTTGCTCACCCCTGGCCAAGCATTCTTGTGCAGCAAACAACATGAAGCACACTGCATGGTACACATTCAGATTCCGAACTTTGTACTAATTTGGGATTGTTTTGAAAAGTCTATTAGAGCAAAAGTAACATATATTTAAGAAAAATTATGTATATCAAAATTCTAAAACTAAAAATATAGCAGAAGAGATAAAGTAGTGTTTCTGTTGCAGAATAGTATGAAAACCTGATGAAAATAGAATTTTTACTGTAAGTATAGTATTTAAAATTACTGGCTAGTTTATATTTTTATATAATACCTTACATTAAACTTTACTGAATTAATAATATCTAGATATATATATATTCTTTATTTTTGGATTGAGAAACAGTAGCTTATTTGCCATAACATTTAGAGCATTCTGATCCTGTAATTAATGTGTTAGTATGTCATACAAATAATTGTCTAATGCCTTGTCTTAACAGTTCTGTACATCTTGTAATTAAGCTTTCGTTTTTTCCTACTTCCTCAGGTACTTTGGTCTAGGAAGCCATATGGTTCGTCTCGAAGTATCGTAAGGAAAATTGGTACTAATTTGTCTCTGATTCAGTGTCCAAGAGTTCAGTTTCAGGTACTATATTTTATGTATTTTAAGTATTTTATTAATATGTACATTAGAAATATAAATAGGCAAGATGGTTTTAAAAGTATTTTGTTTTTGAGACTTTTTACCAATTGATGCCACTATCAGTACAATAAAAGAGGATTAAAAACCACCATTAAGCCTTTCTAATTTTAGTTTCTCTGTGAAGTGATTGAGATCTTTAAGACATTTATCCTTCTTAAGGATGCATATGTGAAGATATAGGGTCATATAATAAGCTAAGCAGTTGTTAATTCCTAGGTGACTTCAAACATAGGCTTTATATTATTTCAGGTGCTTTATGTACCACCATTATTTTTCTTCTGTAATTATACCTTCCTCTTTGGATAGCCACTCAGTTCCCCTGATTTATTTTTAGATTTCTGTGTATGCAATATAAGTTGCTTTCCCTGTCGTTGGTTTCAAGCTCAGCATTAATTATGGGATCCATTGCCTCAGCAATGACAGTGTCAAGACAAAAAGGTAATTCTGGTTCTCTCAGTGAGGTGATAGTCAAACCATGAGTTAGAACTTTTGAAAGTCTTAGTCTTAGAACTTTTGAAGGTCTTAGTACAGTATTCTCTTTTAGCACCAAATCTGGAGCAACTCTGTTCTTTGCTTGGAGATATTGCTATTTTCCTTGATTTGTACTTTTGTTCCTTTCTTTTTTTTTTTGAGATGGAATCTCGCCTGTTGCCAGGCTGGAGTGCAGTGGCAAGATCTCAGCTCACTGCAATCTCTGCCTCCTAGGTTCAAGCACTTCTCCTGCCTTAGCCTTCCGAGTAGCTGGGACTACAGGTGCACACCACCACACACAACTGATTTTTGTGTTTTTAGTAGAGACGGGGTTTCACCACGTTGGCCAGGATGGTCTTTATCTCTTGACCTTGTGATCTCCCCATCTTGGCCTTCCAAAGTGCTAGGATTACAGGCATGAACCACCATGCCTGGCCTTGTTTCTTATTGTTATTATAGTATTCGACATTTATCACATAACTTTGTTCTTTTTTTTTTTTAGTAATTCTTTACAACCGTAATGTAACAACATTTCAGTTCAACATTGAATAATATAAAATTCAATAGATATCTCTGCCACTTTTAAATAATAGATTAACATGTGGAGATGTGGAAGATGTATTTAACTCATTCAGAAGTTCAGAAGTGCCCACATGTACCCGTTTGATAACATGTCATGTTCTTAAATCACTCCTCCTGATAAATAGAGGTGAAATTTGTTTCTTTTTCTTTTCTTTTTTTTTTTTTTTTGAGAGAGAGTCTTGCCCTGTTGCCCAGGCTGGAGTGCAGTGGCGTGATCTCGGTTCACTGCAACCTCCGCCTCCCAGGTTCAAGCGATTCTCCTGCCTCAGTCTCCTGGAAAATTGATTTCTAAATAAGTGGTAGAAATGAGCATTTATTCAGGTTGACCTATATGGTAGAAATTAGCATTTATTCAGGTTGACTGACAAGATTGTTCATTGCTGTGTTTTATAATCCTGCTCACAGATTGACTGGCTAAACCTTTGTGCATCAATCTAGAAATGGATAGACTGGAGCTGGGCGCATGGCTCACTCCTGTAATCCCAGCACTTTGGGAGGCTGAGGCAGTTAGGAGTTCAAGACCAGCCTGACCAACATGGTGAAACCCCGTCTTTACTACAAGTACAAAAATTAGCCAGGTGTTGTGGCACACACTTGAAATCCCAGCTACTCAGGAGGCTGAGGCAGGAGAATCACTTGAACCTGGGAGGCGGAGGTTGCAGTGAGCCGAGATCATGCCAGTCCATCCCAGCCTGGGTGACAGAGTGAGACTCCATCTCAAAAAGAAAAAAGAAAGAAATTGACAGATTGGAACTTTCCAAGAAGTAATTTTTTATTTCAGTCTAGGCTTTAAAAAAAAAAAAAACTCATGAAGTCAAACATGCAGAGCTTTATTTATTTATTTAATTGAGAGGGAGTCTCGCTTTTGTCGTCCAGGCTGGAGTACAGTGATGTGATCTTGGCTCACTGCAACCTCTGCCTCCCGGGTTTAAGCCATTCTCCTGCCTCAGCCTCCTGAGTAGCTGCGATTACAGGTGCCTGCCACCACGCCCAGCTAATTTTTGTACTTTTAGGGGAGATGGCGTTCACCATGTTGGCCAGGCTGGTCTCAAACTCCTGACCTCAGGTGATCTGCCCATCTCTGCCTCCCTAAGTGCTGAGATTACAGGTGTGAGCCACCACGCCTGGCTGCCTTTTTCCTTTTTAATAATCAAAATGAAGAAATCTGTGGTAGTAAGTCTCTCAAGTACTTTCCAAGAATTCAGTTCATTTAGACATGAACTGCTGCTTATTTGCCAGTTTCCTTCAAATAGCTATTATGTTAACTAAGGTTTATAAACTTTTTTCTGATTGTTCAATTCCATTAGTTTCTTTCTAGTTAACTATCTTACTTCCCTCCTAGTTCCAGGAAAACTTACTTCAGCGTTTGCGTTCGTATAGCTAGCGACATGGAGATATCTAACGTTTTCTGATTGCAACCCCCAAGTCTGCCTTGACAGTCAATGGGCTGAAGTACTAGAGTCAAGTACATGTACTTGGGAGAATTCTCTTTCTGGATGTTATCAGTCTATTAAAAGGATATGAGCAGAAAAAGAGGATTCTATTTAACTCATTTGAACTGCATTTGAAAAGAAATGGATTAACATAAGGAGAAGAGTAAGGTAAAAGAAACATTGATGACCTACTTGAGAATGTAGTAGAGACAGAAGCCATTTGTTTAAGCCATTTGTTTATAGTGAGATTTTTATTTCCAGGTATACTGAATCTTTTTTTTTTTTTTTTTTGAGACAGAGTTTTGCTCTTGTTGCCCGGGCTGGAGGGCAGTGGCGTGATCTCGGCTCACTGCAACCTCCGCCTCCCGGGTTCAAGCAGTTCTCCTGCCTCAGCCTCCCAAATAGCCGGGATTACAGGCATGCGCCACCATGCCCAGCTAATTTTGTATTTTTAGTAGAGATGGGGTTTCTCCATGTTAGCCAGGTTGGTCTTGAACTCCTGACCACAGGTGATCGTCTGTCTCGGCCTCCCAAAATGCTGGGATTACAGGCGTGAGGCACCGTGCCCGGCCCATACTATCTTTTTAAATTCAACATCGGTGTTAAAGTATTCTGTCTGGTGGCCGGGCACAGTGGCTCACACTTACAATCCCAGCACTTTGGGAGGCCGAGGTGGGTGGATCACCTGAGGTCGGGAGTTTGAGACCAGCCTGGCCAACGTGGAGAAACCCTGTATCTACTGGAAATACAAAATTAGCTGGGCGTGGTGGCGCATTCCTGTAATCCCAGCTACTCGGGAGGCTGGGGCAGGAGAATCACTTGAACCTGAGAGGTGGAAGTTGCTGTGAGCTGAGATCGCACCAATGCGCTCCAGCCTGGGCAATAAGAGTGAAACTCTGTCTCAAAAAAAGAAAAATAAAAAGTATTTTGTCTGCTATTTAGTTAAATGTTTTACATATGCTATCATCCTTCTGTATCTCCATTGCTTCTTTGTTTATCAGAAATATAAAAGATATAGTCTTCAAAATGTATAGAAGATGCAGTTTTGAGTAATAATATTGAAAATGCATTTTTCCCCCTATTTTTATAGCTCAATTTAGGGACTAGTTGATGTGGAATATATCCAGGCTATCTGGGAGTCCAGTGTGGGTAAATATTATTATTGAAAGTCTGAGACTGGGAGTCTACTGTGGGGCACAGGGCAAGTGGACATCATTATACTGAGACCATATCCAAGTTGAAGTGGATTAAACTGAGAACAGGACAGTCATGGGGTCAATTCAGAAAGTGAAGTTGGGTAGTCAAAACCAGTCTTCCCATTGTCTTCGGTGATTTCACTGTCTTTTGGAGAACCCATCTGAAATGCAGCCTCCTTTTTCTTTGCTTCCTCTACTTCTGTTGACTTTCACTTTCATTCCTTTCCTAGTATTTGCATCACTGGCAACAGCTCAACCCTGTCAGCCTTGAAACTGTTTCACCTTTGAAATTTTAGACCTCAGTATATTCCTTCTAGATCACAGCATCTCCTCCCTGTACTAGCTAATCCATGTATCTTTGGTCAAGTAAGACTCTTATGTAAATGATAGGCAGTACAGGCACATTCCTTTGTGTTTTGAGCATTAGATGAGATTATCCATGTGAAGTCCTGGGCATAATGACTCATACATAGTGAGTGCAGAGTAAAAGTACTACTGCTAGTAGTGGTTTTGTTATTATCGTTATTGCCCTTTTATAGTTACAGAGCAAATTATCTTACTTGGTTTTCTAATTTAACTCCTTTGGGAGGGGGGCAAGGGATAAAAGACAGCATATATGGTGCAGGTTATACTGCTTGCGTGATGGGTGCACCTGAATCTCACAAATCACCACTGAAGAACTTACATAACCAAATGCCACCTGTACCCCAATAACTTATAGAAAAGCAAAATAATAATAAATAATTTAACTCCTTTGTTTTACAGATTGGATTTCTGTATATTTTATAGGGTCACAAATCAGAACACATACCAACACATTTAGTCACACCTTCATCCAATTAATGGGCACAGTGACTGTTGTGCTGGCAATAAAATGAGGTGACATATGTAAAAAGCCCTATAAAAGACACCCAATACATGTTTCTTTGCTGTGTTATTGAAGAACAGCCTATAACCTCATAGGTTTTATTACTTCTCCTGTACTTCAGTTAGCTCTAGGAATTAATTGGCTAATTTATACTCAAAACAGGATCTCTAGACCCTTCACATTTACTTTGGTTGAAGAAAGCTAACTTCCCCTGGCCCTTTTCTACCTTTCACATATGTGCATTTCAGCACACCTACACACTTGTGGCCATAAGCGTTTTGTGTTTTTGGATATCATTTTCCTTGTGGAGGTAGGAACTAGATTAAGACATACTAGGAGAACAGACCCTTCTTTGTCTCCTAGTTCTATTCTAGATTCATGACATCTAAAGAAAATTCAGTTCATGGAGGGGCTTGCAAAAGCAGTAAACTCTGGGGGATAAGGAGGAGTGGGATGCAGAGGTTTTAATTTGCAGTGGTTTTTTTTTCTTTTTTTTGAGACAGAGTCTTGCTCTGCCACCCAGGCTGGAGTGCAGTGGCTCGATCTCAGCTCACTGCAGCCTCTGCCTCCTGGGTTCAAGTGATTCTCTGTCTCACTCTCCCGAGTAGCTGGGATTACAGGCGCGCACCACCACACCTGGCTAATTTATTTATTTTGTATTTATTTTTTTGAGATGGAGTTTCGATCTTGTTGCCCAGACCGGAGTGTAATGGCGTAATCTCAGCTCACAGCAACCCCCACCTCCCGCGTTCAAGCGATTCTCCTGCTGTAGCCTCCCAAGTAGCTGGGATTAGGATTACAGGCATGCGCCACCACACCCAGCTAATTTTGTATATTTAGTAGAGATTCACCAGATTCTCCAGGCTGGTCTCGAACTCCTGACCTCAGGTGATCCACCCGCCTCGGCATCCCAAAGTGCTGGGATTACAGGCATGAGCCACCATGCCCATCCTGTAGTGGTTCTTAACACTGGACACATATAAATCGTCAGGAGAGTTAAAAAAAAACAAAACAAAACAAAACCCATGCTCAGGCCTCATCCTCCAATGTGGCTCTATATGCTTCCCTACCTCTGTACTAAAATTCTTAGGGAGCTTTTAAAGAAATCCAGGTCCTGTTTAAT
Organism: Chlorocebus sabaeus; assembly: GCF_047675955.1. NCBI lineage: Eukaryota > Metazoa > Chordata > Mammalia > Primates > Cercopithecidae > Chlorocebus > Chlorocebus sabaeus. The sequence continues at coordinate 69,871,802 of NC_132911.1, forward strand.
AGCTTACTAAATCTGAATTTCATGTATTTGTTTTTTAAAACCTCTTCAGGATCCTATGCAGCTAAAGTTGAGGACCTTAGACATAGTTTTGTTTTAGTGTTTTGGTACAGAAAGTTTGTGTTTACCAACACATTTAAACAGTGACATATTATCTTTTGGCAATTGTAAGTATTCACTAAAGCACTTTTGGGGTACATTTTAACGTATTTTAAGTTGTATGAATTAAAGAGAAACATGGAATGTAAGTGTAGTATATTGGGGTGTTACTACATTTAAAAAAAAAAACCTTAAGGCAAAATACCCCCAAAAATGTGATTCTGAGTACTACCAAGTGAGGTACTTCAGAATAACCTGGGTTGGGGACTTGGCTGTGTGGTTATAGTAGTTTGAATACCAACACTATTGGGTAATTTCACCTTTTTCTCTCTGGTAAACCTAACCCAAGCTATTTTCTTGGACTGCAAGCAGTGGTTTTTGGAATTGGTGGAAAAGGACTGTTCAGTAACCAAAAGAGTAATGAATGAGATTCCTACTAAGGCTCACACACGGTGATTAAATCTGGAAGTAAAATGGCCATTTGTTATGGCACATCTTTATGTAGCAAGTAAACTTGAAATTCATACTTTATGCCAGGTGTTGGTATTGAGTGGTGAATGAAACAGACATGTATGTCTGCACTTATTGGTTATGTGATTCAGTGGGAGAGATATTTAAAAGGCAATATGCTAATAAAGATATAATTATCATTTGTAATAAATGTCATATAGTATGAAGTAGTATAGCATGGGGGAGAATATCAGGAGTTCTCAGGGAAAGCCTCTCTAAAGGAATGACAATTAAGGATTACAAAGACCCTGCTCTACAGAGTTGAGGAGACAAGTAGAGGTTGAGGGAGTCATTGTGTGCAGAGAGAATAGCATGTGCAGAGATCCAAAGGCCAGATATAAATTGTTTGAGGAACCAAGAGAAGGTTCCAGTCAGTCAGGAGCTATTAAAGTGGGAGACTTAGTAGTATGGTATAGGGATCTTTGAACATCTGAGCTGTCTGAAGATGCATACCTGGATTAATATGTAAAATAACTGTTAAATTTAACCACGTGTTTCAATAACTACTAGATAATTTGGAATATGCTAGCATGTTATGTCATACTGTATATGATGTTCATTTTTTGTTATTTTTAGCTATAATTTTATAGTCAGCCCTTAAAGATTACTGAATTCAGCTACCAATAGTATGTTTTATAAATCTGGCATTGTGGGGCCCAGCGCAGTGGCTCACACCTATAATCCCAGCACTTTGGGAGGCCGAGGTGGGCGGATCACCGGAGGTTAGGAGTTCAAGACCAGCCTGGCCAATGTGGTGAAACCCCATCTCTACTAAAAATAGAAAAATTAGCCAGGCATGATAGCTAGTGCCTGTAATCCCAGCTACTCAGGAAGCTGAGGCAGGAGAATCACTTTAACCTGGGAGGCAGAGGTTGCAGTGAGCTGAGATCACGCTACTGCACTCCAGCCTGGGCGAAAGAATGAGACTCCATCTCAAAAAAAAAAAAAAAAAAAGGCATTGTGAAATAGTAGTTTTGAGACTAACTGAATATGGCTGGGCACGGTGGCTCACACCTATAATTTCAGCACTTTGGGAGCCCAAGGTGGGCTGATCACCTGAGGTCAGAATTTGAGACCAGCTTGGCTAACGTGGTGAAACCCTGTCTCTACTAAAAATATAAAAATTAGCCGAGCGTGGTGGCAAGTTCCTGTCATCCCAGCTACTTAGGAGGCTGAGGTAGAGAGAATTGCTTGAACCCAGGAACTGGAGGTTGTAGTGAGCCAAGATCACACCACTGCACTCCAGCATGGGCAACAGAGCAAGACTCCGTCTCAAAAAAAAAAAAAGTAACCAACAAATGTTTGTGGCCATTTTATTCATCTCAGGCAGTTGATCTCTTAAAGACTTGTATTTCCACAAGGATACTGCTGCTTATCCTTAAAGATTATTTTCAGAAATACACACATTTTCCTCCCTCTGGTGGCTTTGTTCTCTTGCCTTCTACTATTCTAAGTGTGTTATATATGGAAACTTTTAATAAATGTTCACTTAAAATAGTGACCATGCAAGAGATACATTTACAACAAGGTAACTATAGTTAACAGCAATGTATTGTTTATTGAAAATCACCGAGAGAGTAGATTTTAAGTGTTTTCACCAGAAAAAATAAGTACGTGAGGTAATCCAATTCAATTGAACCACTGCACATATTTCAAACATAATAAATATATACAACTTTGTCATTTTAAAGAATACCTTTTAAAAAAGTAATCACATTCAGAAATAGTAGTGACTGAGTCTGGGCTAGAATATTGAATTTAGTGTTCCATCTTTCAGACTAGTGTTCTTTACACAGGCATATCACCTGGCAAGTTGATGGTGTCACTGTATGTCACTATACTGTATTAAAATACAGAAATTCTGCTAGGCGCGGTGGCTCACGCCTCTAATCCCAGCACTTTGGGAGGCCGAGGCAGGCGGATCACAAGGTCAGGACATCGAGACCATCCTGGCTAACACGGTGAAACCCCGTCTCTACTAAAATTACAAAAAATTAGCCGGGCGTGGTGGCGGGCGCCTGTAGTCCCACTGCTCGGGAGGCTGAGACAGGAGAATGGCTGAACCCGGGAGGCGGAGCTTACAGTGAGCCGAGATTGCGCCACTGCACTCCAGCCTGGGCGACAGGGAGTGACCCCGTCTCAAAAAAGGAAGAAAAAAACCAAAAAACAAAAAACAGGCCAGGCACGGTGGCTCGCACCTGTAATCTCAGCACTTTGGGAAGCTCAGGTGGGTGGATTACTTGAGGTCAGGAGTTTGAGACCAGCCTGCCCAACATGGTGAAACCTCAACTCTATTAAAAATACAAAAATTAGCTGGGCGTGGTGGCAAGTACCTATAATCCTAGCTACTTGGGAGGCTGATGCAGGAGAATTGCTTGAACCCAGGAGGCTGAGGTTGCAGTGAGCCGAGATCACACCACTGCACTCCAGCCTGGGTGACAGAGTGAGATTTCATCTTAAAAAACAAACCAAAAAAAAACCTCTGAAATTCTTTTTTTAGTTTTTCGTTTATTTTTTATTGTTTTTGAGACGGAATCTCAGTCTGTCGCCCAGGCTGGATTGCAGTGGTGCGATCTCGGCTCACTGCAAGCTCCGCCTCCTGGATTCACGCCGTTCTCCTGTCTCAGCCTCCCCAGCAGCTGGGACTGCAGGCGCCCGCCACCACGCCCGGCTAATTTTTTGTATTTTTAGTAGAGACGGGGTTTCACTGTGTTAGCCAGGATGGTCTTGATCTCCTGACCTTGTTACCCGCCTGCCTCGGCCTCCCGAAGTGCTGGGATTACAGGGGTGAGCCACCGCGCCCGGCCTGCTTTTAGTTTTTCTTAGCGTGGAAGCAACTGGTAGAAAAAAGAGAAATAATTAAATCTATATAGGTAAAAAGCTAGAGATTATCATTTTACTATGTTGCTATTAAGAATATGTATATGTGGGCCAGGCGTGGTGGCTCACACCTGTAATCCCAGCACTTTGGGAGGCTGAAGCGGGTGGATCACTTGAGGTCAGGAGTTTAAGACCACCCTGGCCAACATGGTGAAACCCCGTCTCTATTAAAAATACAAAAATTAGCCAAGCATGGTGGTGGGTGCCTGTAATCCCAGCTACTTGGGAGGCTGAGGCAGGAGAATTGCTTGAACCTGGGAGGTGGAGGTTACAGTGACCTGAGATGGCACCATTGCATTCTGGCCTGGGCAACAGAACAAGACTTGGTCTCAAAAACAAACAAACAAACATACAAAGAATCCGTGTATGTTATGCATTTGACTATAAACAAATGGTAGTAAACTAGAATGAGTGTAATTTGCTATTATGCCCTTTGCAGCAAATCCTAGTTCCCAGTACTGTGTGTTTATTTTACAAAGTCACAAGAGGATGAAGTTAGTACTCCTAACATTTTTATTCTAAGCTTTTCTACTGTTGTACAACATTTGTATTTTACTAATATGCACTTTATTAAATGAACTGATTTTTTTTGGTATATTACATTATCAGAATATTTTAAATTAAAGTGGCTTCAGTAAGATTTCTAAAATAAAATTGAATTTTGGGTAACTTAGTGTTATTATTAAATTTTTGCTCTGAATGAAATGTGATTTTGAAAAAAAATTTCTATCTCTTCACTTTTTTTTTCTTTTTCCACTGACAATAGCTGTAGTAGGACAGGACCTTGCTGGGAACCTTCAGTAAGTTGTCCTTTTCTTTGTCAAACTTTCCATCGGTCATCTATGCATGTCGTGGTGTCTACATCGTATTTCCAAGAATTTCTTACTGTCAGTCCTTGCCAGGGCTGACTTCATCTTGACTTGTACTTTACTAAGTGCATTGTCCTGGAAATTGTCCTTTGTGTCCCATGCCTGTGTCACTCAATGAATACTTCCTTCACCAACACCTGAAATGGCCTTTTATAAAGAAGATTTTTTTCTGGTTTTATTTTGTCTTTTGAATGAGTTTGACTTAAATGCCAAAACTATTTTGTTTTGTGGGACGGGATGTCAAGTAGAAATGACATACATCTTATCAGTTTTGGAATTGGTTCTTGAGAGCATCATTAACATTTTCATCTTATTGAGCACATATTATGGACATGGTATCATTTACATAATTAAGGCTTAAGTAAGATCCAAATTAAGTCCATGGAATAGTTTGTTATATCTTGTTTTGTTTCTTAAAAGTTTGTGCAAAAGCTGGCATTTTATGTTTAGCATACTAATTTTATGGAGGCATTATTTAATTTTATAGATGTAAAATTGAGAAATGTGTTTAATCCTTAATAACTATTTATGATATCCTGAAAATGAATTAACTTCTATTTCTGTGATTATGTATTCTTAGAAAAGTAGTAGTGGCTGGGCATGGTGGCACATGCCTATAATCCCAGCACTTTGGGAGGCCAAGGTGGGTGGATCCCCTGAGCCCAGGAATTTGAGAACAGCCTGGGCAACATGGCGATATCCCCCATGTCTACCAAAAATACAAAAGATGAACCAGGTGTGGTGGCATGTGCCAGTAATTCTGGAGGCTGACGCAGGTGAATCGCTTGAACTTGGGAGGCGGGAGGTTGCAGTGAGCCAAGATGGTTCCACCGCACTCCACCCTGAGTGACAGAGTGAGACCTGATCTCAACAACAACAAAAAAGAAAAGTAGTACTTTGTTTTTTTGATTTGTTTTTCTTTTTTTCTTCCCTCCTCCCCACACTTTGTTTCCTTTTATAGATGTTTTGAAGAAAACAGCTATTTTTGTAACTTCTGTAGGAAAGTAAGAAGTCTTTGTCTTAAATATACCTAACTTTCTACCAACTAGTCATTATATCAGAACAGAATTTTTATTTCTGAACAAAGGGTCATGATCAGATTGATCATCTCATGAATTAGTACCTTAGGAAGGCACCATTCAGATTTTAGTCTAAGGATTTGTCTAACACTTATACAAAATAGCCCATTAAATACCATCTCCGCTAGGAGCCTCACAGGGCTTGGGAACATTCCTGCTGAAGGATAGCCACATAACCCACTTAGAATCTCCTTATTACAGTGTTATGGGAATATCAGGATACCATTCTGTTTTCAGTAATGGGTAGGAACAGAACATTACCTGATTTCTCAACTCTTGAGATCAAATATGATACTCAGTTATGTTATTTAAGTTGTGTGAGATACTGATTTGCTAAATATCTGTTTGGATAAGTTTCTGAACTACATAGGGAGAAGTACAAAAATCATCCCTTTGATCTTATACCTTGAGAATTTACTTACTGAAGTTTATACTTTTTTCCTCATCTGACTACAAATTACTTCCACTACATACAAATTAGTATTTTGAAAGCCTTTTTATCATAATTTCATTATTAGGTTTATTTGTTTTTGTTTTTGTGGAGGGCAAGATTTTAAAATTTCTATTTTTTGAGAGAGTCTCACTCTGTTGCCCAGGCTGGAGTGTGGTGGTGTGATCACGGCTCACTGCAGCCTCTGCCTCCTGAGTTCAAATGATTCTCCCACCTCAGCCTCCCGAGTAGCTGTGACTACAGGCGCACGCCACCACGCCTGACGAATTGTTTTGTATTGTTAGTAGAGACGGATATTTCGCCATGTTGCCCAGGCTGATCTCAAGTTACTGGGGCCTCAAGCTATCCACCATCTTGTCCTCGCAAAGTGCTGGGATTACAGGCGTGAGCCACCGCACCTGGCTGAATTTAAGGTGCTTTAGATACTCGATGTTCTTAGTACTTTATTGTTAACATTTTGTGTGTGTGTGTGTGACCGAGTCTTGCTCTATCACCCAGGCTGGATTGCAGTGGCGCAATCTCAGCTCACTGCAACCTCCACCTCCCAGGTTCAAGTGATTCTCGTACCTCAGCCTCCCTAGTGGCTGGGGTTACAGGCTCCTGCCACCATGCCCGGCCCTTAAAATGTTATTTTTAATGCTACTTTATTAAGTTGATTAGATGATCACACCAGAAGAGTACACATACCAACAGCTGATATGTTTAACGTTTTATTCATAATATTACTTTGAAGATATTTTAAACTGTCAACAATGTTAGTATTATGTGTCTGCATGATATATTTTGTGTTTAAGGAAGAGGCATTATTTAAATATATTTTCCAAAAGTTTGACTTGGCAATGATGGCATTGAGGAGGTTTGAACAATGCATGAGTCCCAAGGGTAACTTTTTGATAAACATATTAATGACTAAATCTCTTTGGCCTTTTCATTTTTTCCGTAATTAAAAAGTGTGGATTGATTGTTTTTCTTTTTTATTTAAACCTCACTCACACTTTTAGGAAGTATTAATCTGATAACTTTATTTAAAAGTTATTATTTGTTGACTTTTTGACTCAGGCATTATTATATGTATAATGAAATGTACATTTAAGTTAGTTATCCTTCTTGTTTTTCAAAATAAGTTTCAAGATATCCTGCTGGTCTTTTTTTTTTTTTTTTTCTTTTTCTTTTTGAGACCATCTCACCCTGTCACTCAGGCTAGAGTGCAGTGGTGCAATCTCGGCTCACTGCAACTGCTGCCTCCCGGGTTCAAGCAATCCTCCCACCTCAGCCTCCTGAGTAGCTAGGATTACAGGTGTGTGCCACCATGCCTGGCTAATTTTTTTTGTATTTTCAGTAGAGATGGGGTTTCACCATGTTGGCCAAGCTGGTCTCAAACTCCTGACCTCAAGTGATCCGCCTGCCTTGGCCTCGCAAAGTACTGGGATTGTAGGCAGGAACCACCGCACCTGTCTTTTTTTTTTTTTTTTTGTATTTATTTCAAAATATTCTTTGTTTGCATCCATGTTAAGTTTAGGTAGAGAATTCTGTTCTGCTGTTTGTTCTTTTGTTCTTTAATACTTTTACTTAAAATGTAGGAGATTTAAGGAGTTTTAAAAACCATTTTCAATATTATAATGTATACATATATAAAAACATTATAACAAAACAGTTATATAATACCCATTTAGAAATATTTCTGGATTTAGCTCAAATTGGTCTTTTGCTTGTTCTTATTTTCTTCCCCCGAGACAGAGTCTTGCTCTGCCACCCAGGCTGGAGTATAGTGGCACGATCTCGGCTCACCACAGCCTCTGCCTGCCGGTTTGCTTGTTCCTATACCCCGCTGCTTACACATACCTTTTAAAATCTCTTTAGAAAAAAGTGGTTTCTCATGCTTAGATTCTAAAATTTTTCTTAATTTTCTAGGATAGTTTTTAAAAAAATCAACTTATAGGCTGGGTGCGGTGGCTCACGTCTATAATCCCAACACTTTGGGAGGCCAAGGCGGGCAGTTCACAAGGTCAGGAATTCTAGACCAGCCTGGTCAACATGGTGAAACCCCATCTCTACTAAAAATACAAAAATTAGCCGGGCGTGGTGGTGCACACCTATAGTCCCAACTACTTAGGAGACTGAGGCAGAAGAATCACTTGAACCTGGGAGGCGGAGGTTGCAGTGAACCAAAGATCGAGCCACCGCACTCCAGCCTGGGTGACAGAGCTAGACTTCATCTCAAAACAAACAAACAAACAAACAAACAAAAAACAACTTATAAAATGAAAACCAAATAAACTTAAATTATAGTTCTGCAATTGTCATATACTGTTAGGCAACAATATGATTATGACTATTAATCATAGAGACCTTCAGTGGAAGAGTTAGAAACCACTCATGTTTTTAACAGCAGAGTTGACGATTTTCTTTTAGGTGAGTAAAAAAAAAATTTATTCTTAACATTTTGGTGCCAGATGAAGAACTTTCCCTATTTGTAACTTGTAGATTAACAGCCATGCAACGGAATGGAGTCCCAGCCACCCAGGAGAGGATGCAGTGGCGTCTTTTGCTGATGTTGGATGGGTAGCCAAAGAAGAAGGAGAATGTTCAGCAAGACTAAGGTTAGTTTGGACGGCTATTAGAACTGAGATGCATTATCTGTTTTTTTTAAAGAATGATATTATTTGCAGTACTTACTTTTAATAGCCTAATTTTATCTCTAGTAATGCACCCTCTTCTTTTTCTTGAATAGTCTTCTTTTCTATTTATTTTCCTTTTTTTCTGAGAGGGTTTCGTTCTGTTTTTCAGGCTGGAGTGCAGTGGTGTGATCTTGCTTCACTGCAGCCTTGACCTCCCAGGCTCTTGTGATTCTCCCACCTTAGCCTCCCAAGTAGCTGGGATCACAGGCATGCACCACTAACCCCCGCTAATTTTTTTTTTTTTTTTTTTTTTTTTTTTGAGATAGAGTCTTGTTCTGTCACTCAGGCCCCAGTGCAGTGGCGTGATCTCGGCTCACTGCAACCTCCAACTCACTGGTTCAAGTGATTTTCCTGCTTCAACTTCCTGAGTAGCTGGGACCACAGGTGTGTGCCTCCATGCCCAGCTAATTTTTGGATTTTTAGTAGAAACAGGATGTCACCATGTTAGCCAGGCTGGTCTCGAACTCTTGACCTCAGATGATCCACCCGCCTTGGCCTCCCAAAGTGCTAGGATTACAGAGGTGAGCCACCACGCCCAGCCTATTTTTGTATTTTTTTTGTAGAGATGAGTTTTCGCCATGTTGCCTAGGCTGGTCTGTTCATTTTCAAGACTTTGCTAGTATTTTTAAAGTTTTTAGAGACATATAATTATGTCCTAAGTCCTCATGGACAGAATTCCTTGTCCTTCAGCAGTTTACATTCTAATATAAGAGACCAGAAAGAATGATCATTAATAATTTAGATAAGTACAGTAATTACAAAGTTCTCACTGGGGCAAAGGGATCCATCTGGATCATAGTAGAGAATTTTTGTGTAATTGGAGAATGTTTCCTAAAAATTTTGAGTCAAAAGGAGATTAAGAAGGAAATCAATTGATACTGTAAAGTCTACAAAGTAATTACAGATGGTCACTGCAGGATGAGAGATGTTCAGCAAGACTTCTCAGGAGGAAATGCTAGAGCTCCATCATGAGGCTGAGTGGGAGCCAAGTAAATGGAAGGCTGGTATTCCCGGAAGAGTAAAGAACTTGTTTTAAGGTAATACCAGGAGACATTGTGGCATGTTTGGGAACTGCCAGATGGCTCAGTCAGTCTAGAGAGCAGAAAAGAAGGATAAGCTGTAGGAGATGAGGATGAGAAGTAGGTTGAGGTTTAAAAGTCTTACACATGACACTAAGAAACATAGAAAAGTCCACGTTTGTGGAAAGCAATATAGAACCTGAAAGCAGTGTGGAACCATGGAAGAAATTTGAGCACTAGTAAAACCAACGTGTAAACAGTATGAAGAATAGAAAAGAAGGCCGGGTGTGGTGGCTCACACCTGTAATGCCAGCACTTTGGGAGGCTGAGGAAGGTGGATCATGAGGTCAGGAGATCGAGACCATCCTGGCTAACACAGTGAAACCCTGTCTCTAATAAAAATACAAAAAAAAATTAGCCAGGCATGGTGGCGCATGCCTGTAGTCCCAGCTCCTCGGGAGGCTGAGGCAGGAGAATGGCTTGAACCTGGGAGGCAGAGCTTGCAGTGAGCCAAGATCACGCCACTGCACTCCACACTCCAGCTTGGGTGACAGAGCGAGACTCTGTCTCAAAAAAAAAAAAAAAGAAAAGAGCCAGACTAAGAGATAGACCAACTAGGAGATGATCAGAATTTAACTGAATTAAGAAACTGGCAGAAGAGGTTCAAAGCTGAATGAGATTCAGAAGAATTAAAATGACATAGAAACATTAGATATGGAGATTAAGGAAGGAAGAGCCTACAGAGTCAGAGTCTAGTTATCCTAAATTCTTAGGTTTCCATCTAGGATAAATATAAGGATGGTAAAACAATTTTTTTTTTTTTTTTTGAGACGGAGCCTCTCTTGGTTGCCCAGGCTGTAGGCTGGAATGCAGTGGCGCTATCTTGGCTCACTGTGACTCCCACCTCCCGGGTTCAGTCGATTCTCTTACCTCAGCCTCCCGAGCAGCTGGTATTACAGGTGCCCGCCATGATGCCCAGCTAATTTTTGTATTTTTAATAGAGACAGGGTTTCACAACATTGGCCAGGCTGGTCTTGAACTCCTGACCCCAGGTGATCCACCTGTCTTGGCTTCTCAGAGTGCTGGGATTATAGGTGTGAGCCACTGCGCCCAGCTGTAATTTATACGAATGTAGGAAAACAGATTGTTTTGGCTGAGGAGAATAAGAGAGGGTAGTCTAGTCTGGAATATATTATGTTTGAGTTTTCTGTGAGGTATTCACCTTGATCTAGAAACAGTTTATGTGAATAGATATTGGTAAGGAAGGCCTATAGTCTATAATATTTAGATAGAATGGCTGAATATGAGAGTGCCCAAGAAGCATGTATAGAACGTGAAGAGCATTTGTACCTTGAGTGAAACCAGCATTTTGAAGTTAAAGGAAAGAAAAAGCCTCCTCCCCTGATCACCCTCCCTGCCCCCTGTCCCCCACCCAACCCATCACCCAAAGAGCAGCTAAGAGGCAGGAGAAGACCTGGTAGAGGGTATTGTTATGGAAGCAGAGGAGGTAGAGTTTTTATAGAAGAGGAGTGGTGATCAGTGTCAAATACTTAGAGGCTGAGTAAGTAGAAGAACTAGCACATTTCAATTTTGTTTTTCAGTTGGAAGATTATCATTGACTTTAGCAAGAGTAATTTCATTTGAGTGGTATTAGCTGGATAAAATAAGAATCAAATAATCCAAGAGCAAAGAAGGAACTTGATTTGAGTGACAAGTAGAAATAAGGACATAGCAGTAGAGAAACACAGGGATTGCAGGATTAGCAGGTAAAGAGCCTTTCTTTTTAAAGATGTTTATTTTATTTAAACTTTTTATTTTGAGACAATTGTAGATTCTTCACATGTATAAGAAACAATACAGAGAAATTCCGCATGCTTTTCACTCAGTCTCCTTCAATGGTAACATCCTGCAAAACTATAGTACAGTATCACAGCAGGGTATTGATGTTGATAAGGCAAGATGCAGGACATTTCCATACTACAGAGATCCTCCACTTGCCCTCTTATGGCCACACATACTTCTCTTCCATCCCCAACCTCAACTCCTTCTTAATGACTAGCACCTACTAATCTGTTCATTTTAACTATTTTATCATTTAAAGAATGTTAAATACATTGAATCATGTAATATGTAACCTTTTTTTTTTTTTTTTTTTTTGAGACAGAGTCTCGCTCTGTCACCCAGGCTGGAGTGCAGTGATGCAATCTTGGGTTACTGCAACCTCTGCCTCCTGAGTTTAAGCAATTCTCCTGCCTCAGCCTCCCAAGTAGCTGGGGTTACAGGTATGTGCCACCATACCTGGCTAATTTTTGTATTTTTAGTGTATACGGGATTTCACCATGTTGGCCAGGCTAGTCTTGAACTCCTGGCCTCAAGTGATTCATCTGCCTCGGCTTCGCAAAGTGCTAGGATTACAGGCGTGAGCCACTGTGCCTGGCCAATGTGTAACCTTTTGGGACTGGCTTTTTTTTTTTTTGGAGGCAGAGACTCCGTCTGTCACCCAGGCTGGAGTACAGTAGTGTGATCTCGGCTCACTGCAACCTCTGCCTCCCAGGTTCAAGCGATTCTTCTGCCTCAGCCTCCCAAGTAGCTGGAATTACAGGTGCTTGCCTCCACGCCTGGCTAATTTTTGTATTTTTAGTAGAGACGGGGTTTCACCATGTTGGCCAGGCTGGTCTTGAACTCCTGACCTCAGGTTATCTACCTGCCTCAACCTCCCTAAGTGCTGGGATTACAGGCGTGAGCCACCGCGCCTGGCCAAACAAAGGCGTCTCTCCGAGCCAGAATCGAACCAGCACCTAAGGATGGCCATAGGCGTGCACCTATAGTCCTCCGCTCTACCAGCTGAGCTGTTGAAGGGGGCGGGACTGGCTTTTTAAACTCAGCATTGTTCTCTGGCTATTCATCTAAATTGTTGTGTGCATCAAGAACTTGATCCTTTTTAATTGCTCAGTAGTAGTCATTGGTATGGATGTATTACAGTTTGTTTAATCATACAGTAATTGATGGACATCTACTTTGATTCCAGTTTTTGGCTGTTAAAGTTAGTATATAAACATTTGTGTATAGGTTTTTGAGTGACTGACTATAAGTTTTCGTTTTTCTGAGATAAATGTCTTTGAGTGCAGTTGCTGGGTCAAATAGTAGTTACTTAGTTTTTCAAGAAACTGACAAACTGTTTTCTAGAGCCTATTTTACATCCCTTTGGCAGTATATGGCTGATTCAGTTTCTCTGCATTATTTCCTTAATAGCTAATGATGATAAACATCTTTTTATGCCATCTGTATATTCTTTCAGGTAAAACGTATCATGTCTTTTGCTCATTTTCTAACTGGGTATTTTTGAGATTTCTTTATATATTCTAGATATGAATCCTTGTCACTTACATGGTTTATAAATATTTTCTCCTACTCTGTGGCTTGTCTTTTCATACATTTAATGGGGTCTTTCATGGAGCAAAAATTTTTCATTTTGATGAAGTCTAATTTATTTATTTTTTTATTGATCATGCTTTTGGTGTCAAATTTAAGAGTTCTTTGTCTAGCCCTAGATCCTGAGACTTCTTTTTCCCTAAGAGGTTTATAGTTTTATATTTTACATTTGAGTCCATGAATTTTTTTTTTTTTTTTTTTCAGAAGGATCTGGCTCTGTCACCCAGGCTGGAGTGCAGTGGCACGATCAGCTCACTGTAACCTCTGCCTCCTGGGCTCAAGCAATCCTCTCACCTTAACCTCCTAAGTAGCTGAGGTTATAGGTATATGCCACCATGCCTGGCTGTTTTTTGTAAAGATGGGTTTTTGCCATGTTGCGTAGGCTGGTCTCAAACTCCTGAGCTCAAGCAATCTGCCCACCTTAGCCTCCTGAAGTGCTGGAATTACAGGTGTGAGCCACTGTGCCCAGCCTTAAATTTGTGATTCTTTTCAAGTTAATTTTTTCATACAGGTTGAACAACCCTAATTTGAAAATCCAAAATCAGAAGTGTTCCAAACTCCAACTTTTTAGAAAATAGAATTAAAGAAAAAAAAACTTTTAGGTTCAGGGGTACATGTGCTGGTTAGTTACATGGGTAAATTGCATGTTATGGGTGTTAGGTGTACAGATTATTTCATCACCCAGGTAATAAGCATAGGACTCAATAGGTAGTTTTTTGATCCTCACCCTCCACTCTCAAGTAGGTCCTGGTGTGTGTTGTTCCCTTCTTTTTTTTTTTTTTTGATACGGAGTTTCACTCTTGTTGCCCAGGCTGGAGTGCAGTGGCACAATCTCGGCTCACTGCAACCTCCACCTCCCGGGTTCAAGTGATTTCCATGCCTCAGCCTCCCAAGTAGCTGGGATTACAGATGTGCACCACCACGCCCACCTAATTTTTGAATTTTTAGTAGAGACAGGGTTTCACCATCTTGGTCAGGCTGATCTCAAACTCCTGACATCAGGTGGTCACCCGCCTCAGCCTCCCAAAGTGCTGGGATTATAGATGTGAGCCACTGCACCCAGCTGTTCCCTTCTTTTTGTCCATGTGCACTCAGTGTTTAACTCTCATTTGTAAGTGAGAACATGTGGTATTTGGTTTCTGTTCCTGTGTAAGTTTGCTTAGGATAATGGCTTCCAGTTCCATCCATGTTGCTGCAAAGGAATGATCTCCTTGTTTTTTTGTGACTGTGTAGTATTCCATGGTGTCTATCTACCACATTTTCTTTATGCAGTCTACCATTGATGGACATTTAGGTTGATTCGGTGTCTGTGCTGTTGTGAATAGTGCTGTGATGAACAGATGTGCAGAATGATTTATTTTCCTTTGGGTTATATACCCAATAGAGGGATTGCTGGGTCAAATAATAGTTCTCTTTTAAGTTCTTTGAGAAATCTTCACATTCCACAGTGACTGAACTAATTTACATTCCCACCAGCAGTCTATAAGTATTCCCCTTCTCTGCAACTGCTCCAGCATCTCAGGCAATGGGCAGGGCCATAAAGCTCCCAAGCAATTATGTCCTTTGTCTTTGGAGTTCCTCGGCTTTCCCACGGAGCGTGTAGCTGCAATCCACCTCCTTCAAAGTGTCTGTGGATTCTCTGGCTTTCCTGGTATGTTCCTGCAGTAGTTCTTGGAGCAAAAGTTCACCATGTGGGTCTGTGCACGCTGCCCTGTTTGTCCAAGTGGGAGCCGCAAGTTAGTCCTGCCTGCTCTGTGCCATTTTCCCCGAATGGGACCTACCCTTCTGTGTTTATAACTTACAGTTTAAGTCCCTATAGAAACAAATTCTATTTAAGACTGTTCATATGTTGCAGTTTTTCTGCCTCTCATATTTATATTTGTATGAAAGCTGAAGCTCTTCAGTATATTTCTTATTTCTTCCTTGAAATTTATGTTGATAACATTTCTATAACAATTATTTATAATATCATACTATTACGTCTCTAGGAAAACAGGATACATATGAGTCTTTCATAATTGGTTATTATAGAAATGATTTTTTTCAAATGCACTGAACTTGAGATTTTTATTTATAAACTAGAAGTACAGGCCAATCACAGTGGCTCATGCTTATCATCTCAGCACTTTGAGAGGTCGAGGTGGGTGGGTTGCTTGACCCCAGGAGTTCAAGATGAGCCTGGGCAACATGGCAAAACTCCATCTCTACAAAAAATACCAAATACCAAAATTAGCTGGGTGTGGTGGTGCACACCTGTTGTCCTAGCTACCTGAGAGGCTGAGGTGAGAGGATTGCTTGAGCCTGGGAGGTCAACGCTGCAGTGAACCATGAATGCACCATTGCACTCCAGCCTCAGCGATGGATCGAGACCTGTCTTAAAAAAAAAAAAAAAGAAAAAGAAAAAAGGGCAGCATATTTCTATAAAATACAAGTATTCTACTTTGAGAAGAGAATTTTCAATAACATGAGAAAACTGTTAGTACAGTGGCATGCATAAAGTAAGGCCTCATTGTTTTTTCTCTTTTCTGTACACATTTTTTAATTAACAGAAGCATTGACATCCTGATAACTGATGATCAGTTATGAATATAACTGATAATCTCATCTAAGATAAAGTGTTCTCTTTCATAGTAGTATTCTAAGGAGAATGTATAGTCTGTGAAAGGAAAATAAACCTTGCAACGCCCAAATCACTAAGCCAAAGGGAAAAGTCAAGCTAGGAACTGCATCAGGCAAACCTGCCTCCCAAAGCTTTGCATCACAGCAAAGCTGCCTCTGTAGCTATGTAAGATAGCTACATTATAAAAAAGCTACATACCTCTCTTACAATTTGCCTGCTAGGAAATTCCTTGTGGGACCCAAGATCTTTACCCTAAAACAGTTCTGCTAAATTTGACGCTGACAATGTGAATTGATAGTTTTCTTCACAGGTGTCGGAAAAGGACAGAACTCAAAAGTTATCCCGCTGCTCATCTGCGACAAATGCGTATCTGATTGCTTCCTCTGCCCTATGTTTATTTTATGTAAAAATGCAGATTCACTGAGCTAGAGGAATGCATAAGTGACTAGTCCTCTACCACGCCTCACATGTGAACAGCTGATCAGAGACTTAAAAGAATGTAAACTTTTGTCTCTTATCTACTCCCACCTTTTAAAAATTTCTTCCTCTTTCTCTAATATCTGCCCATTCCCCTTTAAATACTGAAGCCCTCAAAATCATCTTTGGAGAAAGGCACTGATCTGTCTCCTAGGTGCACATCTTTAACCTTGGTAAAATAAACTTCTAAATTGTTTGAGACCTGTCTCAGATACTTTTTGGTTTGTAAGTCTTTGGATAAATATACAGTATAATGTTTGTACTGTATAATGAAGTTAAACACTGTAATCTCTGAGACTTTTAGTTGACATCATAGATATTGTCATCAAGCGTTTGATTGCTTCCAAAGTAGAAGAGCAGCTAAGGAGCTTTGAAATATTTAAAGTTTAATTTGTTCATTCTATATTAATATATTAATTTCTAATTGTATCCAGTTCTTCTGTAGAGTGTCACGTACAATATCAAACTCATTTACTAAATAAAAATGTATGGGTTCATAGAACTTAAAAATGTTTCAGATAGCAATTTTCCTTATCCTAGGATGTTTGCAATCTAATGAGGAAGATGAACATATTTATAGAAGTCTGTAATATAAGGATAGTGAATAAAGTGAGACTGAGGTGATGATATCCAGCTTGATTTTTCAAGTGTCAGCATTAAGTATAAGATGGAATGTGCTGTTTTTTAAGGAATGTCAGGGAAGATCCCCAACCTCATAGAGGATGACAGAGTAGCAAGAGTCCATAGGAAATACTTAACAAGCAAGCAGGCCAGCTCCACAGCTCCAGAGGTGCAAAAGTAGGCCAGGAGACTCGGTGGATCAGAGCAATCAGAGCAAGGTTTCCTACTCACAACACATCAAACTGCAGATGTTACTGGTTTCTATTTTATTCTTCATTACTTGACAGTAGACATGAACATACATTATTAAAATAGTATATTCAAGGAAGAAGGATTATTTTTGTTAAATACCACTTTTAGGAAGATCCAACTTCTGAAATATAAAACAACAGAAGGGTTGTGTTGAACAGAGCCTAGAACAGCTATGAGGGAACCCCACTAGTTTTCTGGGTCTGTAGCCTACAGCACTCCTGCCTGTTCCCACTGTAGATCCTCTCATAGATTGCTTCCACTGTCAGAATGATTTCCCATTCTAGTTGTCTTTATCCAGCTACTTGCCCACTTTGAAAAGATTATTAGTTTTCTTTTCTTTTCTTTTTCTTTTTTTTTTTTTGAGACAGAGTCTCGCTGTGTTGCTCAGGCTGGAATCCTGTGGCATGATCTTGGCTCATTGCAACCTCCACTTCCCGGGTTCAAGTGATTCTCTTGCCTCAGCCTCCCAAGTAGCTGGTATTACAGGTGCCCGCCAACACACCCAGCTAATTTTTGTACTTTTAGTAGAGACGGAGTTTCACCATGTTGGCCAGGCTGGTCTTGAACTCCTGACCTCAAGTGATCCGCCTGCCTCAGATTAATAGTTTTCTACCCAACTTTGTATTTCAGGAAACTAAATTGCCAGGTTTTTTTTCTCCCTGGATTCTAAGACAATAGAGTATGGTTTGTTTGTTTGTTTGTTTGTTTGTTTAACCTTCCTAGGTTGTTCTGTAAACTAAAAAGATGAGGGAGCGTCAGTAGAAATCATTTTGGGAACAGGGCACATCTAATTTAAAACTGTGTCAGATTTTGAGTTTCCCTTAACTGTGAGATGAGGGAAAGGACCCCAAAGGTGTATTATATTTAACTTAGCGTTCTTCAATATGGATGATGGAGCTAAAAAGGCCTTTGCATTTATGTAAATTGTGCTACAAAAGTGGCTTCCCTTGACAGTAACATGGAAAAAAGAGAACTAGATAATTCAGTGTAGTGTTATTCTAAGTAAGAACCTGTGTGCCTTAGGGAATTTTGGACCCAATATAAACGAAATATGACCAAAACGAACCAACAAAACCAGTAGAAATCTCCCTAGCAGAAATTGGTATCCAGAAAATGGTTTTAAGAAACATCAGTTAACTGTTAAAAGTTTAAGGTAATGGGAAAAAAAAGGAAAGGGAAGGAAGAAATATCAGGCCTGCACAATATAATCCCAACACTTTGAGAGACTTGAGGCCAGGAGTTCATGACCAGCCTGGGTAACATTGTGAGACCCTGTCTCTTAAAAAAAAAAAAAAAAAAAGAAAGAAAAGAAAAAAATTAGCCAGGCATGGGTGGCACGCACCTATAGTCCTAGCTACTCAGGAAGCTGAGGCAGGAGGATCACTTGAGCCTAGGAGTTGGCAGTTTGGGTAACAGAGTGAGATCCTATCTCAAAAAAAGAGAAACATCACCCTTTGGCTGTTTATCTTCTGCTTTTGGTACATCCATGCTTGATGTCTCTGTTATTTTATTTTATTTTTTTGAGATGGAGTCTTGCATTGTCATCCAAGCTGGAGTGCAGTGGCGTGATCTCGGCTCACTGCAACTGCCACTTCCCAGGTTCAAGTGATTCTTGTGCCTCAGCCTCCCTAGTAGCTGGGATTATAGGCGCCTGCCACCATACTCAGCTGATTTTTGTATTTTTAGTAGAGACATGGTTGCACGCTGTTGGCCCAGGCTGGTCTTTAACTCTGGACCTCAGGTGATCCACCCTCCTCAGGCTCCCAAAGTGTTGGTATTACAGGCGTGAGCCACCCCGCCTGGCCTCTTTGTTATTTCTGTTTTTGTATTTGTTTTTATTTCTTAAAATTTCTCTGAATTACAGAAATTCTTGAAAGAATCTATCTCTTATTTTGGATTTATTCTGTCTTTGTATTCTAGTTCTTAATAGCCCACTGTTCTTAAGGATGGCAAAACAGATTGGTTTTAAGAATGAATGGTTTGTTGACTATCTTTTAAAAAAAACGCAGGACTCTGTGGCTCATGCTTGTAATTCAAGTACTTTGGGAGGCCAAAGCTAAAGGATCCTTTGAACCCCAGAGTTATACCAGCCTGGGCAACATAGGGAAACCCTATCTGGGCTCTTAAACCTTCACAGGTCCTATAATTACTTTGTTTGAGCCCATAAATATTGAAGTATTTCACATAAGGAAATGCTGAATTATATAATTAAAGATAGAAAAGTAGTATAAAGTACAGTTCTTCACTGTTAATTAAATCGTCTTACCAAAGGTCCTAAACTTTTTTGTTCTTACCCTGGCACAATAGTATTCAAGATTAAAGAGTAATTTGTCCTTTATTTTCAGTAAAAAAAGCAAAAAGATAAAAATTCATCATGGAAGCTATGGGGAGATAGAGAAAGTTAATCCTTTTTTTTTTTTTTAAACACTGTAGTTTCCGCTCAGTATTTATTAATTTTCTCTTACAGTTTATTTTGCCTTGAAGATGTTTTAAAGAAAGTAAGCTGTTCAAATATGCCTTGCAATTGCTGTCTTAATCTAGTGTGTCATATTATCTTGTTCCAATTCTGGAACAAGATTATTGAAGGGTCAGTGTTCATAGAATTTGAAGACTGGCTTACTTGAATGATAACATTTTAAAACAAACTTGTAAGAATTTAATACTTTGGATCCTTTAATGTCTAGGAGAATTTTAGGGGAAGGAGGATATAATCTTTACTGATGTGGCCACTGGTTTTTAAATAAACAGTACTATAACATCATTTTTCATTTATCAGTAACAAAGGTTCTGGTATCCAACATTTATTTTCTGTATATAGGCTGCATGAATCCTCTGTACATAATATGAAAACAATCATCCACATTTCTATTCACAGATATGAATATATTCATTCTTTCAGGTAGGTTTGGTAAACAAAGCAAAATTTTGCTTTGTGGAAATGCGAAGACGGTAGGGGTCTAGAGATACATATTTCTCCACAGGTTCTATTCTTCTCTCTTCTCAGTTCCACTTCCATTTGTTGTCACTTCCAGATACCCCTCATCCCTGACACCCATTGGCCATGGCGCATGTCCTCTGTCCTGAGAACACTGCATCTGATTGCTCTCTTCCTCTAAACTCACATGGTTACTACTCCTGTTCCTTCTTTCTCCACTACAGTCTTGAATAAGTATACTACTTTATTTCTACATTTATTTGAGAATGCTACATTTTGCATAGATCTGGTTTTAAAACTAGAATTTTATCACTCCTACTATCCTACCTACCTGCATTTCCTTTAGTTCTTTCAAGAAATAGTTAAAAAGTCACTATTGTTCAGTTTTATTAAACCCAAAACATTACTGAGAATATATATGAAGAAGCATATTAAGAATATATTATGATGTTATATGTAATTTAATGTAAATATAAATGCTCCCTACCTCCTCAATGGTTCATTCGGTAAATTGACTAATTTTTATTTACTCGTAACTTAATTTATTTGTTGTATAGAACTATTTAGCAAAATTATTTGCACTACTCTGTGAAGGAGAGGTAGAGATCAGAATTTAGGCAGGTGTGTCAACAAAGAGTCAAAGTTTTAACGACTTATTAAAAGTATTTTCCTTGTTGTAGGTTGGTTAGAGCACATACATCTAATCTACAACTTCTGTAACATATCTTTCAGTGTATTGATTGATATATTTTATCAGAGTATTGGTACTGTTCTTCATGGGAGTTTTTTCCTTTGCTTAATCTTCCTGTACCGCTTCCCCCCACCCCCTGATATGAGGTCTCACCCTGTCGCCCAGGCTGGAGTGCAGTAGCATAAATACAGCTCACTGCAGCCTCATCCTCCTGGGCTCAATCAGTTCTCTTGCCTCAGCTTCTGAGTAGCTGGGACCCCAGGTACATGCCACCACAGCTGGCTAGTTTTAAAATTTTTTGCAGAGATAGGGTCTTGCCTTGTTACCCAGGCTGATCTTGAACTCCTGAGCTCAAGCAGTCTTTCTACCTCGGCCTCCCAAAGTGCTGGAATTACAGATGTAAGCCACTGTGCCCAGCCTAATCTTCCTGTACTTAAAAAAACAAAAAACAACGACAAAAAAAACTTTTTTCTCATTGTTGGGGCTACGAAAGCAAACAGTAATTGAAACCTTGTGAGCCAAACATTTCCCTATCCCACAAATATTCCAAATTTTAAAAGTTGATATTATAGTTGCTAGGTAAGAGCAAGGATATTTTGTATTGTATTGTTCTGAGGCAGGGTCTTGCTCTCTTGCCCAAGGTGGAGTGCAGTGATGCAATCACGGTTCATTGCAGCCTTAACCTCCTGGGCTCAATCAATCCTCCCATCTCAGTCTCCCTAGTAGCTGGGACTACAGGCTCGAGCAAGCATGCCCAGCTAATTTTTGTGTTTCTTTGTAGAGAAGGGGTTTCGCCATGTTGCCCAGGCTGGTCTCAAACTCCTGGGCTCAAGTGATGCTCCTGCCTTAGCCTCCCAAAATGGTAGGATTACAGCCGTGAGCCACTGCGCTAAGCCTAGAGCAAGGATATTTATATTCCAGATCTTTTTGTTTAATAAAAATGTGTCAGGCAAAAAGCAGTTTGCAAGCTTCCTTTATGTATGGTAAATTCATTAATATGGTGTAAAAAATTAGGTATGAAGAAAAATACCCGAATTCAGTGCAAAATACCAAAACCTGAGCATCCCAGGATTCCCCTTTCAATACACAAGGTAGAATGAAGAAGAATTTTCACAACTGTCAAGCAAAAATAAAACACCAATATCCATTTAAAGGAAAACTAAAGTAGAATTTAATGTTGAAATGTACTAACAGTTACGATTATGTTTGAAGCTGAAAGAGAAGCCCAAAAGAATGGTGCCTTATACAATGGGAGTTTATATTTTTCTCTCAAGATAGTTTATTTCTCTCAAATCAGCAACATCCAAGGTTAGGTGGGCTAGAGCTGATAGAGGCCCTACAGCATCATCAGGGACCCAGCCAGGCTCTGCCATCTGTAGCATTGACTTCCATATCCTGATTAGCGTATGGCCCTGTGTGACTCTAAAACATCACCTTGCACTCAAGACTCTCAGCATGAGGAAAGAGAACTGGGGCTAAAATGGAAATGACTTTTCCATTGAGTCACCTCCCTTCAAATGGCCTCCTAGATGCCTCATCAACATTCTGCCTACAATCTTGTTAGCCACACGAAGTCCCATGGCCACACAAAACTGCAAGGGAAACTGGGAAATGTCATCCTTTAGCTGGGCACATTGCTGCCCTGAAATAAGGATTTCTTTCTTTCTACTCCTTTTTTTGGTGGTAATTTTTACAAAAGAGAAAAGAAGCGTGCTTGTTGGAGTGAGCAACTGGCAATCTCTGTCCCTAATGCATGTTGTGCACTGGAGCAAGCCTTAATTAGCACCTGGTCCATGCCCTGGGTGAGGGTTACTTAGATTTTGGCTTTAGCTTACCTTTTAGTGTAGGCTTGTAGCAGGGCCAGTCAGAGATTCTTCACCTTAGGGCCATGACTTCTGAAACTATATGAGCCGAATTTTATGAGAAGTGTGTCTGATCAATTACCTGGGAAAATCAAATTTTCAAAGGAATCTGTGACTGTGAAACCATATGAACACGATGTATTAATGTTGATTGAGAGTGAGGAGAAGGAAGTCAGTTGTGGGCTCTTTTCTCATCTTTGAAACCCCAAAGTCAAGGCATTCCTTCATTCTTTTCCCATGCATTCTTGAGTATGCTGAAGAAGGCAATCCTGGTGAAATCATTCAACCATTCCCAGTGTTGTAAAGTAGTGATAAACTAATGTGGTTAAAGTCTGATTGGAAATGGGCAGATTTCTTCCTTATAGTGTATCCCTATCCAGGTTATGGATATTTCAAAAAATATTAAGTTTTTGAATTAATGTTAAGTCACACTAATACATTTTTCATAGAAAAATTGTAACATTAATAGCATGAAAAAACTTCATAAATCTCAGTTTCAGTGTTGAGTCTTCCACACACTAACTACATGATACTGAGCCTGTATCCTCAGTAATAAAATAATAGTGTCTGCCCCACGGTGTTTAAATTAAACATGGTGACAGAGAGGAAAGCCCCAGCCTTATGTCTGACAGCGAGGTTACGTTTAATGGCAGTTCCCCGTCTCTTTCAGCAACTTTCAAACAAAAGAGCCTTTTCCCAAATGGTACAGCACTAGGGCCTTGGGTTTACTGCTCCCAAGATAGTTTCATCTAGATTTGGAAACTATAAATGTAATTACTTCCTGTCCTTTTGGTATTATAGGGTTCTAAATGACTATAATGTCGAGACAGTATGCAGGAGTTTTTTGAGGACACAGATTTTTGAAGAGTGCAGGTATAAGGGAAAAGTAAGACTGATTGTTTTCTGGAGGGAATGAATTTAAGATAGAAAAGGGCTTAAAGGGGGATGCAGGCTGGGAAAACTTCATTGTAGAACATAAGAGGAAATGGATAAGTATATAAACTGACAATTGAAAAGAAATACAAATTTTTTTCTCAACCCTCAACTTCATTTGGAGCTACCTCAGGTGCTACACATGAATTTTTTTTTTTACCCAAATAATGAAACCATCTAATATAGCTGCTGCATAGGTTCAGTGATAATGATTCCTTTTTCTCCTTTTAGCTTTTGATGCTGTATTTTGTCTACATTGTTATCATGTGTCTTGCAATTTGATGTGTTCTGTCATACATGGAAAACACTGACATTGATGTGTAGACGCCAGGACCCTGGGGAAAGGCTGATAGATCACTGATTTGATTTTGTTGCCAGATATAGCTAGTAATTAGCTTACCACTTTGAAGAGCTTAAAAAGTTTCTTCTTAGTTCAAATCAAAAGAAAACGTGAATTAGCAAAAACTTTGCTAAAATCTGTGATGCCTCTTGATGGAGTTGGTCTGTGCATATTATGTAGAGATTGACTAAGAAAAATAATGGCAGCAAAAACCGCAGCTGTGGTATGTAGCTACATAAGGTTGACAAATGCTTTGCTCTTTTTGTCCTTACATGAAGGGTCTTATATAAGATCAGCCTGAAAAGAGGTTCTTGGGTGTTAATGCGGATACACTGTCAGGTGAGGATGGTGTTTCACATTCTCTTACAAAGCCTGTGACAATCCACCTTATGTCTTCCTTGCAGGACAGAGGTCAGATCAAGGCCACCCCTTCAGGATGACCTTCTTTTCTTTGAGAAGGCCCCAAGCAGACAGATTTCCTTACCAGACTTGTCTCAAGAAGAGCCTCAGCTGAAGACCCCAGCATTGGCAAACGAGGAAGCACTGCAGAAGATTTGCGCTCTCGAAAATGAACTTGCTGCTCTCAGAGCTCAGATTGCCAAAATTGTGACCCAGCAGGAGCAGCAAAATCTCATTGCAGGTCTGTAAGTCCTACATTTGTTAGTTTAACTTGCAAACTAGAAGTTAGGAGAATGCCACTTCTAAATTAATTAGTAAGTAACAACTATTGGGGTTCTTAGAAAACCAGGTGTGGGCTGGGTACAGTGGCTCATGCCTGTAATCCCAGCACTTTGGGAGGCTGAGGCAGGCGGATCATGAGGTCAGGAGATCGAGACCATCCTGGCCAACATGGTGAAACCTCGTCTCTACTAAAAATACAAAAGTTAGCTGGGCGTGTTGGTGTGTGCCTGTAGTCCCAGCTACTTGGGAGCCTGAGGAAGGAGAATCTCTTGAACCCGGGAGGTGGAGGTTGCAGTGAGCCAAGATCATGCCACTGCACTCTAGCCTGGCGACAGAGCAAGACTTCATCTTAAAAAACAAAACAAAACAAAAAAAACCCAGGTGTCAGTCCTTCTTGCATAGTCCAAAACAACCAGGTTAGGTTTAGATGGTGTTCATTTTGAACAATCTTGGTGCTGTCAGAGAAGATTACTAGGAATTACCTTTTGGAAAACACTGAAATTCATACAGTTGAATCGCTATATAGTGGATGCTTTCCTTTCTAATGGGAAACTTAGTTGTCTAGGATAATGGCACCAACCATATCAGACATAAGGTAATGCCATGGGTTGCTGTCTACTTAGTGAAAGAAGCCTGGGTTTTTGTGTGGTATGTGTTAGACTGAGTGGTGTTTACTACCTGCATGTCTTGAGGAAAGCACTTGACATCTCACCTCCCTTTACTGCTCTAAAATGGGGATAATAGTACCTATGTTACTGAGTTATTGTGAGAATAAATGTGGAAAGTATATAAAATGCCTTTAACACACAGCAGCTATTTAATAGTTATTCTTCTTCCTTTTGCACAGAGTAGAACCTGAATTCAAGTCTTCTGGTCTAACACCGTTGGGTTTATTAGTGTGACATTCTCACATTGGGGAGGAAACTGTAGCCTTGAAATCCTAGCCCACTAATCTATTGGCAAGTAGAGGTTATTTTCCTATTGTTGTTTCCAAGGCCTGGCAAGCCTCAGTATTAACCAGCTCTGTTGGATAAGGACAATTAATTACCCTGCCTCTGAACCACTTGGCTTATACTTCTGGAGTTTAACGTAATCCAGCATGGAAACCTCATTTGACCTGGGCATGGCAGAGGTGGGTGGGGATGAAGGCACTCTGGGCGCTGATGCTGGACTGTGCTTATCCGTGTAACTTTGCTAAAATCCTCCAGTCCTACCTTTTTCTTATCTTCAATTGATTTTTCCTTTTTCTTTACCTCCCTCTTCTGGCCGACTGGGAAAGTGCTACCATAAAATTTTGAAGTTCTATTTATGAGCTGAGACTTTTGAGTAAAAATCTTTTACATCAACACCTCCCCAATCAAACTAGTTCACCCAATAAACAACTTTCTAACCTCCAGTTATGCAGAGAGGGGATTTTTAGGTCCTTACTTTATTTCCATAACTCTTATCTTAGTTACTTCTTGTTTTAGAGACAGGGTTTCACTGTGTTGCTCAGGCTGGTCTTGAACTCCTGAGCTCAAGCGACCTGCCTGCCTTGGCCTCCTAAAGTGCTGGGATTACAGGTGTGAGCCACTGAGCCCAGCCCAGTACAGGCTTTTAATGCTTAATAAGTCTTATATGAAAATATACTTAAAATGAGTCACAAATTTGTCAGAGTTTCCTCAAATCATTGAAATAGTACTAAACTGTCAAACTGTATGTATTGAAGATAGAGTTGTTTTTGCAGTACTTTGTTTTATATTTCTGTTAAAAGTGATTACAAACCGTGCTACAGTCAAACTTGAACATTTGATATCACAAAAAACACCTCTGTTAAGTTAAATAGAAATTTTCCATCTGGATAGTTTTGGACTGAATGATACAGTGGCTGAGATTCAGGCATTTCTCATGAAGTAACTGAAACTGTCCTTCTTCTTACATAACAGACTTTTTTTTAAGGATATTGTTTTTAGGAGTACAAAAATCTTTAACATCATTTTGCTTTTAAAAACTGATATTTTCTTTGCTTAATACCAGCGGGATTAAGTTTGTTTTCCTTTGTTTCTGTAGGTGACTTAGATTCTACCACATCTGGTACCACACAACCACCCCCTCCGCCTCCTCCACCACCCCCGCCTCCCCCTCCACTGGGGCTCCAGCAAAGTGTATCTGCCGTTGATCTGATTAAAGAGCGAAGAGAGAAAAGAGCCAATGCTGGAAAGACTTTGGTTAAGAACAGTCCAAAGAAACCTGAAATGCCAAATATGCTAGAGATCCTTAAAGATATGAACAGTGTAAAACT
Organism: Chlorocebus sabaeus; assembly: GCF_047675955.1. Taxonomy (NCBI): domain Eukaryota; kingdom Metazoa; phylum Chordata; class Mammalia; order Primates; family Cercopithecidae; genus Chlorocebus; species Chlorocebus sabaeus. The sequence continues at coordinate 69,898,509 of NC_132911.1, forward strand.
TCGGTCAGTGAAGAGGTGAGGATACATTTACCTTCTTTCTTCCCCATTTGTTTGTCTTATAAAATCAAAGTACCAGGCTTCTTGAGAAATTTTGATTATAACGTGACTGCCATGAATAGTTTTTAGTTTAAAAAAAGAACGAGCCCCAGTGGCCTCTATACACAGTAGCTAAGAGATTAGCAAAATAAACTACAGTTCCCAGGTGATGTTTTTAGTTTTCCCATTTTATTTAAATATCAGCCTTTTATATAAAGTCTTCACTGTGATTGCTCAGTGAGCATTTACTAATTCAGTAAAGGCATACTGTGTACCACTAGCATAGTCACTAGATATGCATGGAAGAGGGAACTCTATTGCACTGAAGGAGAGTAGAGTCCGTATTCTGCAGATACATTACGTGGCCCTTTATTGGACTCCTGTGTGCTTTTGTTGAGCATTAGCTCTAGGCTTCCATCTCACTGCTAGTAGTAGTATTTATCAGGTCTCTATGCAGTAGCTGTGATGCTGGAGAGGTGCTGTCAGGCAAAAGGTTGACAGAGTACTTCCCTGAGGGTGGCGAGTGTATTGACCTGTCCCCTTGGTTTGCGTTCACTTCTCTAAGGTCAGAGCAAGACATGAAGCCCAAGCCAGTGGATGCTACTGACCCTGCTGCCCTCATAGCAGAAGCTCTGAAAAAGAAATTTGCTTATCGGTATCGAAGTGATAGCCAAGATGAAGCTGAAAAAGGAGTTCCAAAGTCTGAATCAGAGGCCACTTCAGAGAGAGTGTTGGTGAGTTATTTGCCCAGATTTCTTTCCTGTTACGTAGAAATCCATCTCCTTGACAAGCACTTGCATTTTGCAAGTGATTCACCTGTGTCATCTGTAAGTTCCAAAGGGAGGTGATGCAGGATTTGGTCCCTGCCTTACAAGTACATCACGGCTGGTTGGGAAAAGGATGACATCTTTGCTTAGCATTTACACTTTTACTTTTCTAACAATGAAAATAATAGTTGTTCATTTGGAAATTTGAAACTTGTAGAAGAGCAGAAAGAAGAAAGCAAAAGTTAACCCCTGAGCTCACTACTAAGTAATCTCCAGTGTTACATTTTCTATGCAGGGTTGTATTTTTAAGCATAGTGAAGTGAAATTCAGTATAGTAACAATGTGTATTTTGTGATATAGAAATTCAAAGTAAAGTGAGATCATTTTCTCTCAGGGCACCCTATGAAAGTCTTCTGAAGAGGGTGAGATTTGATGTGGGCCTTGGAGGATGTGTACCATGTCAGAGGTGGAGACTGAGTACATTTCATGGAAGCTCTCACATAATAATGGATACATTCCCTTTATTAACATTACTGTCATGGGGTGTGTGTGTGCTTATCTATTCCAGAGAGGCAGGCATCTCAGAAATTCTAGCACCTTTGAAACTTCTTAAGACATTGGAAAGGAAACTTTGTACTTTCTCTCTTTACTCAGAAAAGTAAAATTTAACAAAAGCAGGGTATTGCCAAGATGATTGTAGTTTTCATTTATAGGAAGCAGTTTGGCTACTTCTTTACCTTTCATTCTGTTGATATGTTCAGTGTTCATAACAACCTGTCAATTTGTAAAGGTTTTAATATTCCCAGTAGTTGCTTGGTTTTCATGCAGAACATACCTAGCCCTCTAATCCATGATTGGGGCAGGGGTGGGGGGGTTGGGGGGGCATATTGTTACTGTTACCTGAACCAATATCTTTCTTTATACTTTTTGTTTGTTTCTAGTTTGGGCCACACATGTTGAAGCCAACAGGAAAAATGAAGGCTTTAATTGAAAATGTATCAGACTCCTAATAGACAATGAGCTTCGAAAGACTCCTGGTTCCCCTGTTGATTTGTGAGGGCTAAGTTTGCTAGTAGAAATCGACACTATTTAGTAAATACCTGACTTTAGTATTCAGTGGTCTCCTTTTCAGGCTAATTGAGGATTAAGCAGTAATGAAAGCACTAAGTTTGGTTTTCATTTTGTGAGATGGCCAGCGTTGGTGCTCTCCACAACTTACATGTGTTCTGACATGTTTCTAATATGTGGCCAGGGCGTTCAGATTTCCAGTTTTGAAAACAATTGTATAGATTTCACAACACAAAAAGGACATTTGTGGATGTTACTGCACATTTTAAATTCTTAACACTAATTTATCTGTGTAAATGTTTCATATGCATATTTTTGGACATAAACAGTTTATGTAAAATTAGTAATGAATGATGGCAACGAGGGCACTGTTATCTTCGTTTGTTTTCAATGATCATTTAGCATTCAATGATGGAACAGCTGGTATAACATAAGTTGTTGGCATGAAATATTTGAGATTGGAAACTTCTTGCCTTGAACAGAACTTATATCTTAGATTCTCTCTCACATTTTCTTGGAGCTGGGGTTTGAATAGGAACCAGATGATGTTCACTGCTGAAATTCCATAATGCTTCCCACTGAAGGGACGTTGAGAACCAGGAAAGCTGCTTTCACGTCATTGCCATCCAGTACTGACAGGGAAGAAAGATGTAGTTTTCCAGTAGTGATGAATCAAATTATTGAATTAAATTTCTTCTTAAGTAAAAACTCAGAATGTACCATCTTGTTTCCTTTCAGTTGATTAAATGGCATCATAAAGATGACTTTGCTAAGTTAATACTTCTGGAAATGTCAGAGTAGAGTTAAAAAAAATTTTAATATAAGCCAAAATATTAACTTTAATGAAACATAGACTTGGCAAATGAATTTCCTATAAATTGTCATTGGTCAGAATGCTGTTTTGTTTAGTTATATTACACAATATAAACCATAGGTGTTATTAGAAGTGAAGAACTGCCTTTTTCATCGGGGGCTTTTAAGGACTTGCTGTAAATGATTATTTTAAAAATGCTTTATAAATCTTCATGATTTTTCTATTTCTGATACACTCAGCTATAGTTAATGCCAGAGTATCCTACCCGGAGTAAATATTTGGAATATTTAAATCTAGTAAAAGTAGAAAGTTATACTTCCTGGGATTATTAGGAGATGGGAGTAGACATTCACTTTTAACTTCTCGAAAATACATGCATTCTCCTAAATATTAAAAATGACTTGGGGTAATGACATGGCTTGGTTATTCTGTTTAAATTTGTACTATGACTTATGTTATACATGTTCATGTTCACCTCTCATCCATCCGTTTTATGGGGTTTAAAATTCTCTTTAACAAAATTCAGAAAATTTACCTGAAACTTATTTTGACCTGCTAAGAAACATATTTTTGTATAAGTATTGAATTTTGGACAGTGCCCCCATATAAGGAAGTTACTGTTTTAAAATAAAGCAAACTGTTTTATTTTCCTTGGACCATAGTGCCTCCATTTTTGTTCTCTTTTTTCACAGTAGGTAAGATTCTTTTGCACAAGTAGCTTCTTTAGAATAATTTTCTTTCTGCATTTTTCAAGTGGAATTATATTCCTTAAAATAAGCTCTTAAAATCACTTTTCACTTTTTCTCATATAAAGGGATCACAGCATTAAAACAGGACAGTCATGAAGTATCTGAGTTGTCTCAGGGTTCTCAAACCCATAATCTACTTCTGAGATTGGTGAAATTTGTTTTCCCAGCTTCTCCCACACCCACCTCATTCAGTTTCTGGTTCTTTCACCCAACACAACACCTGAAGTAAAAGACCTTAAGAATAGTTATACCTCAGCTAGGTATTAGGTATTAGAAAGAAAGGTAATTAATTTTCCTGTGTTTTTTCTGAGTTCTGACTGAGGGACTCTCCATATATATACATATATATATACACACACATATATATATACACACACACACACACAGAGAGAGAGAGAGAGAGAGAATATATGAGACAGAATGAGAAGATCTGAGTCAGAGAACACTGGACTTGGAGCTTTACATGATCCCCTGTTAAGTAAGTTATCTTTACTTTTGCATTATTTTACACAGGGTCTCTGTAGTTTCCAATAGAATGATTTCTCTGGTAGTCCCTGGCACCTGTAAAAGGCATCATCCTATGCACTTGCTTGTGCAGGCTTGGTGTAGGAGGGGTAGGACTTGCAGTCTCTAGTTCTGGTTGTTTCCCCAGTCCCAGGCCCTTCTGCATAAAACTTGTGTCTTCTTTCTCTATTAGGAATGCCTATGTGTCTGTGTCTCTGGTGAAGAGGAAAACACGTAGTAATAATAACTAGCAGAAACAAATACTTAGGAAAAGCCATAGTTCTGATAACTTCTCCAGAAAGAGAAGTTCTCTCCATGGGATAGAATCTGGCAGACAGTAAACTTTCAGCCCAACAAAGTCAGCGCTGGGATTGTCAGACAGAATAGGACACTTGGTTTCAGTTGTAGTAGGGTCCTGTTTCTGTGTCCTCTTTCCCTTTCTCATCCTAGAGATTTAGCATTCTTCTCTGCTACCCTATTGATCCTATTTGTTAGGATTCTTCTTAGACTTGCCCTATAAACCTTATAAACAATCTAGCTCTTCCTTGGTCTTGATCCTTAAAGCGATCCTTTAAGGATGGGATAATAAAAGTAGCATAACCAAGTAAGGATCTAGAACTTTTGCACACTTCCCCCCAAGACTATTATCCTTAGTCCAGTTCATGTGGTCTAGAAACCTTAATGTTCCTAAAGCTGGAACTTCTCCGATACCATCCTCCAGCCCCTTGTTAAGGTCACAGAGGGCTCGGCTCCTTTGTTAAGGGCACAGTAGAACACAAGTGTCTTTTAGACATTTTCAGGAGGGTAAACGTTAAGGCAGCTCAAACAGTGCCTCCTGTTCATACCAAATGGTTATCTCAGGGCAGTCCATAACCCAACTGGATAAGCCTTAATTTGGGGAGAAATGCCAGACTCTTCATAACAAGATTTTAACCAAAGGTATAAAAACATTCTGTTAATGTTGCCTAATGACCACCCCTCTTCGTTAGCCAGATACGCTTTTTATCGAAAGGTGAAAGAAGGTGTATTCCCCAGGTACTGTGTTGTGGAAACTAGGTATCATTTTAAGAGTGAAAAAGGATACAACTAGAGCATAGTTGGAAATCATTCTGAAATACTAGCGTGAGTACAAGGGGAGAGAAGTGTGTAAGGTACTTATCGCGGGGGCTGGGCTGTCCAGATCCCCCCAACCCCTGCCTTCCCTTCTGCAAGGGGCACGCCTGGTAATGCAGCGACTGCTCTGTAACCCAGGACACAGCCTAGATGAGCTGTTCCAGTCAGGTTCTCCCTTATGAATTTGAGTAGGAAGCCTCTACAGTGAATCAGTGCCAGGAGCTCAAATAAAGATACCGTGAGGTACAATTGTATCCATGCTTTCATACAAGTAGAAATTATCAAGAAGTGAACTAAGAATAGCCATAGTGACTTTGATTTAGCACTTACCATATGTCAATAGTTAATTTTACTTTAAGGAACAGACAGTTTATAGGTTAGGGAGCCACTCAGATTAGGTAACCTGCCTAAGGACCGAAACCTAGGTCTGACAAGCTGTAAAGACAGTGCTCACCAGAACTGACCATTCCAGCACCTGGATCTCAGATTTCCAGCCTCAAGAACTGTGAGAAATAACTGTTATAAACAAGTCACCCAGTTTCTGGTTCTTTGTTCTAACAGCCTGAGTGGACCAAGGCAAGCACTATCCTTTCTAATATTTCCTTCAAAAGGTTCATCTTTAGATCTGTAACTTTTACTAATTTCAACTAAGTTAAGGGAACTTGGGAAATCATTACAGTCTCCTGTTTCTTTACAGGACATGGCTCAACAATAAATACTTCAAATCTGTGTTCAGAAATGTCATGTAAATAAATGTACAGCTTAAAGATAGGTGTTGTAATACAAGATGGAATGTCTTGGCAAAGACTTATTGATGGGACCAGTGGAAAGCTTCAGTAAACCAATTACATCACTGTGCTTCAGTTTTAAATTATAGCCAACAAGAAATCTAATATTAACAGGAGTGGCTGGGTGTGGTGGCTCACGCCTGTAATCCCAGCACTTTGGGAGGCTGAGGCAGGTGGATCACCTGAGGTCAGGAGTTCAAGACCAGCCTGGCCAACATGGTGAAACCCTGTCTCTACTAAAAATACAAAAATTAGCCGGGCGTGGTGGGGCACACCTGTAATCCCAGCTACTCAGGAGGCTGAGACAGGAGAATTGCTTGAACCCGGAAGATGGAGGTTGCAGTGAGCCAAGATCATGCCACTCCACTCTAGCCTGGGCAACAGAGTAAGACTCCATCACACACACACACCCCCCAAAGCCTGGGCAACAGAGTAAGACTCCATCATACACACACACACACACACACACACACACACACCCCAAAGCCTGGGCAACAGAGTAAGACTCCATCATACATACATACACACACACACACACACACACCCCAAAAACAAAAAAAAAAATGTGTTTCTCTCTTCCCCACCATTCTATTAGACTTTAAGCTGGGCTTCAGGACAACTTAGAATGTGTAGGTGTAAGACTAAAATATGTAATTGATGAAAGTATTTTACCTAAAGTAGCATATTGAACATTTAAAACTATTTTAGAATCAAATTTGAAGGCTAAGTAACTTCATCGGTCATAGATGTTAACTATTTTTGAAATGGAGTCTTATTCTGTTGCCCAGGCTGGAGTGCAGTGGTGCAATCTCAGTTCATTGTAACCTCTGCCTTTTGGGTTCAAGAGATTCTCCTGCTTCTGCCTCTCCAGTAGCTGGGATTACAGGCACACACCACCATGCCCGGCTAGTTTTTGTACTTTTTTTTAGTAGAGATGGGGTTTTGCCATGTTGGCCAGGCTGGTCTTGAACTCCTGATGTCGGATCTGTCTGCTTCGGACTCCCAAAGAGCTGGGATTATGGACGTGAGCCACCACACCCAGCCAACAATTTTATAAATACAAGAATTACTAGATATGGTGTCATTTTTATCATTACCTGAACGAAACCCTACATTCTCCTAAACAACCCAACACTACTTATATTGCACCATACGGAAGCCCGCCATATTATATAACATGTTGCACATATTATTCTGTCACCCAGACATGTTGAGAACAGAAAACAAGGTTTGTAGTTTTTAATACCCCCTTTATTACATCTAGTGCTATCTTCTGCACACAACAGAAACTTGGATACTGCTTACCGCATGACTCCAGTATAGACAGAAGGGTTTCAATATAATCTCTTAGTAATGATAGCTAAAAAGGGAACACATTAATTCCAAATTAATTTGTTCAACAAACGTTTATTAATGGCCCAGTGTACACCAGCCCATGCTGAGCACAGGAGCCAGGAAGATGGAGGAGACCTACTGGGTGCTGTCCATCAGCTCACTCCCAAGTGGTAGTCATTCCACCTATAGACCATGGGCTCTTGGGGGCCTTCCAGATGACACAAGTCATTAGCAAGGAACAGCTACTAAGTCTTGCACAGATCTATATTACTCCGTGTTTCAAATGTATGCCAATGCTACAGTGATTAATATGCACATTCCTTTGAAAGCAATACTGAATTCCTATTAGCTATTGGTCACTGTGTATTTTCTCAGGAGATACTGAGGGGATTTTAAACAACATTTATACATTAAAATATTTATACATGCTCGAAAACATTGGAAATACCTGATGTGAAAGTTTTAAGAAAATAGGGAGTTTAATAAAAACCAAAAAACCATTTTGGAAAAAGAGATCATTTTCAGAGTCTTCAAGGAATTACTAGCACCTCTAATCTGTACCTCAGGTACAAATATATTTGTTTGCAAAGGACATAAAATATGATTTTTACTTTTATACAAAGAGTATCATTACAAACCATCACATTTATAGTGAGTACAAATATTGACCAGGAACCAATTTGTTTTTCTTTTTTAAAGTTAGGACTTGTCAAAATTTTCTCTCCAAGAACCTTTTACTCCTAGAGCAGAGACTCCCTCAGTCCCTGAAATGTTGAGCCAGGAGGCCCAAAGGGTGGCCATGTGTGTGAAAATTTTTAGTCTCCCATGTAAAATAAATTTTGCATTCTGTTCTGTAATATTTACTTGCTTTTTAAAAAAGTAATCTTTTAAATATTTAACTGTTTCCTAAAATTTTTCTAGAAAAAAAATCAATATTCCAGTAATATAGGTCCTATTTAAGCAGCAGAGCTATAGGCCTGATGCAAGCCTCTCACACCTGTAATCCCAGCACTTTGGGAGGCCACGGTGGCAGGACTGCTTGAGCTGAAGAGTTCAAGACCAGCCAAGCCAACAAAGTGAGACCTTGTCTCTGCAAGTTTTTTTTTTTTTTTTTTTTTTTTTTCAGACGGAGTCTTGCTCTGTTGCCCAGGCTGGAGTGCAGTAGCACAATCTCTGCTCCCTGCAACCCCCCCCCCCCCACCTGGGTTCAAGCAATTCTCCTGCCTCAGCCTCCTGAGTTGCTGGGATTACAGGCATGCACCACCACGCCTAGCTAATTTGTATTTTTAGTAGAGACAGGGTTTCACCATGTTGGCTAGGCTGGTCTTGAACTCCTGGCCTCAGGTGATCCACCTGCCTCAGCCTCCCAAAGTGCTGGGATTACAGGTGTGAGCCACCATGCCTGGCCACAAAAATGTTTTTAAAAAATTAGCTGGGCGGTGTGGTGGCACTCAGGAGGCTGAGTGGGAGGATCACTTAAGCCCAGGAGGTGGAGGCTGCAGTGATCATGCCACTGCACTCCAGCCTAGTTGACAATGAGACCCTGTCTCAAAAAAAAAAAAAAAAAAAAAAAAAAAAAAAAAAAAAAAGTAGGGCTATAGAAGGTGATCCCCAAATATACAATAACAAAACAACTTTTCAATGGGTTTATTATATGCATAGCCAGGAAATGGGAGCCACACCCGCAGTTCCCCTGAGAATGTGGAAATAGGATGATCTTTTGAGTTTCAAACTATAAGACAAACAATGGATCGGAGCAGAAGCAATGATGTATACAGGCAGAATGGAGCCCAGGTGAGCTCAACTGAAACAAGGCTTGAGGTAATGACGTTATCTAATGGACGTGCCAATCAGAAGCTGATGTGGAGAAGCAACTACTGGCAGAGAATCTCTAGCACCTTCCAGGGGAAGCGGGTACCCTGGTCCACAAACATGAATATCACAGAAGATACATCCCCAAAGGGACATGGGTGCACCAGGCAACTTGCTTCCCTTGCTCAGAATCCATGCTCACCAGCTGATCATAATTTGGCTTCCCAGGAAGATTTGCCTAAAGGGAGAGAATAATTGATAGTTACATTTCTCATTGTAAATTAAAATACTGATAGTGTTTTAAAAAAATAGTTACTGTGAGCTTGGTTAATGTGGGTTTGCCATGATAGTTCCACTCTCTATGTACTGAAACACTGCGCCTGAGTTTTTAAGGATCTATGAGTTTATCAGACTTTCTGTACACATTAAATATTGGCCAAGGTATGGCCATCTCGTGAGAGTGACCAGCTGACCATATTCCTCTACTATCCTCAGGCCTCTATACCCACACTGTCCAATATGGTAGCCACTAGCCCCATGTGGATATTGGGTGCCTGAGATATGACTAGTCCAAATTGAGATGTGCTGTTAAGTACACAATATACACTGGATTTCAGAGACTTAGTACCCCCCAAAAGAATGTAAAACATCTCATTGTTTTTATATTGACATTTTAAAATGATACAATATTTTGGATATATTGGAATCGATGTTACTAAAATTAATTCCATGTTTTCTAAATGTGGCTACTAGAAAACTGAAAATTATGTGGCTTGCATTCTGTTTCTATTGGACATCAACACTCTTCTGTACAAATAATGTTAATGTGTTTGACTTAGAAGTTTGCACCATATCCCTTCTAATGAATTGGACCTGGGAAGATATAGGAATGGCACAGTGGTACCTTTTTTACATTGGTATCAATCAAGTAGAATGGAGTAGCCTTTTCTTATCACTTTAAAAAGGCCAATGATTGATAGAAATAAATTACTAGAAATAAAGTACTAGTATTTTAGTACTTGCAAGAGTTGCTGATGTCTTAGGCAGTTCACCACTGTGGGAACAAAAGGCCTGGCTCAAAGCTGACCTCTCCCCTGTGTTAGTCAGGACGCCGAACAGCCCTAACTGGGCTTCGGCCTACTCACTTGCAAGGTGAGACATTAGTAGATAAGCTCGGACTGAGTAAACATCTGAGGGATGAATGCAAGAGCCAAGAAGCTACCTTTGATTTCCTTGTAATTTAGCACTGTGTTTTCCAAAGGATTGAGTTAAAAGGTAAATGTCAAAGATAAAAATATGAAAAGATAGGTTTTTATTCATCAAAAGTTAACAGCAACAGGCACATATTAAAATGAGTATGGCAAAGCCTTTTACAAATGGCTTTACACTCAAGCTTTCTCCCAAGAAAATGGCTGTTGCAACAAACTGTAAACAATTAATAAACAGTCTTTTACAGTAACAAGGGAAATACAAATGAACTAAAAGAAAGCACCGGTTTCTCTTAAAACTAGATTACAGTTGTGCTTACTATACATAAAACAATTTAAAACAAATTACAAAAGTGGAATGTTTGAAGTTTAAAATTAGTCCTTATAGTTTGTCCTAGAAAACATCTGTTCACATCAAAAGGCCCGTCAAAGGGTAACGTTTCATCAAAGGGAGGGACAAGAAAACAATGCACTTTTTTCAAATCAAAACAAGAAGTTTGGTCACTTAGCTATGTGCATAGTTTAAGGCAACTGGAGCAATCTGTTACAGCTTACCTACCAACCTTCCCCTCCCCCGAGTGTGGCTGCTCATTATGTCACATTCTAAAATAATAAATAAAAGCTTACATTTCAAATCTCTTCCCACATGGAGAAACATAACATGCACAGTCACACATGCACAAACATGCACGCAAACACACATCCATACATTCACACACAACATACCTCTCACTCACTGCAGCGAAAGGGACTTTAGTACCCTTGATCTGAAGGACACACTTCCCCATCCCACTTTTATTTCAGATTGGCAAATACCCTGAGCTGATTATGGTGTTTTAAACATTCCACCTTTTTCTCGCATGTGCAGGTCAAGTGTACAGTAGTGAAAACAACATGCAATGTCTTCACTGCAGAATCATAATACAGCTAGGACATTGGTGTTCTTCCCCTCCCGCCCCAAATTAAAAACTAATTGTTAAAAAAAAAATTGCATTGCCAAACAGCACTGGAGTGAAAGCTTGGCGGTACTCTATGATAAATCTCAGTTTCCAGTGCACGAAATAAAACTATAGCAAATGGGAGGCTTTGGTGGCATCCAAAGAAGAAAAAAGGCAAACCAGGGGGAAAGAGCTGCAGTCTAAAGTTTGATCTTTAAATTTGTTTGAGTGGTTCCTTCACAATCATGCTCCAAGGCAATTTAGAACCAATATTTTCAGAGTTGATTTGTAAACATTGTCTTGCCAGAGGCAGCAGAGGCTGGGCACTTCACATTTCCATTTTCTCAGAGAGAACTTAGTGGAAGGTACAAGATACACATTGTTGCATCAGACTGGTTAAATTCCAAGAGATTGTTGCTGAACAATTCAACTTTCACGTTTTGAAGATTAGACGCTTTGAAAAAGTCGTGGCACATATCAAAACTTCCTTTGTTACTCCTTTCGGATTCTCTCCTGCTGGGCTTTGCATATTCAAGGTTCCACATGAAAGCCAAATTCATATTGCTGTATGTTCAGGTCTTACAATTAACAAGTGGGTTCAAATGATCCAACAGAGGAAATCTTGGAAATAAATAATGCTGGCTGGCATCACTCACTTGGAAACCTTGGCAGTCAAGAGTAAGTTCTCTCACCTCAAGACCCCATTTCACATTTCTAAAAACCTCCAGGAGGCAGTTTGTCCCACTGGTTCTGGGGGTTATGATAACCGATTTTCCTGAGGTAATAACTGTGAGTTCAACTCAAATGCAGCATCAGTGTCCTCACTGCTGGACTGTTCTCTCTGCAGTCCCTTCCAGCTGGCTTTATTCAGCCCCACATGTCCAAGCATTGTCTGGGATAGCCTTGTATTGGAAAACCTGGCCCATTCTGTAAATAAAGGCTCCACTAGGTAAGTCATAAAACCTTGAGAAAATAAATAGAAGAAAAAGTTATTAACATATATGCTGAAACTCTTATCTTTAAAACATCATCTATACAGTGTTAACCTTCCTACGTCCTACTCCAGTATTACCTAGATCTTATTTTTCAAAAGATTCCTGTGTGTGTGTAGGTGACACAGTCTATAAATGTACATATCTGCTTTGAAGAACTGATTTCTTGGCTGGGCGCGGTGGCTCACGCCTGTAATCCCAGCACTTTGGGAGGCTGAGACAGGCGAATCACGAGGTCAGGAGATCGAGACCATCCTGGCTAACACGGTGAAACCCTGTCTCTACTAAAAATAAAAAAATTAGCCAGGCACAGTGGCAGGCGCCTGTAGTCCCAGCTACATGGGAGGCTGAGGCAGGAGAATGGCGTGAATCTGGGAGGCGGAGCTTGCAGTGAGTGGAGATCGTGCCACTGTGCTCCAGACTGGGCAACACAGCGAGACTCCGTCTCAAAAAAAAAAAAAAAAAAGATTCCTGTGAGTGTATAGGTGACAGAGTCTATAAATGTACATATTTGCTTGGAAGAACTGATTTCTTAAGTAACTCAATGGAAATTTAAGTAAAAGTGAACTGACAAACATATCCAATCTTTTCCGGTTATCCTTCTCAGTGGCACAACTACATTCTTCTACTTAAGCAAACGTACACTGGCCATATTAACTCTGAGGATACCTGGCCATAACCCAATTTGAGGCAGAGTTGCAGGGCAACAACTGGAGGCTAAGAAGGGGTCTCCTTCAGGACTAAGGGTGATGTGGCCTGAACTGAAGTGGAGCTGGCAGTAGTCTACTGCTTTACCCCTTAGGGATGGAATCTTCATGCCTGGTCATGATTACAATTGGTCATTTTATTTAACTCAGAAGTTATAAAGCCAAAACTTATGATAAGAGTCAGTCTAAAAATAACAGGTGGGGTTAGTGAAAAAAAATAATTAAAGTGAACACCAAATGTGTACCAGAGACCTATTTGATAAACAATTCATATAACTCCCTTAATTCACAGTCAGAAAAGGAAAATGAGTGATTTCAGGATTGTCTGCTTCTTTATACAGCACTCCACTGCACATTAGATCTGACTTAATACTAAGTAGTATCTTACACAGGGTCAAAAGAAGCCCTCTAGAAAATAGCTATCAATCAAATCATATTATATATCGGGAACAAATAACATCTTTCTCACATTTTGATCTGTTAAGAATGGGGAAAATATACGTTCAGATTCTATCACTGCTTTAAAATTGTCTTCATATCCAAGACTCATTGCAGCAAAAGACCATGTAGAACACAGACAACACAGGTTCCATTTATCCAACATAAGAATCTCACCAGAATTAAAGCAACTAGCATCCACTACTTTTAATCAGGAAAGTTATATATGGTCTGATGGCTGAATTTTTAAGTGTACATAATTATGGTATCTGAAATATTATGTACAATATGTGCAATAAGGCTTGCTTTCATTGATCCATTCCCTCCACACATATTTACTGAGAACCTACTATGTCCCTGGCACTGTGCCAGGGTGGCTGGGTATACAGCAGTGAATAAGATAGACAAGATCCCTGCCCTCAAGGAGCTTATGTTCTGGTGAGGAGAAAGAGACAGCAAACATAGAAAAGTGTCATTAGAGTCAAAGCACACAGCGGCTTTCTGGCAGCCATCCTCACACTGCAGTGTCATGTTGAGCCAGCCACCCAAAGCCCTGTCTTTCCTACGTGCCATAAAGTCATGAGCCACGAGTTGTGTACCCACATGCAGGCCCTTATTATTATAGGTTTCACACCATTCACCTTATTTCATCCCTCCCACTGTTCCAACTGGTTGAGATCCTTGGGGATCTTACCTCCAACAGCCAACAAATTAGCTATCACTTTTGGCTCTATGTTAACCTAAAATTTCTTTTAGGTCTTAAATACTTGATAAAAATGAACAGGCCAGAGCCACGGACACAGCCTCTCTCTCGGAGGGCAGGACTCTCTATTAATTAGTACCTCGAACACAGCTGTTCAACCATTTGTGAATCCATTTAATTGTACTGGCCCCACAAGCCTCTACTTTATCTTCACAGATTTCTCAGGACGCCTTGTCAAATGCCTTACTCTTATCCAGTACATGATATTTTCTTGTTCAACAAAATTAGTATTCCTATCAAAGAAGGAAACTGTATTAGTTCAACATGACTTGTACATACTGCCCCGATGCTGGGGAGTAGTAATCACTGCTTGGTGAGTTGCTAAGAGGCTGGGATTGGATTTGATGTCAGAAAGACCTGGATTGAAGGCCAACACCAACACCTGTTAACTGCATGAAGTGGGCAAACCATCTGAAAACAAGGATGCTCAAAGCACCTGTCCCCTAGGGTTGCTGTGTGTAGTCAGCAGATGTTAACGATCACCATCAGATCAGCGACCTTATCCCTGACAAGTCATTCTAGATCTGTACAACACTGACAAGATCAATAGCTTGAGATGAACAGTGAAAGGGATCTAGTTGTTACCTTATAAAAAGTGCAATGTTTTAAATCTCATTTGCAAGTTCTCCCATTAAACAAGGGAGTAGTTTACTCAGATAAAAATACATTTAATATTAAAAGTAACTGAGTTGACTACCCATTCACCTGTCTTCGATTCAATTCTCTTTTGTCCATTTTATTTATTTATTTATTTTTGAGATGGAGTGATGGAGTTTCATTCTGTTGCCCAGGCTGGAATGCAGTGGCACGATATCAGCTCACTGCAACCTCTGCCTCCCAGGTTCAAGTGATTCTCCTACCTCAGCCTCTTGAGTGGCCATCATGCCCAGCTAATTTTTGTGTTTTTAGTAGAGGTGGGGCTTTCACTATCTTGACCAGGCTGGTCTCGAACTCCTGACCCCAAGTGATCAGCTCGCCTCGGCCTCCCAAAGTGCTGAGATTACTTTTGTCCATTTCTAATGTATTCTTTTGCATTTGAAGATTATTCTACTTTAGAATCAAGACAAAGCATATCTGGTTCTAAATTGTTTCACTATCTTCCCAAAAGAAAAGCATCTGCTACCCTCAGCATTCCTGGCCAGTCTGAGCTCTCTGGGAGATTCGGCATCCCTCACACTCCTAAAGTCTAGGCCACACTTCTACATGCCCTTCCCTTCTCTGCCTGTCACTCTGCAGTCAAATCGGCCACTACGCACTTTCTTCCACCAGTATCCATTGCAATCACAATGTAGCACATATTGTGCTACCTTCTGAGTTTCTGAAAACCTCATCTTTCTGAACTTTGGGCACGTATTTCACTGTGTTCAGTCTGATTCTCAAAGGCCCTATTTAATACCAGCTACCCAAATCACACTCCTCTCTCTATTCCTTGTTGAGCTACTGCCCCTGCAGAATCCCCCTCCTTTATACCCAAAGCCCAACACACTCAATCCTAGTCAACCTTCCTGTGAACTTCTGCAACAAGCTACACATACTTCAGTCACAGGACACTTTCATTATGCTTTCTGTAATATTACAGTTAGTAGTTCACTCAACACATAGTTCTCAAGGGCCTCCTGCTTCCGGTGTGGTGCTAGGTCCAGGAATACACAACCAAGTGGATCAGGCACTTTGGAATCTGGAAGAAAAGTGACTGACGCCGCCTAAAGCAAGTGGAGAGCAGCTTCTGGAGAAGATGACATTTGAGCTGGCTCTTCAAGAAAAATAACTCTATGAGGCACATGGAAAGCACTGGTGAGGCACAAAGAGTGAAAGAACAGCGTGGACTTGGGAAACACAGAAGCGTCCCGAGATGCTGCAGGCAAGTGAGAGGGAAGCTGAGGCAAGATGGCTGCAGAGCATTTGAAGCTAGATTATAAGGGGCTGTCTAGGATGTTGAAGAGTTAGAGTGAATCAACAGGCAGTGGTAAGAGTCCGGAAAGGCAGTGGCAGAAGCTGGTCTTCATATTATGATCAAGCTCAGTGGGTCACCTATCCATTGTTATTTATCTTATTTTTGTCATTTCTTTGTTTACCTATCCATTTTTAAATGGCAGTCCCAAATGATGCAAAATAAGCTTCCACATGGGCAAATAATGGATTCTTATTTACATAAGAACAGAAACAAGTTATTGCTGCTGCCTGTTCTGCAAAAATATGCTTTTTACATCCAAAATTAAATGAGAATTAGAAAAGTCGTAACAAGGGAAAACAAGGGTAAAATTTCTTAAATTATTTTAAAAAATAGAAATGAGCATAATTTTAATATTTTATATTTCAAATATATTTCCCTTCTTGATAAAAACAGTGGCATTTTTCTAACCAGCTATATCTAAATATGTATAGTTACCAATCTGGATGTTGGCAATAGATTCAGTGTGACGATCGCAAAGTGGACTCACACCCAAATGATACTTTTTTTCTATATCTCCTATAAATGAAAAAAAGAGGAGTATTAATATGAAGAACATCTACTGGTTAAATACATAAGTAAAGGCTTCAACATACCTGTGCATTTCTTAGGAAAAACACACTTAATCCTCATGAGAGGACAGCTTCACAATTAGTTCTTTTTAAACTTTTAAGTTATTCACATACAGAAGAGATTGCCAAGCTGATATTTTTATTTAAATGCAAGAGGTAGAAAACTTTCACTAGATGTCATCCCAAGACTGTAATTTATAACACATTAATATACAACTTGAAAGGAAGGTTCATGAAATAAAGATTCCTGGATCTGGGCTTTAAATTACACATACACAAGTTTTTCATGTTCGTATGGCCCTCCACACATGACAAGGATAAAGCAAGTTCAGGGAAGTCTTTCTGTACAGCAAAATTCCAAACTTAATCTATCTATACTCATAAATGCATAAATATATCTGATCATTCCAAAAGAGGACTTCTAATTTTCAAAACAGATGCTCAATTTGTAGAGTATTGATTATATGTATATCTATTGTGAATTGTTACTAAAAATATCAAGGCTCTACTGTTAGACCCATATAAATTACTGAGTTATTTTATTCTTATGATGTTAAAAAAATGAACTGGATAGATTAATTATTGCTCAATACTGTAACGTGCCTTGATGGAAGAATTCCTCCGTTACTTTTTCACTCCACTGCTTGCTTAATTCCCAGGTCCGACATGGGTTACAAATATCAGCACATTTCAAAGCCATCTAGCAAAGAAAACATTAATATTGTTTTAAGATATATACACACTTGACAATAATACCAAAGAACCAAGTGCAAGGACTGGATTAACCATAAATATAAATAAATAAGCCAGAAATATAATTCTCCTATTTTTAGATGTAAGAATTTATGAGAATAAAATGCTATTTCTTAATTGGTACCCTAATCTTGTAAAAATTGTCTTCATCAGAAATCTTGAGTATGAAAAACACATAACCGATGATGCCTTCCTAGGTAGCAGATTCACCAGTGATCTCCTTCTGAAAGGAGTGTGTGCTAATTGAAGGAAATTCCTTAGCTTGCCCTCAAGATTTAACCACTCTGAAAAACTACACTAGAATATTTCATTTTTTAGTTTGACAGTCACATAATTTATCCTAGAAATAGAATGTTTCCAAGCCCCATTTTACCTGTAAAACCAAATGTCTATGTCTGGTGTCTTCTAGGCATAAATCACCTCTATCCAAATGGGACCTAAACAAAGACAGATACTCATTCTGGCGACTGATGTCTGTGGCTAGTATCAGAGCACCTATCTGTGTCTCCATTTGTTGCCTGGAATTAGAGAAATACAAAGAGAAAATATAAGACTTTTAATTAAATGTTTACTTCTTGATTTTTTTTTCTTAACCATAATAATCGGAAGGCTTTATAGTACCCTAAAATATCCAACTATCATTCAACTTAAAATTTATCACACACAAAAAATGAGTTTTATGGAATGCTTCAAAAAAAGCTATTAAAATAATCAAAACTAAAACCAAGAGAGTTTGTAGGAAAATACCAATATGCAAACATTCCAAAAGGAGAGCCTTTATTTTGCCAGTCAAGGTGGTATTATTTGCTTAAAAAACAAAAATCAATATAACATTGGTATGTTGTTTGAGAAAGTTCCTTGCTGGGATTCTTTGCTGGAAAATTCTCGTGCTAAGGGTAATTACACAACTTTGGTTTCCTTTTTAGTGCCTGAGATCTGAAGGCAGAAGGAAGATTCAAATAGAAAGAATAATGACCCATTCAACAGCTGACTCCTACAGACATTTTGACTAAGATGCCTGTTGCAATTCCCCTGAGCAACTTAATAAAGTTCAGCGTCAACTGTGTTTTCAAGGTTAAACTCAAGAACCAATCAGTTATCTGTAAATGAATATCCAATTTTTCTGGAAGGAAAAAGGTAACATGTTAATACAAACAGCAAATACATACATCATTTATAAAACTGCCTCAGGTCACTTAACAAGATAAATACACTTTAAAAAAAATTCTTGCATTTTGTTTTAATGAGCCATAGCAAACACTATCTCTGTATAATGATCAGTAAAGAGCTCAAATAGATACAAAGACTCACAATACTGAATGTTAAATAAAGCAAACTCTAACTGAAGAAAACATTAAATAATGCTATTAGGTAGTATTCCTTATTTCCATTTTTATTAAATCTGAGAACTCAACAGGGTTAATCATCAAATGCAAAACATGATTTTTAAAAAGGGAATGAAGCAAACATTTTAATCTGTCTTAATTTTAAGATCATAATTTACATATACAGTGTATTTAGGCAATTTTCATATTTGTACTACAGCAAAAAAATTTTATGTACCAGAAGTATTGTCATACTCCAAATGGTATCTGTGAATAAAGATTTAAAAAAATAAAAAATAAAGTCCAACTTTTTTCTCACGGTCATTACATAAAATACTTAGTTTTTTATAAAGTTGTTTTAAATTATGAAAGGGAAACCATAGAACAGCGGGTGGAACTTAAATTTTAATACTCAAACATATTTTTATGCCTCACCACTTTTCTTGACGTGGATGGCTTCGATCCACTTTCATGGTTTCGTGACTTGCATTTTCCCTCAGTGTAACATTACTAAAAAGCTTGTGTGTGGACCACACTACGGCAATGATGTGAGATTTTATAAACCATCACCATCGTGTTATTCACATTAATGCTCTTTATTAGGTTCTAAAATAGCCCACTTATTTTTTTTTCTAAAATATTAGGGTTTTTTTCATTCATTATTATATCCTATGGCTCCAGAAGTGTGACTCCAGGATTATGCTATTGAGGATATTAAGGCACTGTCTTTACTTTCTTGTCAGTTTTGAAAACTTCTGGGAACAGATTTTAATAAATCTATTTAATATAATAGAATGTTTACATTCCATCCACTTAACCTTTGTACCTAGACCTTAAGGTTTTATTCAGCCGCGTATGGAAATATGTAATATCTATTTATGTAAATAAGCAGTAAACTATGCCTGAGCCATTGTGTATTCGGAGTGATTTTATAGTATTCAAATCCATGAAACAGTCTTTCATAAAAATAACTATCCATTAAAATGTTACCGACTATACAGTAGGATAGGTCTAAATTATTAAAATTGTATATAATTTATTTGACAAACACTGAAAACTGCGGAACACCTGAACATCACAATTTTTAAAACTTTACAAAATTACTTTACCAACTTTACTTCTATAACCAATAACAAATTAAATGTGTCCTAATCCAACCTACCTGCTTTCTAATGGCAGATGTGAGAATAAGCCTGATTCTCTCAATAAGCCCACTGCAGATCTCCAGTGGTGATTTTCCAGTACTGAGGTATTCTACAACAAAGGACGTTTCTGAGTTACTTAATGATACGTCTCTTTCTAGACATATAATTACCAACAATACTGTTAGCAATATTAATCTGGTTAAAATTCTAACATTCACTGAGAATTTATTTTCATTACTTTCATTTCTTCAAAATATGAAACATTTTCTAGAATGCAAAAAATAGTAAAATCTTGATGATAAAATTGCACTAACCTTGTATAAAGTTGCCAAGTAATGGTTAGTTTTAATAAGGAAAGGTTGATTAACACCTGGATGATCCAGATCATGAGTGGCAGCTGCAATTAAGCTCAGCAAGATATCCCAAGGAGTTACAGAATTGGCAAGCTGAAGTGTGACAAAAGAATAATGAATCACAGATATATCTAAAATAAGCTCTATGCCATCACAGTAGTTTTGAATTAGCAGCCAATGGTAGTGGTGGCAATCTCCTCCCTCTTCACGTCATTCTTCAGGCGGTTGTTCATTAGGTCCACCAAGCACACCTGCCAGGTCCTGGCCTCCTCATCACCACACTGGTAAAGGCATGATACAACAGTGGCCCTGCCCACGTGGACTTTACAGAGCTCATCCTTAGGCCATTTCATTTTTAACAAGCTTAATTAAAATGGCAGCTAAAGCATAAACCATTCTTTTTGAGAAACAATGGCTTTAAAATGACAAACACAGTTTGGCACATTTTTATTACTGTAGCCATTACTGAACAAAAGACCTAATATTTTAAGGGTGTTTATCAACAAACTGGTTATTGGATTTCAATAATGTAATCTAAAATATAAGGTTATTCCTGTAGTCCTGATGTTTAAGGAGGCTAATGAGTAATCATGTTAAGTGGAAGTCTGTGTCAAGTCTGTGATAAAATCCTCCCTCAATGGATGGATACATTCATAACAATGACACAATGTATTCATGTCAGGGAAAGCAATCTTGTAACATCAGAAATTGTAACTGTATTCTCAATAATCATTACCAAACTTACTTGATATAATAATCACAATAAATAAAAGTTTGCGATTAGCTGACAAATGCTCAATGATAAAAAAGATCCCCTTGACTATATCACCTATTTTTCAGGAATCGCCTCTCATTTTCTGGCAAACTTGGCCAGATTTGTGTTCCCGCAGCACCGCATGGCCTGCCCCAATACCACTCATCAGAGCATGGTATTATTTAGGTTTACCTTAGGACGGTGCTGACTAAACTGTAATGATCCTGTGCTCTGACAGTGAAAACTTTGGAGCGTACACCACTAATATTAAGTATATTTACTTACAGATTATTATAATGAACTAACATTTATCTGTTATTATACAATGAATATAAAAACTGAAAATTTAAAAAATGAGATAAAAAATAAATTTAGATTCAAATTCTATTATTTTCTTTCTCTGCTAGAATGAATCAATCATCTCTTTCTACTCCCTGTGTTAAGTTCATCTCAGTCAGAGAAATCACTGTCTGAGGGCTTGAATCTTCCTGGAAAACTGTAACCTACCTGGAAGCAGAGATGCATATTATTTATTTTTGTATCGCATATAATTAGTACATGGAGAAGGTCAATGAATAGGAGAAGATGAAGAAAATTATTTCCTCTTTAGGATATACAAAAGCATTGAAAAAATAAAGCATTCTAAAGCACTGCTTTAATAATGAAGATGAACAGAATGCATGGGATATAAAGCAATCTCCCTTCCTTGACATACACATGAACGGCACGGCTGTCTATGTCTTATGAACATGTGATTTATCAGGCAGTGTGCAAAGGGGTGACATTCTTATTGGCAGAAGAATAGACATCCTGGGAGAATACAATAATCCCAAATTACACTGATTTGAAAAATTAACGTATGACTGCACACAACATCAAAACAATCTCAGGTATATTGAAGAGTTAACCATTAAAAATAGGAACATGAAAAAAAGTAAATGAATTCTCAAAAATTCTGTGAAGAGAAAGTAACTTTAAAAACAAATCACACATATTCAAAAAATATTTGATATAAAAATGTAGCATTTCTGCTTGTAGAAAAAAAAAAACCTTCCATTGGAAAGAAAATTTTCAGTATTATAACAAAGACGAGGACTTCAATAACTTAACTTTTTAAGGTGGATTAAAAGACAGATGTTATTTCCATTCTGTGATTGTATCTGGTAAGAGCTGACAACAAAGAAATGTCCAGAAAAGAAACTACAAATTATTTAACATATGTGAAGGTCAGATTTTACTTGTATCTGCAAAGCCATCATTAGGGTTCTTTTTCAATAAAATAGAAAAGTATTAAGTGGTGAGTTTTGCTGTGTTCAGTGAAAAACTTACTGTTTTCATTGCCTGCCAGCCCTTATGATTTCCCATTGTAATGGTTATCACAGTAAGTTTTGTTGGTGGTAGCTTTTTTTTTTCTTTTTTTTTGGCTAAATTGGCAAATCAAAAATGTAGTAGAAATAGGAGAAAGAAGGTACCTGAGATACTGGTGGCTTGCTGAGGGTAAAAAGGAGGTGGCGCTATCATGGAGGCGAACAGTTTAGTGAGATAAAATGTTCTGAATCAATATTGTATTTTTATTTTTCCTAATGATGCTACCTCTGAAAACAGATTCTATTTTTTTGAGACAGAGTCTTGCTGCCGCCCAGGCTGGAGTGCAGTGGTGCAATCTCGGCTCACTGCAGCCTCTGCCTTCCCTGGTTCAATTCTCTTACTCAGGCTCCTGAGCAGCTGGGATTACAGGCACCTACCACCATGCCTAGCTAATTTCCTTTTTTTTTTTTTTTTTTTTGTATTTTTGGTAGAGATGGGGTTTCACCTTGTTGGTCTTGAATTCCTAACCTCAGGTGATCCGCCATGCCCTGCCTAGTGAAGACAGATTCTTGACACATTATGTCCATCCTGAGAAATTACTGAAAGAAATGAACCTCCCACACACAGAAGACAAAAGGACAAGGCGGTCCTTGCAGGGCTCCTCAATCCCCAGACCATGGCATGACCGGTACTGATTCGTGGCTTGTTAGGAACCCGATAGGAACCAGTGCAGAGCAGGAGGGGAGCTGCCAGCCAGTGAGCATTATTGCCTGAGCTCTGCCTTGGAAGCAGTAGATTATCATAGGAGCACAGACCCTATTGTCAACTGTGCACATGAGGGATCTAGGTTGCGCACTGCTTTTTTTTTTTTTGAGACAGAGTTTTGCCCTTGTTGCCCAGGCTGGAGAGTAATAGCGCCATCTTGGCTCACTACAACCTCCGCCTCCCAAGTTCAAGCGATTCTCCTGCCTCAGCCTCCCAAGTAGCTGGGATTACAGGCGTGCACCACCACGCCTGGCTAATTTTGTATTTTTAGTACAGACAGGGTTTCTCCATGTTGGTCAGGCTGGTCTCGAACTCCCGACCTCAGATCGTGATCCGCCTGCCTCAGCCTCCCAAAGTGCTGGGATTACAGGTGTGAGCCACTGCGCCCAGCCAGCACACTTCTTATAAGAATCTAATGCCTGATGATCTGAAGTGGAACAGTTTCATCCCGAAACCATCCCCCTCCCCATCCAAGGAAAACATGTCTTCCACGAAACTGGTCCCTGGTGCCAAAAAGGTTGGGGGCCACTGCTCTAGAGGTCTAAAAACAGAGAACTAGGCTGGGCATAGTGGCTCATGCCTGTAATCCCAGCACTTTGCAGGACCGAGGCAGGCAGATCACTTGAGGTCAGGAGTTCGAGACCAGCCAGGCCAACATGGTGAAACCCCATCTCTACTAAAAACACAAAAATTAGTTGGCCATGGTGGCACACGCCTATCAGCTACTTGGGAGGCTGAGACAAGAGAATCGCTCGAACCCAGGAGGTGGAGGTTGCAGTGAGCTGAGATCGTGCCGCTGCACTCCAGCCTGGGCGACAGAGCAAGACTCCATCTGAAAAACAAAACAGAACAAAACAAAAACATAAAAACAGAGAACAGTTAGAGTAAACCCAGCCAATGATAAAGCCCATATACAATATCATTCATTAACAGCTCACATTCACCAAGCACCTACCATGTGCCGGTGCTGTTTTAGGGGACAGGTAAATATTAGGGGACAGACAGACAAAAATTCCTGTCCTAGAGGCCTGACATTCTTGTGGTTTCCACGTAAGGTTCCCATGTTTTACCAGTAAGATTCTGGGGGCCAAAATTCCTATCTTATTCATATTTTTGTCACCAGCAATTAGCATCTACTCAGAGCATGAATAAGTGTACATTCATAAGAAAGGCAATTCAACCATTACCAGTCTCGCTGATATCAAAGGGAAGGATGCAGGGGCCAGGGAGGGATGGCCCCTGGGGGGCCAGGTTCTTTTGTCAACTGCCAGGGACAAGTAGAGCAAAGTTTAAAGGTTCAGTGCTACAGTGGGTTTATGTCTGGGATGTGTAAGCGTAATTCTTATCTAGACTTAGTTTAAGTATAGTTATTAAGTAAAGCAACTAAACTCATTACAGAAACATGAAACTAAACATTAAAATAGGAAACAAAGGGAAAATCACAATCTCCTCAGCTGACAACTATGAATGTTACCAGTGTCAATCAATCAAGGAGACTTTGGACTCAACTTGAACAAAATGCTTTATAATCCACATAACTTCAGCCTTGAGGACATAAAAAATAAATACTCAAGTTAGTGACAATGCATATAGAGATGAGTTTGTCTCCAAAATTTCCAGTAATTTCTTTGGCTTGAAATATTTCTTTTTTTCATATAGACAAGAGTCCAAGAATTAGCTCTTCCATATAAATTATAAGGTATAAAAACTGAAAACAAATTTCTCACAAAATATATATACTTAAGTCTTTCTATTTACTATTCCCTCTGTACCTGGACTTTTTTATGGATGACTCCTTAGTTATGTACTGTCCACTTAAGTGATTTCTGATCACCCTATCTAAAGTTGTAAAACTCTTGCCATCCACCTGGTCATTCTCTAGCATATTATTATTATTATTATTTTAGACTGAGTTTCGCTGTGTCACCCAGACTGGAATGCAGTGGCGTGATCTCGGCTCACTGGAACCTCTGCCTCCCAGGTTCAAGTGATGCTCATGCCTCAGCCTCCCAGGTAGCTGGGATTACAGGCACCCGCCACCACACCCAGCTAATTTTTGTATTTTTAGTAGAGACGGGGTTTCGCCATGTTGGCCAGGCTGGTCACAAACTCCTGACCTCAGGTGATCCACCAGCCTCGGCCTCCCAAAATGCTGGGATTACAGGGGTAAGCCATCATGCCAGGCCACTAACATATTATTTTGATCAAAATTCTATTTATCTATTTGTTTAATGACTGCCTCCCCCACTGGGATGTACATTTCATGAAGACAGGGATCATTCCTACTCTGCTCACCACCACATTCCTAGCACCAGGATAGAGCCTGGCATGTGGCAGATGTTCAAAGAGTGTAAAACATGTGATGCTATGCGAAGGCTCAGGAGTAAGAGAGACAATCTTCAGGCATCTATCTAATCCATCCTATCTATCTATCTAAAGATAGGGCATCACCCAGGCTGCAGTGCAGTTGCACTATCACTACTCTCTGCTGGACCTCTCAGGCTCAAGTGATCCTCCTGAGTCAGCCTCCTAAGTAGCTGGACCACAGGTACACACCACCATGCCCATCTAACTATATTTTTTTAGAGATGGGGTCTTGCTGTATTGCCCAGGTTGGTCTCAAACTCCTGGCTTCAAGTAATCCTCTTGCCCTGGCCTCCCAAAATATCGGGATTACAGGCACCGCACCTGGACCTACTTCAAATTTTTTAGAATTCACTTTTAAAACTTTGAGTGACTCTGTTTTTGTTTGTTTGTTTGTTTGTTTTCTTTCTTTTTTTGAATAAAAGAGATGAGGTCTTACCAGGCTGGTCTCAAACTCCTGGGCTCAAGCAAGCCATCCGCCTCGGCTTCCCAAAGTGCTAGAATTACAGACATGAGTCACCGCACCCAGCCCTGGGTGACTCCATTTAAAAATGTTCACTATGATAAGGGACAAGGGAAATGCTTGCATTGTAGGGCTTTGTGATTTTATCTGTATCCTTAATTGAAGCCTTGGGTAGTGTTCAATGAGTATGTTAAGGATGAAAAGTATTTAAGTATTATCAGAACTCCACAGGCAAAAAGTGTTCAAAATCATGGTTTTATTAATTTTTGTTCACATGTGTCCCTGCCCTGCTCACCTGGCATCACCCAGATTTCCTTGCCCCTGACTTGGGTTGGGTGTGCCCAGAGGGAGATGGGAGTGCAGAAGCCTTCACTGACCAGGTTAACCCTCCTGTGTGCTGCAGAGAACTTATTACCATCTTTCCACTTACCAGACTGTATGGTGAATACTCATCAATCTCTCCCACAACATTCTCAAACAGAGGATGCAGTCTGGGCCCAGAGTTTTTTTAAACTTTGATTTAAAAATTGGGGTA
Source organism: Chlorocebus sabaeus (assembly GCF_047675955.1). NCBI lineage: Eukaryota > Metazoa > Chordata > Mammalia > Primates > Cercopithecidae > Chlorocebus > Chlorocebus sabaeus. The sequence goes on from NC_132911.1 coordinate 69,924,829, forward strand.
GGCAATAGAGTGAGACCGCATCTCTACAAAAATTTAAAAAATTAGCTCCAGCTTGAGCCCAGGATGTTGAGGCTGCAGTACGCCATGACCACGCCACTGCACTCCAGTCTGGGCAACACTGTGAAACCCTGTCTCTTAGAAAAAAAGGCAGTTGGGTGATTGGGAGTATACATTTGTCAAAACCGTACACATAAAATGTATGCACTAAATTACTGCATATAAGTTCTACTACAATAAAGTTGATTTTTTAAAAAGTTATGATACATATACTAAAATAAACTGGGGCATTTTCACATATTCTGTGATCTCTTAAATAATCAGAAGATTAGCTATGTTCTTAAGTTGGCATCAACAGGTACAAGCCAGTTTGGTCATCCTGTTTCCCGCCTAACACCTTAGCCAGAACTAAGATCTAGGGAGAGAGCAGTTTTGAAATAGGGATGGGGTAGGCAGACATAATTGCAGAACTGCCAGGGATAGGAAATGTCCAGGGGCAAACATGGCTTCCATTAACATCTGCAGACAATGATTCCCAAATCCATACATAAAGTCTGATTTCTCTCCTATACTTCAGACTCTTTTATGTAACTCTCCACTAGACCTCTATATTGGGATGTCAAATACATTTAACACCATGGATCCAAAATGGTGCTCATTGTCTCTATAAGCCTTACCCCCAAAACTTGTTCCTCTCTACATTCCTCCTCTCATAGAAGGCTTCCACCTTCTGCTCAACTGCCCAAACCAGTCTTCACTGACTTGTTTCTTTCCCCCAAATGCATTCACACACCACATCCTGTTCATTCTAATTCCCAAGAGAACTTGCAAACTATCCACGTCTCTACTTCATCAAGGCCACTCTGCTCTCTTCTATGAAACACCAAAGTAACTCCTGGCAGGTGTTCAGGCTTTTTGTTGATACGATTTATTTTCACACTACAGCCAGGATAATTTTCTAAAGTCTCCTGCTTCCTCTCTGTAGCTCCCCATTCATTCACTGAGTCAGACCAAGGCTGTCCCTGCCCACAGGGAGCCCATGTGGAGCTCAGTGTAAATGCCAGCAGTCAAGGTTTCAAGTGACCTGGCCCTTGCTTGGGCTTCTCCAGCCTCTCTCTCAACCACCACCCAATTCTCTAGCTATTGCCCTTCGAAACACAGCCAGATTGAGAAACTTGATTGAGCTAGATCTCATTCTTGTGAAGGAAGCCTGTGATTTTCAGTCAAGGCAGTAACTTCAGGATAAGTATGTGAAAGTAAATCAAAAGGAATTTTCTTACGATTTTCACCTGAAATCAATGTCAACCTCTTACCTTAGGTTCCTTTAAGTAACAGTGCATGGCCTGAGTAACATCCGCAGCGTGGACTGCGTTATGGTAAGGATTTTGACTGTGGTAATCTTCTTGAATCATAACTGCATCAAAGAAAGAGATCCCGATTTTACTGTATATGAGCAACATATACAAGTGCAAAAATTGTGATAATTATGAGTTACCCACTCATCCTTTTCATGTAGCTATTGGTTAAAATCGTGCTGATTTGGGCAGATGATAATCACCTCACAACTCACATGTATACCAAAAGAATCAATATCAATTTGACTCCCTATGCTATCATGGAAGAATAGACTAGGCTTCGGGGTGGAGTTGTGCCCCCTGCCATCAACGTACGTGATGGCCCTACCAGCATAACACACAAATCCAGTGGTCTCAAAGGAAAGCGAGCCTACCTGTGATGGGGAAACACAATCGCCAAGTGAGCGCGACAGACCATCAGAATTCTGCACTTGCTTCCGTCCCATCCTTTCAAATAGCCTTTTCAATACCCTTGGTTAAGAGTGTTTTTTTGAGACAGGATCTCACTTCGTTGCCCAGGCTGGCGTGCAGTGACATGATCATGGCTCACTGCAGCCCTGACCTCCTGGGCTCAAGTAATCCTCCCACCTCAGCCTCCCAAGTAGTTAGAACCACAGGTGCATGCCACCATGCCTGGCTCATTTTTTGTATTTTTTTGTAAAGACACGGTCTTGCCATGTTGCCCGGGCTGGTTTCAAACCCCTGGGCTCAAGGAGTCCACCTGCCTTGGCCTCCCAAAGTGCTAGCATTGCAGGTGTGAGCCACTGTGCCCCACCTAATAAGCTATTTTTGTAAGTAGTTATTTATTTATTTTTGAGATGGAGTCTCGCTCTGTCACCCAGGCTGGAGTGCAACAGCATGATCTCAGCTAACTGTGCAACGCCCACCTCCCGAGTTCAAGTGATTCTCCCGCCTCAGCTGCCCGAGTAGCTGGCATTACAGGCACCTGCCATCATGCTCGGCTAATTTTTGTATTTTTGTCATGATGGGGTTTCACCATGTTGGCCGGGCTGGTCTTGAACTCCTGACCTCAGGTGATCCACCCGCCTCAGTCTCCCAAAGTGCTGGGATTACCGGTGTGAGCCACCATGCCCAGCCGTATGTGTTTTATAATTTATATTTTAGTACAGTAGTCCCCTCATATTCTTGGGGGATATGTTCCAAGACCCCCAATGGATGCCTGAAACCACAGATAGCACCAAATCCTATTTATACTGTGTTTTTCCTATACGAACACACCTACGATAATGCGTAATTTATAAGTTAGTCACAGTCAGAAATTAACAATAACTAAAATAAAATAGAACGATTATAACAATATGCCAGCATCACAACTCTTGTGCTTTGGGGCCATTATGAAGTAAAATAAGGGTGACGAACACAAGCACTGTGATACCAACACGGCTGATCTGATAACCAGCACAGATCAGGATGCAATGAGATTTCATCACGCCGCTCAGAATGGTGTGCAATTCAAAACTTATGAATTGCTTACTTCTGGAATTTTCCATTTAATATTTTCAGGCTACAGTTGACCACAGGTAACTGAAACCACCGAAAGCAAAACCAGAGATAAAGGGGGACTACTGTACAGTATTTCAGGCATACTACTTACAATTAATACACATTAAAAAGTTTCTCAAGGCCAGGTGCACTGCCTCACACCTGTAATTCCAGCACTTTGGGAGGCCGAGGCTGGAGGATTGCCTGAGGTCAGGAGTTTGAGACCAGCCTAGGTCATTAGTAAGACCTTGTCTGTACTAAAAATAAAAATGCAGCATGGTGTGGTGGTGCACATCTATATTCCTAGCTACCCAGGAGGCTGAGGTGGGAGGATCGTATGAGTCGAGAGGTTGAGGCTGCAGTGAACCATGATCGCGCCACTGCACTCAAGCCTAGGTGACAGAGCGAGACTCTCCAAAGGAAAAGCTTCTCAAAAGCCCTATGTAATAATTTTTTTTTTTTTTAAACCAGAGTTCTAAGTAGAAGTCTGAAGTCTGAGTTAATATTTTGAGCTCTTCATTTGGCTGTACATTCTTGGTATTGAGGCTTTTTTTTTTTTTTTGAGATGGAGTCTTGTCCTGTTGCCCAGGCTGGAGTGCAGTGGCACAATCTCAGCTCACTGCAACCTCCACCTCCCGGGTTCAAGGGATTCTCCTGCCTTAGCCTGGATGAGGTGGGAGGCTGGCTGGAGCTTGGGAAGTTGAGGTTGCAGTGAGCCATGATCATGCCACTGCATTCCAGTCTCAGCAATACAGTGAAACCCTGTCTCAAACAAAAAACACCTGAGTTATTATTTTCTCAATTCTCCCAAAGACAGTATAGAGCCGAAGCCATTCCAGATACATTGCACAGAAGATAACCCATTGTAGCCAGTGGATTCCTTATGGCTTTAAGGTTTAATTCTCTCATAAACCTGTTCTGGTGGCTGCCAAATTAGTGGCAGCAGGATGAGGGCAGAAACAGCCAAGTATTCATATGAACAATGTGCAAAGCGGGGATATGCATGTTTATAATTGCCAGTATAGCTACTGGGGCTACTCACACTATTTTAATTATAAACTTGAGAATTTACTACAAAATTATATCTGTACAGTTACACAGGCTTCTGTTTACCTAAAGCAGTTGCAAGTTAGCAAAAATGGTTATATGAATGATTATTATTATTTTTTGAGACAGAGTCTCATTCTGTTGCCCAGGCTGGAGTGCAGTGGCACGATCTCGGCTCACTACAACCTCTGCCTCCTGGGTTCAAGTTAATTCTCCTGCCTCAGCCTTCCGAGTAGCTGGGATTACAGGCACACGCCTCCACGCCTGACTAATTTTTGTATTTTTAGTAGAGACAGGGTTCCACCATGCTGGCCAGGATGGTCTCGAACTCCTGGCCTCAAGTGATCCACCTGCCTCAGCATCCCAAAGTGCTGGGATTACAGGCATGAGCCACTGTGCCCAGCATGTATGAAATATTAAATGTCCCTACAAGCAACATCTTAACTTATTTTATAGTTCTACAGTTTTACCATTTTCTTACAGTAATACATTACTTCCTGAATAATTTGTAATTTCTCTCTACTTAAAATTGAAAGATTTTAAACAGATAGCAAAGCAATGTGATGGTCTCTCACTATTAAGTATAGGCATACCAGCGAGATACTTAGTGTTAAGTTCCAGACCACCAAAATAAAGTGAATATTGCAATATAGCAAGTCAAAATTTTGGGTTTCCCAGTGCATACAAAAGCTATGTTTACACTATAGTCTATTAAGTGTACAATAGCATTATGTATTTTTAAAAAAAAACAATGTAAACACCTTACTTTAAAAGATTTTATTGGAACAAAACGCTAATGATTATGTGAGCCTTCATTAAGTTGTAATCTTTTTTGCTGTATATAAGCAAAGTTTATATAACCAAAAATAAATTACAAATTAAACTATCTCTTGATCTGGGCATTATATGAAATATCACAATAAGGGTCAGAAAATGAGACCCCAAAATATGCTGCTTTGGACTTCAAACTCAGAGCAGCAAATGCAGAAGAGTACTTTCTCTGAAGTTCCCCTCTCCAACTAAAGCACAGACAAAGACTTCACCAGGAATCATGAATTCCCTCCTCCAGTACAACCAGCCAGGAGAGATTGGTGGGTATTACAAGAAGGAAGACTAGAGTTGATATCTTGTGCCTCAGTCTCCTGAGCAGCTGGGATTACAGGCATGCGCCACCATGCCTGGCTAATGTTTTTGTATTTTTAGTAGAGATGAGGTTTTTGCCATGTTGGCCAGGCTGGTCTCCAACTCGTGGCCTCAAGTGATCCACCCGCCTCGGCCTCCCAAAGTGCTGGGATTATAGGTGTGAACCACCACACTGGTCCCAAATAATCTTTAAAGTCTACTGTCAAAGAGATTTTAGGGCTCGGAAAAAGAAGAAACCTAACTGCAATATACCTGATCTTTTAAAGTTTTAGCCTTTGAAAATTTAGAAAAGTATAGAAATTGTGTCACCTTTGTCAGCAATCTGTGGTCAGTGTAAGAAACATTGCAAAATGAAATCAAGATTCACTATTCCCCATATCTATGGTTCTGTAACTTTGCAGCCTTTGCACCAACAGGTGTAGTGCATCCTTGGTCTGATTTGCTGTGGCCACTTGCTGCAGAAGTGAAGGTGGGCCGATTCTGAGCCCAGGGCTCCAGAGGCCTGGGGACATCAGCTCCCTTGGAAACCTGGCACTACTGTTTGAACAAGCTCCGCTAATTGTAAAATAAATAATTCTTTTTTGTTTTTAATGTAAATCTATTATGGTGCCAAACTCCTCTGCTTCTTTTAAATTTAACAGAAGACTATGTAGAGCCGAGATGGATCAGCCTGGTATCCTAGCTGAGGTCTCTACAAAACCAACATACGGCTCACCTGTTGCTGTCTGCAGGTGCACAGATGAGCTCACCCAGACCAAAAGAAGCATTCAACAGGCCCACAGATGCAACAGTTAAATAACTGTGTGTTGTTTTAAGTCACTAATTTTGGCTGGTTTATTATAAAGCAATAGCTAACCGATATAACTGAGATAAAACTTACAAACAGGTTTTTATATAAATGTAAATCTTGTTACTGTTAATGGGTTAGAATCACTTACCTAAAAATCTGCGAAGTTTCATCATATCTAAATGGAAATACTCAATTAATCCATGAAGACTAAATAAATGAAAGGTTAAGCTTACTAGACTATTTCCTAAAAAGAAAGAAGAGACATTACATTAGTAGGAAATACTAGTCAACACAATTACATTATGCTTTGAAATGTGGATTTTGAATATAAAACATGGAAAAAGTAGTAATTCCCACTTTTTGTATATCAAAAATATGCATCTTCTTATTTTACCAGTTATGAACTTTATACATCACATCTTTGTTTCACTGTAAGAAAAATTTAATTTTTGTTGTTTTACTTTTCCACAACCAAAGAACTGAAAGCTAGACATTTTCAAATAGATTAATTTTTTAAAGACACCAAAATAATTAGAATAGACAATAGAAAACTTTAAAAATTGTCCCACACAGTAACCTAATTCAGTGTGGCTGCACTTGACCTTCCTCCTGACAACGCCTCTGCCATCTTGCTTTCACTGAAACAGACTGCCCCGGAGCACACACCTCAGCTGCAGCCTTGTTAGCCTCGCGAATGTGTCTACTCTCATCCATACAGGATTAGGAGGAGGCATCAATGACATCAAGATCATCAGAATTAAAAACTCTGAACTCAACCACTTGCTTTTCCAGAGTAGCTGCAGAAAATCTGAGATTTGCTTGGGGAGTGGGGAGGGGGAATCACAAAACTAGACAGAATATCACTATAAACTCATAGTCAACACTGCCCAGCAATCATATTGTTTTTCCGGTGAACTGGCTCTTTCACTTTTTCAAATGCCTGTTTTCAAGCCTTTTATGCTCTTCTTAAACTTTCAACACACTTACTTCCCATCTACCCCCTCATTCTCCATAGCCTCATATGTCACAGAAATAATACAAGCCCTCAAGTTTCCCTTTCTTTCTTTTTTGAAATGGAGTCTTGCACTGTCGGGCTGGAGTGCAATGGTGCGATCTTGGTTCACTGCAACCTCCGCCTCCTGAGTTCAAGCGATTCTCCTGTCTCTGCCTCCCGAGTAGTGGTGATTACAGGCACCCACACCAAGTCTGGCTAATTTTTTGTATTTTTAGTAGAGACGGGGTTTCACTTTGTTGGCCAGGCTGGTCTCCAACTCCTGACCTTGTGATCCACCCGCCTCGGCCTCCCAAAGTGCTGGGATTACAGGCGTGAGCCACTGCACCTGGCCGAGTTTCCCTTTCTTTCAAAAGCCAACCTATCCACACCTCCTCAGAGATATTCCTTGTTCCATCACGTACACCTATCCCCACCCCACCCCACCCCACCAATCTCTTTCTCTTTTCTATATTGTCCCAATAAGCATCAGCATTCAGACATGCTCTAGGTTCTCTCATCTCTCAAACAATAAAGAATCACAGCCTCTCCTGGCTCCCTCCAGTTTCGCCTGCTCCATCCCCCTACAGACGCGAGTTTTTGGAAGGAGCTGCTACATGCGATGGGGACTGTCTTCGTCCTCAACGTCCACTCCTTCGTCACTGACAAGTGGAGTCACACCAAGAATAGAAATTAAATTTGGAAAAACCACCATTTTTATGATGTTTAGTTTTCCCTTCCATGGTATAACTCCATTTCTCCATTTTTTAAACCTCTTATTATATTTCTCGGTTTTGTAAACTTCCATAGGACACATATACTATATTAACAAGTAAACAGACCACATGTTTTAAATAGGCTACATATTAAAAAGTCTATTTTAAGTAGACTACATCCTTCACATAGACTCATAAATTACTGCCAATGTTCAGATAATAGCAATAAGATACACAATTCTAGTATTCTGTAAAGTCTATGATGACTCTTACAAAAATGTATAAAAGACATACTGGTCCCAAATTGAAAATTTATAATAATAATATTTATGAAGGAAGGACTATTTGGCTAACCTTGTTATCTAAAACCACCTAACCAACTGCCAACAAAAGACCATGGCTGATGAAAAAGTACATTAACTGGAACATTATTTGCATGAGCAATGACAGAAAAGATGTGGCAGGCCAAAAGAGACTATTTTTATAAACTACTTGACATATCGCCTTCATTTGGAAAGAAAAAAACATTTCAAATCTTACATTTTAAATAAATTAAATGTTAAAATGTGTTCAGGTCCTGATACGCTCTAGCGGGACAAACACGAGTCCACGTGGTGTGGAGCCATTTCTGAAGAAGTGAACAACGTGTCCGTTACTATTGCTGTAACAACCATCTTCGCGTATATATTTTAGAATGTTTATTCATTCTCTGTATATTTAGATTATCATAAGGTTCTCCCCAAATTGTTTTTCAAATGTGACAAAACAAATTACCCATTTCTAGGGTGTCAAATAAGTTTTAAGAAAGCTACAATCTAACAGGAAAATACCCTCTTTTGGAATTCAGGCAAAGTGCAGTGAAGAAACACATGTAATGTCCCCACTAGGAACTTTAAGGGAATCTGACAAGAACCAGGCTCTTAAAGTGTACTACCCATATGTAACTGAAAAGCGGCATGCAAGATACCAACTGAGGATTATAACACCAGTAAGAACACAAGTCAACAAAATATTTCAAAAGAAGAGATGCTCAGCTGTGTTAAACAAAAACCAGGCAAAGAAGAACTTTTTAAAAAATGGAAATGGAAACACACACTTTCTGAAAAAGAAAACTGTATTTTAAGAAAAGCTACCCTCATAAAAATATATCAAAAGATAGAACTGCCTCTGGAAGAGTGGACCTCAGTCATTTTCAGCAGGTGATCCCAGAAGGGATCTGGCTGGAAGGAGCAGGCTACCCTGACAACGCAGGCCTGGCAGCTAGTGTCCTCACGAACCAGGTGTCTTCAGGAGTGATATGCTTTTGCTCTGTCGCATCACTTAATGCCCTCAATCCTATAAAAGGAATTCCAAATGCATCCTACCAGACAATAACTACTTCCCTCCTTGTAGCAGACAAGCTGGGGACCATTTGTCTTGGCACAAATCACTGTCCTCCCCCCAATATCATCTGGGAAATTGCTAGCATAAGAAACACAAGAAAGCATTGGATCAATAAGCAAGAAGGGAAAACTATACACTTGGATACCATGAAAGCATGTTATCGAGAATTCATTTCAGGTGAAGCAGTTTTAAAAGGAAAACCATTCTCATTATATAGTATAAGCTAAAGGAATTTTCTTCTGCCCATTTGTTCCCCAATAATATCTCCTTAAGTAGAAAATTCCCGAGCTTTTAAATAGCTGTAGTTAACTGAATGTATAAATCTCAACCTCTAAAATCAAAGGTGAGTAGCTAACCATGAGTGGTTTCTACTAAACCCTAATGATTTGGGACGAACCCTAAGGGGAAACCATGTAGCCACCCTGTCCACAAATCCCGTTTAAGGAGTGAGGTGATCAAAAGGAAAGCGAAGTGCTTAGTTAACTACTGTGGACTGCTAGCTATTTCTTCTGCCCATCCAGTGCACTGCTGAGCTCACGCCGCTTTCATCACCATGCCCCCAACTAGCAGAGTATGTACTTTTTAAAAATAAAATTTAGAGAAGAACAATCAACTATTTCAATGAGTGACAAGTGTCCCAGTAGACTAATAATAGGCTATGAGCTGTGAGAGTTTATGTAAGGCTAAACTTTGAAAGTGTTAAGGGTGGCATTGTTTAATCTATATTTGTCTTGAGATAATACCTAAAGTAATATTTGTGTTAAGTTAGGAAAGGGGAATTTCCCTGAGCAAGAAAAAGGTGGGCCACCTGATATGTCACCTACCTATATTTTCAAAAAGGAGAAAGGCCAAGGGAAGGCTAACTGTGTAAATGACATCAGAGCCTTTCCTGTGTGTACAGGCCAAGGTGGGGGCAGGGAGAAGTACAGAACACTTAATCACCAAGGGCAAAGGAAAAGTAGAAGAGAGATAGCAAAGGGGAGGAATAAAAAGGCAGGGAGGCAGGAGGGTGGCTTTGCTGATAAAGGCAAACTTCACTGTCTTCACAATTTTGCCTAGGATCAGTCCGATTTATTTTCTGTCAACACTGCATAAGCAAACAGAAGGTATAGACAAAGGTATTTCCATTAGGCATTGCCATGCAACTTAGAGAGAATAATGGAGTGATACTAAAAGACCTACATTGATTCCTGAGAAAAATAAAGTTGTAATTTGCTTGTTCATTTTACATATTTGGCATCCTTATCAAAGACACTTCATTCCAAAGCAATAAGAAAAAGCAGGTGATTTCAAAGTACAGCAGTGGTTTCATTATTCTAAAGTCAGTACTGATTTCCTCTCAGTGTACTTTTTGCTCTGGGGCAAATGACTAGTTGAACTGCCTTTTTTTTCTTTCTTTTTTTTTTTTTTTTTTTTGAGACAGTCTCGCTCTATTACCCAGGCTGGAGTGAGATGGTGCAATCTCAGCTCACTGCAACCTCCACCTCCCAGAATCAAGTAAGTCTCCTGCCTCAGCCTCCCAGGTAGCTAGGATTAGGGATGTGCACCACCACACCCAGCCAATGTTTGTATTTTTAGTAGAGATGGGGTTTTGCCATGTTGGCTGGGCTGGTCTTAAACTCCTGATCTCACGTGATCCACCAGCCTTGGCCTGCCAAATTGCAGGGATTACAGGCGTGAGCCACTGCGCCTGGCCTAGTTGAACTGCTTTTACCAGTGAATAAGAACATAAATCAACAAAACATTTCAAAATAAGAGATGCTTAGTTGTGTTTAAAAAAAACAGGCACGAAGGAACTTTTTAAAAAATGGAAACACTTTCTTGAAAAAAGGAAATTGTATTTCTAGAAAAGCTACCCAAATATACTAAAAGGTATACTAAAGCTATACTAAAAGGTAGAACTGCCTAAGGTTTGGCGGTCCTCAACTGTACCACCAATAATTACGCCCACAATTTTATCCTAAATAAGAGTGATTCCCTGTTCCTTTTCCTACGGAACATTTTCCTGTTCCCAAAGAGAACAAGAAAACATGACCCCCTCCATCCAGAACCAAACTAAACTCAGGAGTGGGTGAGCAGATTAGAATCACCTGTGGGCATTTATCCCCAAATCATCCATACTCTGCAAATTCTGATAAGCCCTCCTAAAGAAGCTACAGCTCTTCCCCATTCCCCATCTGAAAGCAAGGAACCACTGCTGTTGGTCAGGATGTGCCAAAAGGTGGTTAATCCACCACTCAGCGGGGGCAATCAAAACAGGCATACAATATCAGATGTCATTGTAAATGGCCACAATCTAAAAGAAACCAAAAAAGAAAAATAAAAAAAATGAGATAATAATGTTTATTCTGGGTTGTTATTAATAATAGCAGCAGCAATTGCCAACCAATCAGCCAAGTATATATGAGACTGATTCTGTAGACTTTTAGAAAAGTCACTTAAAAAGAGAAAAAATGATGCTCCCTGATATGGTTTGGCTCTGTCCCCAGCCAAATCTCATCTTAAATTGTAGTTCCCATAATTCCCATGTGTTGTGGGAGGGACCCGGTGGGAGATAATTGAATCATGGAGGTGCTTTCCCCCATACTGCTCTCGTGGTAGTGGATAAGTCTAATGAGATCTGATGATTTCATAAGGGGTTTCCCCTTTTGCGTGGCTCTCATTTCTCTCTTGCCTGCTGACATGTAAGATGTGCCTTTCACCTTCCACCATGATTGTGAGGCCTCCCCAGCCACATGGAATTGTAAGTCCATTAAACCTCTTTTTCTTTATCAATTACCCAGTCTCGGGTACATCTTTATCAGCAGCGTGAAAATGGACTAACACACTCCCTCTTCCAGCAGAGGGCTCACAACCTTCGTACAGTAAATGAAAGCAATGCACCACTGGCTGCACCATCAATGCAGTAATCTAGACTACATTAACTTGAGCAAGTCAAATTCTTCACTTACCATTTGTTAGTCTATCAAATAGAAAGATATCAAAATTCCAATTTCCAACTTTTTCCAGCATACACTGAAATGAAAACCAAACATTTCTACTGTAATTTAATTTCAATAACATTGTCTTTTGGAGATATTCCATAGAGAAGTTAATGAAAATGTAAAGTGATTGATTTCCTTTAAAAAATACAAGTATCATTTTTCTTTTAATTGTGACTTTTTCAACTGGCTCCAAAAAAATGCTCAAAGGGATAAACTCCATTTGAAAAATGAAACATTGTTTTTCAATTAATGAATGCACAGGAAGGTTATGTTTTCCAACTTATTGCTATAGTCCCACAAACCTTTAAGAATTCTAGTATCACTTAACATCACATAAGTGTGGTTCAAATGTTGTATGGTTGAGAAACTAAATTGCAAACAATCTAATAAAAATAAGTTACACTATTATTTACTATTCCAGGTACTGTTATAAGTGACCTTACTCACTCTTTTGCTACTTGGAACAACACCATCAGATGTTTTCTTTTTTCTTTTTTTGAGACAGGGTCTCACACTCACTGTCACCAAGGCTGGAGTGCAGTGGCACAAACAAGACAGCTTACTGCAGTCTCGACCTCCTGGGCTCAAGCAATCCTCCTTCTCAGCCTCCTGAGAAGCTGGGACTACAAGCATGTGTTACCACACCTGGCTAAAAATTTTTTTTTTTTTTTTTTTTTTTGCAGAGACAAGGTCTCATCATACTGCCCAGGCTGGTCTCAAACTCCTAGGCTCAAGTGATTCTCACAACTTGGCCTCCCAACGTGCTGGGATTACAGGCATGAGCCACTGCAGCCGGCCCAGGCGTTGTTTTCAATTCTCATTTTAGTGACGTAGAAACAAGCAAAAAATAACTAACTTGCTCAGCTATAAAGTGATAGAGCTGGGATCTTAAATTAGGTAGTCTGTTTCTAGAACGTAGGCATCTGACACTGATACCACACCATGCTTAAATTATTTGTTGTTCAGTTTTAAAAAAAACATTTCTAACTTATGGATATTTATTTATATTATCTAAATATGCTTATAAAATAATACAATTTACTACATTAACTTTTAGGATAATGTGTACCTCAGCCAAGCAAATAAATTCCACAAAGACCCTAAAAACCAAATATTTTTATACCATACATTCTTAACCTGAACATTCTGTGGACTTTTTCTAGAAAAAAACTTATATTTTATATCCGAAAGTTCACTGTTGTATACATTTATGAATACACTGACATGAGCAACACTAAGATACTACTAGTAGAAATCATTAATCACGACAGTACTAGTAACAACAAATGACATAGAGATATTCTCATTCTAAAAGGCAGAACTTGTAAACGTTTTAACATTTAAAGCAAGCATGAACACTTTCCACTGATTTCTTTTACTAAACAGGGAAGTAATTATTTTCACTTTCATGTAACTGTAAAGAAGACACCCCAGCTTTACCTACACAACTTAAAAACTTATCTACACAAACTCAAAAATCTGGCCTGTAAATATTAAGTTAAAGAATAACTTAAAATACATTGAACATTTAATACTATTTAAAATCCTCATTTGGTCAAAAACAAGCTCATTTAACCCTGATGTTCAGTAAGACATTTCTTTTTAAATTATATAAAAACATGAAGTAAATAATGCTCACAATCGACAAGTTTAATTATGATACATCTAAACCCTCAAAAATCTCTCTCCATGCAAGAGACTATGAAAACTTATTTGATTGGAAGTCACGAGACCTTTGTGAAAAGATGTTATTAATACACACACACACACACACAAAAGAAAGAGAGAGACGTAACTTCCCGTGCTAGGTTTACCTCTAACCAGCTGGGTGAGCGTAAACAAGTCCCTCGTGCTCTATTGGACTCAGTTTCCTTATTGATGGAATATGGACATGATGAGATCAGATAATCTCTAAGATTCTTCCCAGCATTACAATTCTGTGAGATCTTACAGTTTAATGTTCTATTGATCTCCTTGTTACGTAATGTTATAATAACAAATGAAAACACTGTCACTACTTTAGTTGTTTCAGAAATTTCCCTTGCTCTGTAATGTCTAATTATAAAACAAACAGCTGCTCTAAAGAAAAAAACCTGGAAAACGGGCTTAACTGCTTTTCACCGACAGACAAAAAGACTCTATAAATCATTACTGTATGGAGAATAAAGGGCTTCAGTAAACTTATCAAAAAATTAATGTTTTCTTACAAAAACTATACATACCTTGGCTTGTCCATTATAATCATCATCTAAAATGTTTAGAGAATTTGAAACCGTAGTACCACGAAAAAAGCGTGAAGATCTAAGATATCGCTGGAAACTTAGTAGCCTTCTGATATTCCTTGCAGAGACAGACACTTCAATTTCAGATTGAGCTGAAATAAAAAGAATAAAAGGTAAGTACAGCAAGTTATAATTATATACATGCTATCTTTGCAATACCACTTTTAGTTATGTACAAGTATTTTTAAAAATTCATTTAAATAATTATACCACATTTTCAGTAGAGAAGCGATACTTTATTTCTATTTTTTTTTTTAAAGTGAGTTCTCACTCTATTACATTTCTATTTTCAATGAAAGAACTAAGGATGAAGGTCAATGGCCAATTTTGACAGCATTTAGAAAGCCAATGAAGACCGGCGAGATTAATAATCAGGGTTTTTTTTTTTTTAACTTTAAAATGCTATCACCTCTTAACTCTTTTGCTTCAATACACCACATAAACATGGAACAAAAACAGGAAGAAAACCTAGTTTTAAACTACTAGAAAAGCCAGGTCCTATGTTACATATGAGATTTTAACAATTACAAAGTAAAACATTTCATATCCCAATGAGGTATCATTTCAAATATTTACTTAAGATAATCAAGAGGAAAAGGAGACAGAAGGGGGAGCAAAGTGGTTTATATCCTATAAGTGTTCTAAAGGATAGGGATAAAAATTATTTAAGATGATATGCTCTAGAAAAGATGCAGTTCTACATTAGAGACTGGAATGTTCTTTCAGTGAGTCTAATACAGCCATTTTTTCCCTCTAGTGTTAGAATAAACCAGAGTTCCTTGGATTGGGCACCAGATAAAATGACAGATCTGGGTTAAAATCTATCTTGCAGGGAATGTACGTTATCTTTAGACTCTAAAATCAAACCAAATTCAGTAAAATGTTAACAATATAAAATAGGAAAATCAAGACTGAGGATCAATAAATCATCTCTCTTAATTTAGAATCACCAGGTGAAATGGAAGGTAATCAAACATATTCTCTGTTGCATGTCCAGTCACTCACTCCTCTATTAACCTCTAGCCCTGGGTTTCCTTATCTGTGTAATGGCAGTAATATCTAATTTAAGGGGTGCTGGATTAAATGAGATTATATATATACAAGTCAGAGTCACAGCACGTGTTAAATGGTAGCCATGTCGAGGGTGGTAAAATTGATGCTGCTCCCATTGCTTGGAGGTATGCTACCAGGTAATTCTCAGAAATTCTGAATCTGCTCATCTTACTCTAAGTAAAAGCATTTCATGGCTCTTCATCATCTTAATATGAACTTCATTTCCTTAGCCTAGAAGAGAAGGCTTCATGTTCCAAGTCTGGCTCTTTGCAGACTTGACTCAGGTATCACCTACCCTGGGAAGCACATTTAGTACACTGCCCCTATCTTGAAGAGGCGGGAAGCACCCCCTCTGGCTTCCCAAAGCTCCCTGTGCATTCATCTATAATCGTACTTCTGACATTATAATTACTTTTTTTGTCTCCTTGAACAAATGATGACTTTCAGTACAGTCATGAACTATTTTTTTCCCTCTGTATTCCAAAGCCTAATAGTAATGCAAAGCATATAGTAGGTAATTGTAAAATATATTAAATAAATGCATACTATTTAAAAAATATCTGATGAGCTCTGAAGTTCCCATACACAAAAATAAACAAGAAGTAAAATAATGCACACTGTTGTGTGATTTACTTCTCCCATTTTTCACTCCAGTGAGTAAAATGCAAGTATCTAAAACAATTGTGAATCTTAAATTTCTGATCTTTACCAATATAACTTACTTTATAAAAAGGACTAGAACCAAAATAGTAAAAACTATTAATATCAAGTGATGATTATGTTTAAACTAGAATTAGTCTGTTTGAAGAAATTTAGGTAAATTTTCTGAAAGCAATGTTTCAAGTGCTTTGTAAAAAGAATTTCATTTAGTCGTCAACAACTTCAAAAGATAAATAGTATCCCCCACTTTACACATGAGAACACGGAGTCTACAAGAAATTAAATAACTTTCCTAAGGTCACATACCCAATATAGGGTGACACGTGGATTAAAAAACACAGATCTGTTTATAAAGCCTGTTTATTCACAAGGGTTTTTAAATTACAACTATACAGTATTATTTATTTACTGTTCATTACAAAATTCTGTGTACATCATTATTCAAAATAGTCTTTAGATGAAGGTATGGACAGAAAAAGAAACAGAAGGAAAAAAGCTAATGGAAAGGAATGTTAAGTATATAATGGACTCTTCTAATTTATTACTAGAAAAACATGGATCTGCAAGGGACAGAATGGCATCGCATGAATATGTGGGTAGCAGATAAGATCTAATTAATGTAACACTAGCACCACCATCTCTGTATTTGTAAAGCACGTTACAGTTTTACAAGAGTATGTTCACATCCACTATCCCATTTAGTAATCATTACCATCCTATGAAGAAGGCAAAGATTATCTTCTCCATTTTACAAATATAGCCTTAGAAACCAAGGTAAAAATGTAATACAATTAATGCATTAGAGCCAACACACTTAGAAAACTTTTAGAAAACGTTGCAGAAGAGTTGTACTGTATTTATTATGAAAAAGTAACCTACTTTTTGATGGGGTTGTTTTTTTCTTGTAAATTTGTTTGAGTTCTTTGTAGATTCTGGATATTAGCCGTTTATCAGATGAGTAGATCGCAAAAATTTTCTCCCATTCTGTAGGTTGCCTGTTCACTCTGATGGTAGTTTCTTTTGCTGTGCAGAAGCTCTTTAGTTTAATTAGATCCCATTTGTCAATTTTGGCTTGTGTTGCCATTGCTTTTGGGGTTTTAGTCATGAAGTCCTTGCCCATGCCTATGTCCTGAATGGTATTGCCTAGGTTTTCTTCAAGGGTTTTTATGGTTTTAGATCTAACATTTAAGTCTTTAATCCATCTTGAAATAATTTTTGTATAAGGTGTAAGGAAGGGATCCAGTTTCAGCATACGGCTAGCCAGTTTTCTCAGCACCATTTATTAAACAGGGAATCCTTTCCCCATTTCTTGTTTTTGTCACGTTTGTCAAAGATCAGATGGTTGTAGATGTATGGTATTATTTCTGAGGGCTCTGTTCTGTCCCATTGGTCTATATCTCTGTTTTGGTACCAGTACCGTGCTGTTTTGGTTACTGTAGCCTTGTAGTATAGTTTGAAGTCAGGTAGCGTGATGCCTCCAGCTTTGTTCTTTTAGCTTAGGATTGTCTTGGCAAAGTGGGCAAAGGATACGAACAGACACTTCTCAAAAGAAGACATTTATGCAGCCAACAGACACATGAAAAAAATGCTCATCATCACTGGCCATCAGAGAAATGCAAATCAAAACCACAATGAGATACCATCTCACACCAGTTAGAATGGCGATCATTAAAAAGTCAGGAAACAACAGGTGCTGGAGAGGATGTGGAGAAATAGGAACACTTTTACACCAGTGGGACTGTAAACTAGTTCAACCATTGTGGAAGACAGTGTGGAAATTCCTCAAGGATCTAGAACTAGAAATACCATTTGACCCAGCCATCCCATTACTGGGTATATACCCAAAGGATTATAAATCATGCTGCTATAAAGACACATGCACACGTATGTTTACTGTGGCACTATTCACAATAGCAAAGACTTGGAACCAACCCAAATGTCCATCCGTGATAGACTGGATTAAGAAAATGTGGCACATATACACCATGGAATACTATGCAGCCATAAAAAAGGATGAGTTCATGTCCTTTGTAGGGACATGGATGAAGCCGGAAACCATCATTCTCAGCAAACTATCGCAAGGACAGAAAACCAAACACCGCATGTTCTCACTCATAGGTGAGAATTGAACAATGAGAACACTTGGACACAGGAAGGGGACCGTCACACACCAGGGCCTGTCATGGGGTGGGCAGAGTGGGGAGGGATAGCATTAGGAGAAATACCTAATGTAAATGATGAGTTAATGGGTGCAGCACACCAACATGGCCCATGTATACATATGTAACAAAGCTGCACGTTGTGTACATGTACCCTAGAACTTAAAGTATAATAAAAAATAAATAAAAGAAAAAGTAACCTAAAGCAGAGTTCAAAGTCATGAGTGCCACTTCATGGGCATTCCCTTTGATTTATCTTAAATTACACAAAAAAGGTAACAATATTATTACTGGCAATTAAGATTGCTCTGTGTGTGTGTGTGTGTATTAGGATCACACTGTATGTATATATGTGTATTAGAACGTGTGTGTGCATGTGTGTGTGTGTGTGTGTGTGTGAATTTGAGAATCTATTTGCAAGGACAACTGCATAAGGTCCAAAACATGAATTAGCCTAATTTGAGGGGGAAACTCCAACAATTCAATCCACTGTGCTCTATCACCATGGTAGGATACATACTGTCAATGGTTAAGTCAATTGGTACTGTCTGGGAGCCAAGGCCCCATCCATGAAATCATAGTTGTATCCTCCCCTGCCTAACTCTTATTTCTGGGCAACTTCTGACAAGTCATAACCTTCTGGTATCTCATTTTCCTTAACTGAAAAAAAAAAAATCTGTTTCCTGTTTCACAGAGCCCTGAAGTTAAGATTCACTATCAAGAGTTCTATTTTGACCAAGTTAAGCTGCAAATGAGTATTGGATATTGACTCACATGAAAATGATCACTCATCATGGGAGCCCAATGCCTTCCAAGATTAATCTCATAAAGAAACCTACATAACAGGATAAGAAATGGACCTTCACTTAATGATCCAGAACCACCCTTATCAATTACTGATTATGTCACAGACAAGAAAGGACAGGGAGCCTGTCTAGATGAAATGGCAGATCATTCAAGGAAAAGTGTGTTCTTCACCTGCAGGGTCTGAGGGCCTCATATAGGAAGCCTACATGTAACAAGATTATATTCTGGAAAAAAATGAAAATCCCATGAGATTTTGCAGAGATGCCAACTAAAACTACCTCAAAGTTTTGTCTAAGATTTAATAGAGGACCAGAACTTTCGGGAGATGTCTGGTTTGACTGTTTTCATTAATCTAATCTTTGAATATGTAATGCATTCACACTTCAAAAACAAGAAAATAACAGTGAACGATTCAACCCTCTACGTGTCCCCCATACAACCACTCGCAAGCCCTACCCCAAAATGGTAACTTTTATCTTAAAGTTTCTATTGTATCCTGCCTGAGGTTTTTTATTTTTTATTTTTTTTGAGACGGAGTTTCATTTTTATTGCCCAGGCTAGAGTGCAATGGCGCGATCTCAGCTCACTGCAACCTCTGCCTCCCAGGTTCAAGCAATTCTGCCTCAGCCTCTCAGGCAGCTGGGATTATAGGCATGGGCCACCATGCCCAGCTAATTTTGTATTTTTAGTAGAGACTGGGTTTGTCCATGTTGGTCAGGCTGGTCTCGAACTCTCGACCTCAGCTGATCTGTCCTCCTTGGCCTCCCAAAGTGCTGGGATTACAGGCATGAACCACTGTGCCCAGCCCTTCCTTTTAAAAAATTAAATATATAGAAACATATATTATTTGTATACTTATTTTACATAAATGGTAGCATAGTTTACAACCTGTTCTGCATCTTGCTTTTTAATTTATTGTGGACCACTCTCCCTGTCAGTGCACAGACACTTTCCCCGTTCTTTTATAAGGCTGTATTCTATAATACTGATGAATTATAATCTATTTAACCAGTCTTCTACTGAAGGGCACTGCTAGAGTTTTACAGTTTGCAAGAATACCTTTGTTTAGTTAAATATGCTTATATTTCTACTACTTGATTTTTCAGCTTGAGATACCATCCTTTAATTTTCAGTTATTGCACATGAGGAAGTCACTCTATAAGTCAGCTTCTTTCCCCTATCCTCTTCCAGTATTGTTAGTTACCAGAGCACATTTTTTTTCCTTTCACTCTAATCTCTTTCATTCTAGGCTTAGCTGTAGAAATTGGATATAGTCAATAATGTGAGTCCTTTTATCTTAATTTCCCCAGTTATCTATTTGCTTGTGTTCATCCTATACTAGCAGTGCTCATGAAAACAAAATTATCTACAGCAATATATTTCACTCGTAATATATTATTGAATGTTCAATTTTTTTTTTCAGTAGTCTTTTGTCTTTCTTGGTTCTCCTTTTCCTTTCTTGAATTTCTTTGAAGGTATTGGTTCATTATCTCTAGCACTGAAACTTGCAAAATCTGAGGCAAACCTGTTACCTTCTCCCTTATAAGTGACTAGGTATTTTTGTATGGCCGCCCACAGAATTCTTTCTTTCTCTTTAAAGGCCAATTACTTTACTAAGATATATCTCATTGTTAACTATTTTGGGTCATTTTTGCCTGGTATGTTCTTTCAATATGCAAATTTAAATCTTCTGTTATTTCTGGAAAGTTTTCTTGACTTATATCTCTAAATATCTACTCTGTTCCACTATTTTAGCTTTTTAAAATCAGAGACTCTAAACTGCTTATATTGAAACACCTTTATCTGTTTTCTATCTCACTTTCTCTCCAATTCTTTTTAACTATTTGCTTTTCTCATTTCTATCCACTATATCCATTATTGTATTCAGTATAAATTCTATCTTGTCACCTTCCAAATCTGTCTTCCTTTCCGTGATATATTTAAATTTTACTTCTACTATTTTCTGATTCTGAAAGTACATGTTTAATGCAACTCAACTCCTTTTGTTGTCTTATCATCTCTTCACTGAGTTCTTAAATTTGTGCTTTATAGTAAAGCTATTGTTTCATTTAATTTTTTGAGTGGTAGGAAATTTAGTCACAATTTTCATTAGTTCTATGGCAGCACTTTTCCATTAAGTGCTCTCCAGTCATTAAATTCTGCTGCTCTCTTCCTCTGTTTTACTTAAATTATCTTCTGTGCCAGTTTCCTTTTTTAAAAGTCATTATTGAATGAGCTAAATTTTCCTGGACCAATTCTTTGTACCAAGTTCTTAATGGGGATAAAAGGGAGGTCTTGGAAGAGAGCAGAGGAAATCCATCTGAGCTCTACTCCCCAAATGGTTCTCTCCTTCTCTGCCAGAGATAGACTGCTTCTTAGGATCATGCCTCTGCTATTTCTCTAAGCCATACTGGGCCCAAAGAGACTGCACTGGACCCTGTTTAACCCAGATCCTAGACCAAATGTGGAAAGTGAAATATTTAGCTTTGTACTTCAGGGTGAGCTCCCCACCCTCACCCACCCCTAAGCTTTAAAAAAGAAAAATTAAGACTTCTTTGTGTCCTAATATATGGTCTATTCAATGTGCCCTTGAGAAGAATTTGTGCTCTGCTGTTGAGTGCTGTGTCTGTTACCTCTAACTGGATTATAGTGTTGCTCGGGTGCTCGATTTCCTTATTACTCTTCTATCTGATTGTCCTATCCATTATTGAAAGTGGGGTATTCAGGTCCTCATTATTGTAGAATTGTCTCTCTCTCAAATTCTGTCAAATTTTGCTTCATATATTGTGGATATTCATTGTTAGATATATGTATGTGTTTATAATTATTATATCTTCCTGCAGGATTGAAACTTTTATCAATATACAATGTCCTTTATCTCATAACCTTTTTTTCAAAACTTAAAGTGTATACTGTCTGCCAATAATAATATAGTCACCCCAGATCTCTTTTGGTTATTACCTGCATGGTATATTATATTAGGGTTCTCTAGATTACTTCTGTCCCTCTAAAGGGGAGTTTATTAAGTATTAATTCACATGATCACAAGGTCCCACAATAGGGCGTCTGCAAACTGAGAAGCAAGGAAAGCAAGTCTGAGTCCCAAAACTGAAGAACTTGGGAATCTGATGTTTGAGGGCGGGAAGCATCCAGCGCAGGAGAAAGATGTGGGCTGGGAGGCTAGGCCAGTCTAGTCTTTCCATGTTTTTCTGCTCGTTTTATATTGTAGCCGCACTGGCAGCTGATTAGATGGTGCCCCCCTCAGATTGAGGGTGGGTCTGCCTTTCCCAGCCCACTGACTCGAATGTTAACCTCTTTTGGTAACACCCTCACAGACACACCCAGGATCAATACTTTGCATCCTTCAATCCAATCAAGTTGACACTCAGTATTAACCATCACATATCTCCTTTCCCATTCTTTTACTTTCAGCCTCTTTGTGTCCTTATATTTAAAGTGAAGTGAATCTCTTTAATACAGCATACAATCTTTTCCCCCGCCAATCTGCTCATCTCTGCCTTTAAAGAGAAAAATTTAGCTGGGTGTGGTGGTGCATGCCTGCAGTCCAAGAGGCAGAAGTTGCAGTGAGCTGAGATTCCATCACTGCACTCCAGCCTGGGCAACAGTGAGACCCTGTTTCTCAATGAATAAATAAATAAAAATAAAATAGAGAAAAATGTAATCCACTGACATTTAATGCAGTTTCAATAAAGAAGGATCTACTTCTGCCATTTTGTTATACATTGTCTTCTTTTTTTTTTTTTGAGACAGAGTCTCACCCTGTTGCCCAGGGTGAAGTACAATGGTGTAATCTCGGCTCACTGCAATCTCTGCCTCCTGGGTTCAAACCATTCTCCTGCCTCAGGCTCCTGAGTAGCTGGGATTACAGATGCCCACCACCATGCCCAGCTAATTTTTGTATTTTTAGTAGAGATAGGGTTTCACCATGTAGACTAGGCTGGTCTCGAACTCCTGACCTCGTGATCCACCCACCTCGCCCTCTCAAAGTGCTGGGATTACAGACATGAGCCACCATGCCTGGCCACTATTTGTCTTCTATATGCCTTGTTTTTTGTTCCTTAATTCTTCCATTAGGCCAGGTGTGGTGGCTCACACCTGTAATCCCAGCACTTTGGGAGGCTGAGGCGGGTGGATCACAAGGTCAAGAAGGTGTGAAACCCCGTCTCTACTAAAAATACAAAAATTAGCTGGGCGTGGTGGTGGGCGCCTGTAGTCCCAGCTACTCGGGAGGCTGAGGCAGGAGAATCACTTGAACCCGGGAGGCAGAGGTTGCAGTGAGCCGAGATCGTGCCACTGCACTCCAGCCTGGCAACAGAACGATACTCCATCTCAAAAAAACAAACAAACAAAAACCAACTTCCATTATTACCTGTTTGTTTGTTTGTTTATTTATTTATTTGAGACAGAATCTTGCTCTGTTGCCCAGGTTAGAGTGCAGTGGTGTGGTCTCGGCTCACTCAACCTCTGCCTCCCAGATTCAAGTGATTCTCCGGCCTCAGCCTCCCGAGTAGCTGGGACTGACTACAGGTGCATGCCACCACACCTGGCTAATTTTTATATCTTTAGTAGAGATGGGTTTTCGCCATGTTGGCCCGGCTGGTCTTGAACTTCTGAACTCAGGTGATCCACCTGCCTCAGCCTCCCAAAGTGCTGGGATTACAGGTGTGAGCCACCATGCCTGGCACATTATTGGCTTTTTAAAATTTAGTTGATTGTGTGTGTGTGTGTGTGTGTGTGTGTGTGCATCATTTTGATTCCCTTCTTTCCTGTTTTGTGTATTTTTAAATTTTCTTTGTGGTTACTCTGGGGATTACAATTAACACCTTAAACTTATAAAGACCTAGTATGAATAATACCAATTTAATCTCAATAGTATACAAACACTGCTCCTATGCATCTCCAATCCTCCCCCTTTCTATTGTTATTTCCACAAGTTACATCTTTATATGTGTGTACCCATTACCACAGACATAATTATTGTTATATGTATTTGCCTTTTAAATCATATAGGAAGTAAAAGAGATGTTATAAACCAAAAATACAATACTGGTTTACGTATTTACCTGTGTAGTTACCATTACCAGTGTTCTTTATTTCCTCTTATGGCTTTGGGTAACTGTTAATACCCTTTTATGTCATCATAAAGAACTCCATTTAGCATTTCTTATTCTCTTTGAAATGGAGATCTCACCATGTCACCTAGGCTGGCCTTGAACTCCTGAGGTCAAGAGATCTTTCCCTAGCTTCCTGAGTAGCTAGAATTATAGGCATGTGCCACTGTGCTGAATCTACCATTTTTTTGTAGGACAGGTCTACTGGTAATGAACTCCCCCCAACTTTTCTTTGTCTGGAAATAAGTTAAACTCCCCTTCATTCTTCAAGAATAATTTTGCCAAATATAGAATTCGTGGTTGACAGTTTTTGTTGTTTTCAGGATTGACAATATGTTATTTTACTCCCTTCTGGCCTCCAAGGTTCTTAATGAGAAATCAGTGATTAATCTTATTGAGAATCCCTTGTACAAGACCGTTGCTTCTCTCTTGCTGATTTCAAAATTCTTACTCTTTTGGTTTCAACAATTTGACTATAGTGTGTCTCAGTGTGGATTTCTGAGTTTGTCCTGATTGGAATTTACTGAGCTTCTTGGATGTGCATATTCATGTCTTCATCAGATTTGGGAAGTTTATTTCTTCAAATTTTTTTTCTGCCCCTTTTATCTTTCTGGGATTCCGGTGATTCACGTATTGGTACACTTGATGGTGCCACCAGTCTCTCAGGCTCCGTTCATGTCTTTTTTTTTCTTTCTACTCCTCAGAATGGACAGTTTGAATTGTCTTCCCTTCAAGTTTGCTGATCCTTACACTTCTCCCTGCTCAAAGGTTTCAACAGCAGATTTTTCCTTTCAGTTATTCTACTTTTCAATTTTAGGATTTCTGTTTGGTTCCTTTTTACAATTTCTTTCTCTTTACTGAGATTCTCGTTTTGTTCATACATTGTTTTCCTTATTTATTTTTAGTTATTTGTCGATGTTTTCTTTCAGTTCAGTAAACATTTAAGATAGTTCATTTAACATCTTTGACTAGTAATTCCAATGTGTGGGCTTCCTTCGGGGTGGTTTATATCAAATTCTTTTGTTTCTGTGGGCTATATTTTCCTGTATGTTTTGTATTTTTCTGTTGGAAACTGAACATTCCAAGTGTTACACTGGGGAAGCTCTGGAAACTTAATTATTTTACTACTCCAGGATTGTTTATTTTTAAAACTTTGCTGGCTTATGATAAAGGATATTTCAAGGAAACAGATAAAGAGATGTATAGGGCAAGGTATGGGGGAAGGGGTGCAGAACTTCCATGCCCTCCCTAGGCGCACCACTCTCCAGGAACCTGCAGGTATTCAGCTATGTGGAAGCTCCCTGAACGCAGTACTCTTGGGTTTTTATGGAAGCTTCATAATGTTAGCATTCCTTCCCCCAGGGTATAGGGCAAGACTCTCTCTGGGGAAGGTCTTAGGACCCACAATCAGAAAAGTGGGGAAACATTAGAGTCCTACCTTGGGGCAGGTGAAAGGAGGGCAGGAGAAGGTCAGAGAAATTGTATTTCCTGAGGCCTGACACACTCAACATTACAACAAAAGACTGTAACAAGGGCTATGGAAGTTATGAGCCAGGAATTGTGGGCAAAAATATATAATATTGCAGGCCATCCCCTGGTTTTCAAACACAGATCCTTTACATCAAAAGAATATACACAATTATTAATAACTAGTCCAGTCCATCACAGTGCATGACTGTCTCCCAGGGTGAGGCCACACAGGTTTGTAGGCTTTTTTTTAGATCTTGTCAGGTTCCAAAAGTAGCAGTAGTTTGGCAAACATACAGCATTATCCTTTCAGGCACCTGGAATAGCTGAGCTGAGATAATGTTATCTCTTGTTCCAAGACTTTGTTTTGTTGTTGTTGTTGTTTTGTTCAGACTGAGTCTTGCCCTGTTGCCCAGGCTGAAATGCAGTGGCACAATCTGGGCTCACTGCAACCTCCGCTTCCCAGGTCCAAGCGATTCTTCTGCCTCAGCCTCCCGAGTAGCTGGACCACAGGTGCGTGTCACCACGCCCGGCTAACTTCTGCATTTTTAGTAGAGATGGGGTTTCACCATATTGGCCAGGCTGATGTCAATCTTCTGACCTCATGATCCGACCCCCTCCGCCTCCCAAAGTGCTGGGATTACAGGCATGAGCCACTGCATATGGTGAACTCCAAGACCTTTAATGTAATATTTGATCTCCCTCAATTTATAACCCATTTATTCATTTATTTACCCTCAGTTATTAGTCCCCCTTTTTTCCACTTGTCATTTATTTTTACTCAAATGTTTCCACATTTGGAAGGAGCATTAAGTTCGGTCTCTGTGCTAGTCCAGATTGCTGGTTTTCATATTAGTCTAGCAAGTGCCTTTCCCTCTGTCCATTCCCATTCATAAAGGGTAAGGTTACAAAGATTCTGAACGAGTGAACCATTTTTACCACTAGGCAGTAATAGGTGTGTTCATTCTCAGCCCCAATTTTGCCAGATGGGGTGAAGGCACAACCCACCCCCCTCAGGCCCTCAGGAATTCTGGCATAAGGCTTAAAAACACAGTTATATTTTCTTGCTTAGAAATAATCCTTGCTTCCAGCACTTGTAGTCCTAGGACTACTGTATCAGGTAAGGGGAAAAATGTTTTTAGGTGATTTGGGGAAGAAAAAAAAAAAAAAAACATAGTTGTTATACCAGTGTACTTCTCCCTTGGCAATAATTCATAGTCATTTCAGCATCCTCCCCAACCCCTCTTCACCAGATCAACCAGAAAAACAGACAAAAATCTTGTGGGGACACTCCTTTAGTCCCACTCATGCTGAATGTGAGCACACACTCAGGATGGTGAGAAAGCCAGCCCTTCGTGCTTTCATCTCCCTTTCTTATGGACAGTGTTTCAATTGCCAGTTCTACTTATCTTTCAAACTGTACTCTGAGGAGGTTATCTGTCTGCCCAGTGCTGGCCATTATGGGCTGTACAGTATGTTCCTCGGTCTGACAACAGTTGGCCATCCAAATCCATGCAGTACCTTCTGTTCTAGCTCTTTAATGGCACTCTTAAGCATTTGCATCTTCCACAGGTAAGCAAAGCCCACTCCAGAATCAGGTCTATCCCGCGTGTAGCCCCCCAGGGCTACCAGCATCAGTCTCACTTGCCAGCTATGTTCAGGGCGTTCCTACCATGGAATCTGTCCCATAGCCATAGGCAGTCTCTGTCTCTCTTGAGGAGAAACAGAACTGTTCTTACCGTCATTATGTGTCTGAGAGGGGGCAAAAGGAACATGTCTTGATTCAGTCCATCTCTACACTGCTGCAGTGCCCCCAGATCCACTTGTTCCATGGACCTGAGGGAGGCACTTGCTTGCATTTTACGTCTTTTCCAAATTATTTTTGCCTTTGTTTGTCTGTTTGCCTTTTTCTATTCCTTGTATGTAATCACTGAAGTTTCTGTTCCATTATTTCTGCAGTTAGCCAGTAATCTGGCACAGATTTCCTTAAGTGTCTGGCTCCAAAATGGGGGTGAGGAGGTCGGGAGAGTACTATCTCCTTAAATCTCCTGATAGATGCCACTGGGGGAAACCCCTGAGGCCAAGAGGGCCAAATCTTGGGAAAACATCTGCATCAGTCCCTTAGGGATCCACCAGAATGACTAGAACACCAAGGTCCCCACTGCCCACCCTGGCTTCAGCCAGATACTGCAGGCATATGGGCCATATCCGCACAGGCCACAGGGTGAGGAATGCGGGATGGTTACTGGTTCACCCAAGCTGTCCTGCCAAAGCACAGTGGCCACTCCCTTCAACAAGTACTCGCTTGGTGGCTCTAAGTGTCCAATCAGGGCCAGAGTGCTGAAATAGTTGATTCTGGTCATTTTTTTCTACTTGGGTAGTTGTTTCAGTGGAGAGATAAACCCCTGGAGGTTCTTACTCTGTCATTTTGAACGACATTCACCCCTTTCTTTTAAAGGGTGTTTTTCCTAAAGGTCCTTTCTGGGATGAGACATCCCAAACCCTCTTTTGCTCAGCCTAGGTTTGAGAATGGGGAAAGGTTGCACGTGAGAGCTTAACTGTCTAGAAACAACCATTGTTAACACCCTGGTACTCTAGATTTTTTTTTTTTTAAGAATTATTTTCTATACATATATATACATATAATTTTTCTTTCATCTAAGAAAGTTAACACTATTTTTTTCACATAAGAATTTATTAGTTGGGCACAGTGGCTCACGCCTATAATCCTAGCACTTTGGGAGCCCTAGGCAGGCGGATCACTTGAGGTCAGGAGTTCGAGACTAGCCTGGCTAATATGGTGAAATTCCGTCTGTACTAAAAATGCAAAAATTATCTGGGCGTCGTGGTGGGCGCCTGTAATACCAGCTACTCGGGAGGTTGAAGCAGGAGAATCATTTGAACCTGGGAAGTAGAGGTTGCAGTGAGCCATGATCGTGCCACTGTACTCCAGCCTGGGCAACAGAGTGAGATTCCTCAAAACAAAACTAAACAAAACAAAAATTTATCTATTATCTTTTCATGTCAATAAATATACTTATATGTGACATCACTTTTACTAGCCATGCATTAGTCTAATGTATGAAATTATCATCCTTTACTTAATCTTTTTGCTGTAAAACTGTTTCAAACTTTTATTTTGCTTACAAACAATTCTGCAATAAAGATCCTTATAACTACATTTTTGTACACAACCTAATAGATTCCCTTAGAATAAATCTTCAGAAGTAGAACAAGGAATAGGAGTGCACTTCAATAGTGTCTAAAACCCTTGCCAAACTGGAGACTAAGTTCTAAAAGAAAATTAGAGAGATTTCCAGAACTGTCCTAGAATCGCTTCCAAAATATGATCTAAGAAAAGGGATCAGGAACTATAAATCAAGGATAAAACATAATGAGATCACTTTAAGACTGTTGGAAATTTTTAGTTTCTTCATGTTTACTCCCCGCCCCCATACCCCTCTCATCACACAGACACTGTTTTCCTAAAGTAATTACATTTAAAATTCTTACTTTGGAAAAGCCTATAGACTCCTATTACGGGGAAAGGAAGAAGGGTAGTGCTGGGAAGGCTGCACCTAGATGTTCTGTCAGTGGGTTGGCGAAACCTGAGTGAAAAAAGCAAATAGAGGCCACCACAGACAGGAAAGGATATCAAGCTGAATAATGAACATCATTTAGGAATACAGGAGAGAGGATACATGAGGAACTGGGAACAAGAGTGACTATGAGAATTTAACCGGTACTTTCATCTGAACAATTACTAAAAAGCTCACCCTCTGGCTTTATTACACAAAATCTGACCCTCTTACCAATATTCCTTTTCTTTGAGACGGAGTCTCGGTCTGTGGCCTAGGCTAGAGTGCGGTGGTGCAATCTCAGTTCATCACAACCTCCGCCTCCCAGGTCCTGGTTCAAGCAATTCTCCTGCCTCAGCCTCCCGAGCAGCTGGGATTACAGGCATGTACCACCACGCCCAGCTAATTTTTGTAGTTTTAGTAGAGATGGGGTTTCACCATGTTGGTCAGGCTGCTCTTGAACTCCTGACCTTGTGATCCGCCCACCTTGGCCTCCCGAAGTGCTAGGATTACAGGCATGAGCCACCGCGCCTGGCCCTCTTACCAATATTCTCATGAGCTCACTCCGTAACATGAGACAAATTATTTATTTCACAGCATAATACACAATAGATTAAACTTGCCTTTATTAACGCTCCGCTTCCATCAAGCCTGTACTATTTATTTTAAGTCCCAGGCTTGTGCTAGTTTACATGGTTACCTACATTCCAATCCAGCTTAGAAAGCCAACAGGGCTCAGTGAATTAATCAAGTTACTATTAAAGAGCAGTTGGCTTTGCTGGCTCTTTTCTAAAATATCACATTACCTCACTATGTGACCATGAACAAACTACCAGCCTCCACCAAAACTAAATGAACACTGTGACTTACTGATCACAGATATTACTTCCAGTTATCATTCTTAGCTTCTCTAAGCCAAATCACAAAAAGTGGGACAGCAGACGAATGTAAATGACATGGTTTTCTCTTGCTTTTCCTTCCTCAAATTAGAAAGTAGACAGGAAATACAAGCCCCAGGTCAAGGAAACAAAAGGACTGGAGAACCAACACAACCGGAGCAGTATTACTCCTAACTTTTCCACAGATTCTTTTCTATCACCCAAATCTTATGTTTTCCCACAACCAATGTCACAAAAGAGGCCTTTAACAGAAAAGCCTCTGGCTCTTGAGACCCGACCACTACTTGTTTTAACAGTCCACGAGAGGGAGCCCTGCAGCCACAGTATCTGCCACCTTAACAATCACGTAGATACCAATCATCAATTACCCATGGAGATTATAGTTTAAATTTTTTTTTAAATTCAGTCCTATAAGGTTTTAACTCTAATCTAGGGCAAGGTCATGTTGAATGGCGCTGCTATTAAAACAAACCTGAAGACGTTCTATATTCTAACCTTCTCTTTCTCTTGATTTCCTTCAAAAAGAACAAGAGGTATCTAAAAGCCGATTGTTAACATCGGGTAATTACATTTATCCTACATCTACAGGACACATTTTCTTAGAAAAAATTTTACATTTAGCGTAAACGAATGGATGGGGGAAAATTAGCTAGGTGTCTGCAGCAATGGTCATTAGTAGAGCGGCATGTGCTGACACGGAGAGGCACAGCAGCAAAGTACGTGAGAACACAGGGGCCTAGGAATTTAGTCGCATCTGAGTTTGAATCCCAATTCTGCCACTTTTACTAGTTTTGTGATATTAAGTTAGTTAAGGTCTCTAATCCTCAGTTTCTTCATCTGTAAAATAGGCCCCACAAGACTGTTATAAAGATTAAATGAGATAATATATGCAGTATGTCTTTGCACATTTTTGGCAAAGAAAAAGCCTTAAAATTAATAGACATGGTCATAATTATGAACATCAAATATTTTTAAATACTTCATACCTTTTTTTTAAACAAATCCAGACTTATTTTTCATGACAGTATAACTTCATCCTGAAAACGAATGTGCTAGAGAAATAATTGGAAACATTTAAAATACTTCAAAATATGAATACAGTCTCATTACCATAAAACAAATATATAGGCCAGGTATGGTGGCTCACACCTATAATCCCAGCACTTTGGGAGGCCGAGGTGGGAGGACTGCTTGAGTCCAGGAGTTCGAGACCAGCCTGGGCAACATAGTGAGACTTCATCTCTTTATATTTATATAAAAAAATATGTGTGTGTGTGTGTGCATGTGTGTGTGTGTGTATAAAATGAATATACAGCTTCAACTTCAGTATGAACCAAAGAAATAAACTAGCCACTTGTAACCTAAAAATTAGATCAATGTTGTATGTATAACCAATATTCCCTCCCAAAAGAATTGTTTAAGGGATGGAATATTTGTTATACATATAACATTGATCTAATCTTTAGATTATGCAGAATTCAATGTTCACTTTGAAAAAATTTAATAAAATAGGGGATATGGGAGATATAAAACCCTATAAAAAGGTTACTCAGCCAGGTATGGTGGCTCATGCCTGTAATCTCAGCACTTTGGGAGGCTGCGGCGGGCGGATCACCCGAGGTCGGGAGTTCAAGACCAGCCTGGCCAACATGGACAAACCCTCTCTGTACTAAAAATACAAAATTAGCCAGGCGTGGCGGTGCAGTTCTGTAATCCCAGCTACTTGGGAGGCTGAGGCAGGAGAATCACTTGAACCCAGGAGGTGACGGTTGCGGTAAGCTGAGATGGTGCCATTGCACTACAGCCTGGGCAACAAGAGTGAACTCCGTCTCAAAAAAAAAAAAAAAAAAAAAGATTGATTACTCTTATTGTTATGGATTAGGCATATTTTTACTCTTCAGAGCTGGGATATGGGATATGCTGGATCCCTCTTATGCTGAGACTCAGATGCTGAACATAGCATAGCTCCTCAGTCATTAAATTCTTAATTCCCTTATTAAAGTAAGCTGAGAAAGAAAGACGAAAAAGAAAGTACACAGTCTTAATGCAGTTCCTTCAAAACTTATCATACAAAATAAAGCCTTAAGCTGAATTTCCAATTTTACCAACTTGCCAAAGCACAAGTAAATTAAACTACCGTTAAACTGTATTAAGATTAAGGTCCAATACATATCGGTCAATTCCCTAATTTATGCTATCGAGTTAGGGAAGATATTTAGGAGACAGAACATTCTGTTCCTTCAACTTTAGGGCAAACAAGAAACAAAGATTAGTGGTTCTTAAATGTAGGTACTTCTGAATCACCTGGAAACTATGTAAAAGTTTTAAAAAGCTACACAAACATGGGGCAGAATCCTCTGTTTCCTAATGCAATTCAGTACAGCAGTGCTAATCTCTACAAGCACCACTTTGTAAGGGATTATAATAGAAAGGACAAAGGAGCATGGATGATAGAAAAGACAGGAAAAAGGGACATGGGATTATTGTTTCCTGGGATATCGCCATGAACTATTAAAGAAATGTTGGCTTTGAAACAACCTGATATGACTTCCAACAAAAATGAACGATTGGGAAGAAACTAAAATTTAATAGACACACCAGACAAATAAGACCTTAGTCTACAATACCACAGCTACAAGCACAGGCTGGCAAACTCGAGTGTGAATGAGAGACTAAATTACAAATGATGGATAGCTGCTTTTGCAGACCAAAAAGATAATGGTTGGAAAAAAGTATGCTTGTGAATAGGAAACTAATGATCATGTAGTACAGTATGAAAGTTAGATAAGAGAAAAATACTATAATGAACAAAACTGCACGGCTGAGGGAAATGCTGAGCAAACTATTTGTACGCCTAAAGGGGAAAAGCACTAAAAGCTTCCAAATATAACAGAATCTACCCTTGTATGGGAGTTACCAGATACTAAAGACTGAGATAAACTAAGACAATATAATCAGTACGATGTCAGCTTTTAAGAAACATGTTCTTTCATGTCATAATACAACTAAGTACGAAACTAATACAGTCTTATCAGAAAAACAGGAAACAACTCCAAATCAAATATACATGAGGAACTAAGGGAAATTTCGAGAAAATTCTGTATGCTTTCATACAGTCACTGTAATAAAGACAAGGAGACACATGACTCAACAGAAGGAAAGCAACGAGGCTGAACTTGGTTAACAGTTAATACAGATTATATGAAGAGAATTACAAACAGGCCCGTGTAAAATCTAACTGTAAGAGATACACAGCCATAGTCAATCCAATGCAATAAAAATATACTCAGTCTCTACTATCAGCCAGAAGCTGCCAGAGACCAGAAATAGAAAGATGAATAAAACCAAAAGCGTAAAGTGAAGAGCTTATAGGCTACAATGTAAATATCCTGAAAGGTCCCTCAGCTGCCTTAGCATGGGATGAAGTAAACTGTTAAAATGAATACAGAGCTCAAGATAATGGGCAAAACATACTTACATGGACTGAACATTACTGTGTCCCAAGAGCAAAAAGAAAATGGAAAAAACTGCATTTATGTGGACATGAGAAACACTGTAAAGAAACATATTCCTTGTATTACATCTTGTCAGATGTTGGCAGAGACACTAGGCCCTCCAGTCTGGATGACGTCAATGAGCTTTGGCAAATTCCATGAAGAGAACTGTCAAGCTGACAACTTCCATTACTATTTAATAATCATGCCAGAATCTTTCAAAAGAACACATCAGACTAGAAATTCTAATGGGCATGCAGAATGGGATTATAATAATTATTTTATGTTTAAAGATATTAGTATCTCTTATAAGTTAAAAATAATGTGTAACTAAAGCATGATTTGTTAAGTTTAGAGACAAATTTAGAGCAGACAAGAGATGAATTTTTTTTCTTTTTTTTTTTTTTTTTTTGAGATGGAGTCTCATGCTGTTGCCCAGGCGGGAGTGCAGTGGCACTATCTCGACTTAGTGCAACCTCCGCCTCGGGTTCACGCCATTCTCCTGCCTCAGCCTCCTGCATAGCTGGGATTACAGGCACCCGCCACCACGCCCGGCTAATTTTTGTATTTTTAGTAGAGACGGGGTTTTACCTATGTTGGCCAGGCTGGTCTCGAATGCCTTCTCAGGTGATCCACTCGCCTTGGCCTCCCAAAGTGCTGGGATTACAGGTGTGAGCCACCATGCCAGCCAAGATGAATTTTTGACAAAAAAATCAACATGGAATTTACTTCATGTCCACTTAATTTAGGACTCAAAATATTTTATTTCAAGAGACCAAGTATATGGCTAATTGAACAGAGGAAAATCTTTGCAGGAATATTTGAGACTCTTACTTTAGCCGAC
Source organism: Chlorocebus sabaeus (assembly GCF_047675955.1). Lineage (NCBI taxonomy): Eukaryota > Metazoa > Chordata > Mammalia > Primates > Cercopithecidae > Chlorocebus > Chlorocebus sabaeus. The sequence continues at coordinate 69,959,113 of NC_132911.1, forward strand.
TGAAGTTACTTATTCGAAAGAGGGAACCTAAACGAGGAGTCTCCTGGTTATCTTTATGGAGCTGAGTGAAAACAGAAACTTGAGAAAGCCTAGTAAGGAGAGGCTGCCACAGTAAACAATGATGCTTAGGAGCAATGGAGCCTAGGTTAGAGAGACAAGCTCCGGGCATCTTTCAGTGTAAACCACTCTACGGTCAGCCCAGCACTGACATCAGTCTCTTCCTCTCTCCCATGCATCACCCTCTCTCTATTTTCCCCTCTCTCCTCTTCCTCCATTGTCTTTTCCTCCCAATTTGTTGGGGCTACCCATTGCTCATTGTTATTAGGTGCCTCAAACTTAAATTTTCCCAGCATCAGTCAGGAGACCAACTAGGTTAACATTAGCTGAATGAAAGGGTATCAAGAATCAGTTAATTAAATGCAGGAGGACCACAAATCTGTACCTTAATGTGTGTAATACTTAGATATAGGGCAGGTCTGAGGATTAGGAATCTTTTAAAAATGGGATGAGAGTTGAGGAAGTTTCTCAATGGTTCTTGGAAAAGTATTAATGCCAACATTTTCAGTTTAAATATTTGTCAGAAATTACTCTGTCCATTCAAAACAACAACACCTGGACCACTACATCCAACCAAATCTTGTTTTTTAAAAAAGGTATATATTAAATGCATCATACACTTAAAAGAGTTAGCTCTTTTATTTGTGGCTAATCTTGTAGCCCTCAACACCAACACAGGATTGCATGCACAGCTTTGTGGGACAGACACAGGGCAAAGAGGTTAAACATGAAGCATGAACCTTAGATTTTTGTTACGTAAATAAATCATCAATGACCAGCATAGTATGAATGTTTATGGATTAGTTGTGATACGTTTCCAACTGCATGACCAGAGACTGTGCTTTCTGTTGTATACGCAACGACAGTCCTTCTTTCAGGTTGAATAAAAGTTTTTAACTAATGGGAGTGTAGTATTATGGTATATATATTGGTTTGCATCCACAGTCCAAGGCTAACTCCTATATCCCTTGTTTCAGTCTTTTGTTAAAATGTTGGGTGTGTTAAGGCTAAGGAAACAATCTCTCCGATCTTCTCCTATCCTCCTTTCACCTATTTCAGTCTTCCCTGGCCTTTCTGACTGTGAGAGTCTTAAGAATCTCCCCAGAGAGGGTCTTGCCCCATACCCTGGGGGAATATGGGGGAAGGAATGCTGACCTCATAAAGCTTTCGTAAAAAACCAAGAGGACTAGGTTTTGGTTGCTTCCACATAGCTTAACATGTGGAGTTTCTTGGAGGGTGGTGGCCCAGGGAAGGTGTGGAAGTTCCGCACCCCTTCCCCCATACCTCACCCTACACATCTCTTCATGTGGATCCTTTGCAATATTCTTGATAATAAACTGGTAAATATAAGTGTTTCCCTGAATTCTGTGAGCTGCTCCAGCAAATTAATCCAACCCAAAAAGAGGGTCCTGGGAACTGCAAGCTGAAGCTGGTCGATCAGAAGTTCCAGAGGCTGGGACTTGTGACTGGTGTCTAGGTTTGGGGGGCTGGGAGGCAGGTTTAGGAACTGAGCCCTTAACCTGTGAGATCTGACACGACCTCCAGGTAGATAGTGTTGAAACTGAATTAGAGGACACCCAGTTGGTGTCCACCGCTTGGTATGTTGGGAGAAACGCCTCCACACATTTGCTCACAAAAGTCTTCTGTGTTGATGACAACCGTGGTGGTGTAAGAGCAGAGGGAAAACACAGTTTCAGGGTTTTTCCTACACAGTGAGCATCTACAAATTTAAACAGTATCTTTAATGAGCTAAAATATTCCCAATCTCTTAACACAAGCCACTAGTATAATTCTGATATGGTTTGGCTGTGCCCCCACCCAAATCTCATCTTGAATCGTAACACCCAATATTCCCACGTGTCATGGGAGGGACCTCGTAGGAAGTAGTTGAATCATGGGGGTGATAATTCTCACGATAGTGAATATGTTTCAGGAGATCTGATTGTTTTAAAAAGGGGAGCTTCCCTGCACAAGTTCTCTTGCTTTGTCTGCTGCCATGTGAGATGTGCCTTTCACCTTTGGCCATAATTGTGAGGCCTCCCCAGTCAGGTGGAGCTATAAGTCTAATAAACCTCTTCTTTTGTAGACTGCCCAATCTCGGAGTGTCTTCATCAGCAGCGTAAAAACAGACTAATACAAATTCTTACTGATACGTGTATTCTCTTTTAATCACAAAATAGAACATTTCCTAGAGAAGAAAATACTATTTCAAGACAATACTCCAAGAATGTTTCTAGTCATCCTAAAGTAATATTAACAATGACTTCTTTATGTAAAAAAATCCCTTTCTCAAACTCATAAACTATGTGAATATGTATGATAAATATTACCTTCTGTGCTACAATAATAGATAATAAAATATATAATCAATAATAATACAAAAAGGTCAAGAATGCATCAGAAAACTTCTTTAGTGACAGATGCTATCTGAGGAGTTTTTTTATGAAGAGCCCACTAAAAGTAAGAGACACGGCCAGGCGAGGTGGCTCATACCTGTAATCCCAGCACTTTGGGAGGCTGAGGTGGGCAGATCACTTGAGGTCAGGAGTTCAAGACCAGACTGGCCAACACAGTGAAACCCTGTTTCTACTAAAAATACAAAAATTAGCCAGGCGTGGTGGCAGGCACCTGTAATCCCAGCTACTTGGGAGGCTGAGACATGAGAATTGCTTGAACCAGGGAGTCGGTGGTTGCAGTGTGCCGAGATTGCGCCACTGCACTCCAGCCTGGGTGACAGAGCGAGACTCAGTCTCAAATAAAAGTAACAGATGCATGCACATATTTTTTTCAAAAAAACTGTTAAGAAAGTCTCTGCATGATACAGCCATCTCAGAAATGACTTAAAAATTATAGAATTTATTGATTAAATCAGAATCGTTGCAACAAAGCTGCCAAACTAACCATGAGAGCATATTTGTACCAGATCTTTGAGAAACACTTCTTGGCTAGAAGAATTCATAATCATCAAAATCCCTCTATCTTGTGTAACCATATATAAAAGTAAGTTTCAAAATGTCTTCCCAAAGTTTGAACTCTCTCGTTTCTTTATAAATAACCACAGAACTGGCCTAATTTCAATTAATTAACAAATATGTGATCTGGACTGGGTGCAGTAGCTCATACCCATAATCCCAGCACTTTGGGAGGCTGAGGCAGGCAGATCACATGAGGTCAGGAGTTCGAGACCAGCCTGGCCAACAGAGTGAAACATCATCTCTACTAAAAATACAAAAATTAGCCAGGCGTAATGGCAGGTGCCTGTAATCCCAGCTACTTGGGAGGCTGAGGTAGGAGAATCTCTTAAACCCAGAAGATGGAGGCTGCAGTGAGCCAAGATTGAGTCACTGCACTCCAGCCTCGGCGACTGATTGAGACTTCGTCTCAAAAAAAAAAAAAAAAAAAAAAAGAAGAAAGAAGGAAATATCCTTAAAGTAGGGATAATGGTTAGGTAGGAGAATAGCAAAACAGCCTCAGACAGTGGTGATAAAGGACTGGTTCAAGGAGAACAAGAGATAAGGAGGCAGAAAAGAAATGAATAGAATAGGCTATGTTAGCATACAAAAACGCAAAGGATTTAATGAGACTGAATTTAAGCAATGAAAGAACAGAAAGAGACAACAATTTTACAACAGGGAAATTAACAGTGAGTTTAGGGTAAAAGTAAAGAGGTACAAAAAGTAAGTGGGTTGAGGAGCTGTAAGCAGAGAACATTCTAGCTTTAATGCATTTAATACACATATCCAGAATTTTGCAATCAGAACACCTAGAAACTATTTTTATTTCGGCACGTGTATAAATTTTTGTATCATTAGGGAAAATACTCTTATTTTTAATTCTATACAAGGTAAAGGGCACATTATAGTCTTTCAAAGTTTCAGTACCTCTGAAGGTTTAAACAGATCCTGCAAGGTTGCTTTAGTGTTTGTACCTTTGCCAAGTCCAAGATTATAGGAGGTGAATGGGTTTGTGGCATAAATCACAGGTATCCTAATCCAAGGAACTTCACAGGGAAGAAGAGGGGTAAAAAAGAACAACTTTGCCTCCACATAAATAAACTACTGATATCTTCAACTAGTGCAAGGGAGAAAATATATACCCCACAAGGAAGAAATCTTAAGATTCATAGCTGGAAAGAAAAGAAGGATAATCCCCCTGGTCATTAAGTCCAAGGCAGCTCAACTTTACTGTGCATAAACTCAAGCCTAGGGTTAAACTGGCTGGGTGTGGTGGCTCATGCCTGTAATCCCAGCACTTTGGGAGGCTGAGGTGGGCAGATCACTTGAGGTCAGGAGTTCAAAACCAGCCTGGCCAACATGGTGAAACCTTATCTCTACTAAAAATACAAAAAAAACTAGCCAGGTGTCATGGCACGCACCTGTAATCCCAGCTACTTGGGAGGCTGAGGTGGGAGAATCACTTGAACTTGGGAGGCAAAGGCTGCAGTGAGCTGAGATTGTGCCACTGCACTCCAGCCTGGGTGACAGAGTGAGACTCTATCTCAAAAAAAAAAAAAAAAATTAAGAAAAAGTTTTGTAAGCTAACTCTTGCAGAGAACAAGTTCAGGCTAATGTTTACGATAATCAGAGGAGTCAGTGGAAGAAGGGAAGGCCTGAAGATGACTAATAGATTTTAGTCATAGCAGGAGCATGTGCTCATTTCTCTGATTAGATCACATTTCACAAAACACACTAGATTACAATTTCAAAAAGAATTCCAAGCTGTGTGATAAGCAGAACCTATTATAAGCAGTAACGAATAATACATTTTTCTCTATTAAAAAAACCCCTCTAAATTACATTACCATGGTGGCTTAAAGAGACATATTCTTGTTTTGTAATAACTACAGGACCAATTCTATACCAACAGTTCATTTTCAATTACAACTTACAGTCTTACACATTTGTCATCTTTTATGAACAGCATGATGAGATCGAGAAGATAATCTGCTGCTCTTAACACTGAGCTGCCTCCAATGTTCTAAATACCATACTACAAAGCTTCCACATCACTGCATCAGGATATAAGTATAGATACCAAAACCTCAAGTATGGTTCTGCTTCATATTATTTTGAACCTTTTTTTGGTCATTAGGTTTCATTTATTATCCAATTTGAGTTTCTTTATCTCTTAAAAGGAACATTTAACCCATTTATCTTTATTACTAATATTGATATGTTTGGTCTTCCCTCTCTTATCTTGACTTTTAGATTTATTTTATTTGCTCCTGGTTTCCTAGTGATTTAGATAGTATACAACCTATTTTAATTTCATTAGAGATACTTCTAACAATTTAATCATTTTTAATGTCCCTCCCCCACCAAAACGTCCCATTATGCCCCCTATTTAAAACTTCTAACAATTATATTTTTCAAATTCTCTTATTTCACTAAATTCAGTGAATGTTAGGGGGTAGGCTGCAGACTCCAAATACAATTATACTTTTCTTTATATAAATACAAATATTTAGACTTAACTCTTTTATTGATTTCCTTACCCATGGCCAATCCATATTTATTGCAACATCAAAACATATTTTTACTTAAACTTTCCAATGAGCAATACATTCACATGAGTCAAAATTCAAAAAGTCTACAACTAAGTTTCTTTCCCCTCAAGCCACCCAGTTTCCATCCTAGAAGCAACCGATGTTACCAGTTTCTGCTACATTATTGCAGAAAAACTATGTATTGAATCATCCTTGCTTCCTTTTCTGAAACAACCCCATTATGGCTGAAGTATTACTCTTTCATGCTGTTGGAAATCCTTATGCTAATATTTTTAAAAGACTTTTTAGGCCAGGTGTGGTGGCTCATGTCTGTAATCCCAGCACTTTGGGAGGCCGAGGTGGGCAGATCACAAAGTCAGGAGATCGAGACCATCCTGGCCAATATGGTGAAACCCCGTCTCTACTAAAAATACAAAAAACTAGCCAGGCGTGGTGGCGGGCACCTGTAGTCCCAGCTACTTGGGAGGCTGAGGCAGAAGAATGGCGTGAATCCAGGAGGCAGAGCTTGCAGTGAGCCAAGATCGTGCCACTGCACTCTAGCCAGGGTGACAGAGTGAGACTCTGTCTCAAAAAAAAAAAAAAAAAGATTTTTTGTACTGACATTTATAGTGAGAATATTATACTTATAAAAAGTTATGGCCGGGCGCAGTGGCTCACGCCTGTAATCCCAGCACTTTGGGAGGCCGAGACGGGCGGATCACGAGGTCAGGAGATCGAGACCATCCTGGCTAACACGGTGAAACCCCATCTCTACTAAAAATACAAAAAAAATTAGCCGGGCACGGTGGTGGGTGCCTGTAGTCCCAGCTATATGGGAGGCTGAGGCAGGAGAATGGCGTGAACCTGGGAAGCGGAGCTTGCAGTGAGTGGAGATCGCGCCACTGCACTCCAGGCTGGGCGACAGAGCAAGACTCCGTCTCAAAAAAAAAAAAAAAAAAAGTTATATTTGCTTTATAAATTTACTCTGAATGGTTCCCTCTTCATAATCTGAAAGTTTAGAGAGCTTTGAAACTAATCATCAATCTTTTAAAGATCTTAAATAATTTGCCTGTAAAATCCTCTGGCCCTCAGGCTTTTAGAGAGGTAACTCTTATGCAACTTTCTCTATTATGTTAGTTTTCAGGACTCTTTCACATTCTTAACAATTACTGACAACCCAAATAACTTTAACTTTATATGGGTTATAGCTATCAATATTTACCATAGAAATTAAATATTTACCATAGAAATTACATTTTTAATATTTAAATATTTAGTTAATTTAAAAATATATAAAACAAAATTTGAAAACATTTAATGGCTAAATATTGTTTAAATTTATTTTTAAAAAATTTATTGCTATAAAGCCGTAACATGTTAACATAAATGACATTTTTATTAAAAATAACTATATCTTCCAAAATGGAGAAAAATTTAAGGAGAAATGTCCGGCTGTTTCTCATATCTGCTAATACACTGAATGTACTGAGACATCACACATCATGCAGCCTTGGAAAATTCCACCGTATCCTTGAGAGAGAATAAAAGCAAAAAAGGCAAATAACATCTTAGTATTACTATGAAAATAGTTTTAACCTCACAGACCCCCAAAAGGGTCTTGAGGATCCCAGACCTCACTGTGAGTACTGCTGGATTAATTTATGTTTTCTACATTCAGTTCTAATAAACTGCAATTTTTAAGAAAATTTTCTGGATCATACAAGTATTCAAATATATTTTTGGGGTCAAGCAAAAGAGTCCATTTCGATTCTTTTATTTTCTCTTTATCTGTGGTGTTTTCCCCTCTTATTTTTTGAGTATGCATGTTAGCTCCATTCAGTCTTTAAGTTAGCGAGCAATTTATCTGTTTTATTGCAAACAACAACTTTAGTTACAGAGTTCTACTTTTATTTCAGTTTACTAGTTCATTGATCGCTGTTTTTTATCTTTAACAACTACTTTATCTTTTCTTAGGTGTATTTTGATATTATCTTTCTAACTTCTTGAGTTGGACTACTTAGTTGACTTATTTCATTCTTTCTTATTTATGAATGTAAGTATTTTTTAAGGCTATGAATTTTCCTGTAAGCACTGCATTAGCTGAATTTCATAGATTTTCCTATATAATCTTTAATTATCATCTTTTTATGGTCTACCTCTTTGACCCAAGAAGTACTTATTTCAGAATTTGGAAAATTTCCAGGTGGCCAGGCCTTTTTGTTCTTGAGCTTTGCTATTAATTTCTAGTTTCAGTGATCCCACTTCCTCTGTCAGTTGCCTCTCTTATTTCTTCCCTTTTCTTTGAGATGAAGTCTCGCTCTATAGCCCAGGCCGGAATGAAGTGGTGTGATCTTGGCTAACTGCAACCTCCGCCTCCCAGGTTCAAGTGATTCTCCTGCCTCAGCCTCCCAAGTGGCTGGGATTACAGGCATGCACCACTGCACTTGGCTAATTTTTACTATTTTTAGTAGAAATGGGGTTTCATCATGTTGGCCAGGCTGGTCTTAAACTCCTGACCTCAGGTGATCCACCTGCCTCAGCCTCTCAAAGTGCTAGATTACAGGCGTGAGCCACCATGCCCAGCGTCTTCCATTTTCTTTGCAGCAAAACTCTCTAAAAGAGTTGTTTGTACTTGCTATATCTAATTCCCATCTTTCTGTTCTCTCTTAAATTCACTTTAACTTCAGGCTTCCCCTACCAACATGTCCACATTGCTAAATCAATGTTATTGATTTAGCATTCCTCACCTTACCTGAATTATCAGCCTAATCTGGCAAAGTTAATCAACCAAATTTGATTTTTTTTAATGCATGGAGAACAGGGTCCAAGATTCATTTTTTTTTCCCTATATGGGTATCGACTTGATTTAGTGAAATCGCTATTTCTACCCATTGCATTATCTTCTACCTAATGCATTACCACACTTGTCACAAATCAAATATCCATATATGTGTAGGTTATTTCTAGATTCTATAGTATGCCTTTATTCTATTTGTCAGTCCTTGAATTAATATCACCTTGACTTGATTACTACTGTTTATAATAAGTTTGATATCTATGGATGTATATTCCATAATTTCATTCTTCTTCTTCCTAACTGTCTTGGCTATTCTTGGCTTTTTCAACTTTCGTATAAGTTTTAAAATCAGCTTGTTGATTTTATTGAAAAAAAAAACTGCTGGGATTTTTCCTTGTGATTTCACTAAACCTATACAGATCAATTTAGGAAAGAAGAAACACTGACATCTTCATTGAATCCTCCAATCCATAAACAACAGTATATATACTTCTATTTAAGTTATCTTTAATTTTTCTATGTAATGACTTATAGTTTTCTATGTAGAGTTACACATATCTTTAGTTAGATTTATCCCTACATATTTGGTGTTTTTTGACGCAAATTCAAATTATATATTATGTTAATTTTCTCACTGTTACTTTACAGAAATACCACTACGTACTGAAAGGAAAACTGCTAAATTCACTTATTAATCCTAACAATTTTCTAAGTACATAAGTATGTCATCTATAAAAATGATACTTTTTCTTTTCTAGTCCTTATACTTTTCATTTATTTTTCTTGCATTATTATACCGGATAGAACAACCAGCCCGTCCCTCCATTCGGGGTCCCTGACTTCCCACAACAATACTGAATAGGAAAGATGATGAAAGATATTCTTGATTTCTCATCTCACAAAGAATGTTTTAATATTGCACTATTAAATATGATGTTTGCTGTGGGTTTTGTAGCTAATGTTTCAAACTCTTTAAGTTTTTCTCTGTTCCTAGCTTGCTCAGAATTTTAAGAAAGAACAAATACTGAATTTTATCAAATGCTTTTCTTTTTTTTTTTTTTTTTTTTTTGAGACAGTGTTTCGTTCTTGTTGCCCAGACTGGAGTGCAATGGCGCGATCCCAGCTAACCAGAACCTCTGCCTCCCGGGTTCAAGTGATTCTCCTGCCTCAGCCTCCCAAGTAGCTGGGATTACAGGCATGCATCACCATGCCTGGCTAATTTTGTATTTTTAGTAGAGACAGGGTGTCTCCATGTTGGTCAGGCTGGTCTCGAACTCCCGACCTCAGATGATCCACCCACCTCAGCCTCCCAAAGCACCTCCCAAAGGATTACAGGTGTGAGCCACTGCGACTGGCCCTATCAAATGCTCTTCTTAGCATTTGGTCATCTTGGCTTTTAGCACTGCCATTTCAGCATTAACATATTAACCTATCCATAACTTTTCTCCTTTATTTTATTAATATAGTGAATTACACTGATTGATTTTTCACTGTTAAACCAACCTTATATTCCTGGAAAAATATGAATTGGGTCAAAATATATTAATTCTCCCTTTGTGGTATAGATATAATTTGATAATATGTTATTTAGGACGTTTCCTCCATATTCATGAGCGATTTGGCTGTTATTTTTTGTTTGTAATCTAGTGTGTTTTGTGAAATGTGATCTAATCAGAGAAATGAGCACATGCTCCTGCTATGACTAAAATCTATTAGTCAAGGATGTGGATGACAACCACATCCTTGTCATGTTGTAGTATCAAGATTACACGCTAGCCTTACGTAACAAATTGTGAAGTGTGTCCTTTTCAGAGTTTGTGGATTACATTTTTAGTTTGACAGTTTATTTTTTTCTAGCACATCAGAGCTATGTTTCCTTTGTCTTCTACCTTTTTAGTTTCTGTGGAAAATGAAACAATCTGTTTCTGGCAACCTCATAATTGCTCCTTTGAAAGTAATATTCCACTACCCCTCATTACTTTTAATTCTTTCTCTTTGATTTTGGTTTTCATAGTTATACTATGGTACACTTAGGTGTGATTTTCTTTTAATGTTACTCTGCTTGAGATTTATAATACTTCCGGAATCTGTGCCTTAATGTCTTCTATCAACTTCTAGAGATTTCTCAGCCATTGCTTCTTTAAAGACTGCTCCTGCTACATTTACCCTCTCCTCTCCTTCTAGGACCTTAATTACTTTTTCAAAACATTTTGTGCCAGATTACAGACGGGAGATTAAAAAGGTTTTGACCTTGCATCCCTTTGACAACCAGGGTGGAGGGAGGGCTGTGTCTTCTCTCCGTGACACTGAGCAAGCTGTGTGACACGGCTAATCAACAGAATATGGAAATGTGATGTTATGCCAGGGTCTGGGCCCACATCTTCAGACACTATGAATCCTCACACTTCCTCTTTCTTGAAATGTTTGCTCTGGCAGAAAGTAGCTGCCATGTAATTAGTCCAATTACCCCTAAGACTTCCCTGAGACTGCCATTTATGGAGACAGAAAAATGTTGGCACCTAAGAGTGCAGAAGCCATCTTGGAGGTTCCAGCCCTGGGAGATGACATGAGATGGACCAAGACCCTGGACATAAGGCTCCAGTGCCACTATCCCAGCCATTTTTAAGCTGTCTGAACCATTCCAATCACAGACCAAGACACTGTAGAGCACAGGCAAGCCAAACCTGATACACCCTGACTGAATTCCTGATTCTCGGAATCATGAGCATTAAAAATAGTAGTTGTTTTATGCCAATAAGTTTTGGGGTCATTTGTTACTGGAAAGTTAATTCTCCTTGGAGGCCCCGAGGGTCCCTACACATTCTTACTGATGTCTCAAGAACACAAAGCCCTGACTGCTCTTTGCCTAGGACATATCCCAGGGCTCTGTTTGCAGCTAGCAAACTTAAGGGATGAGTTACATCTCTGTCCAGCAGGTGGCTAGAAACACGAGTCACAGATCACCTTAATGTATTCGGTGAGTGAGATATTTCAAAGTTGGGATTTATTTCTAAGGCATAGCACTTTAGGATTCCAAACGAAGCCTGAATGGCTTACCAGCACCAACCTTCCAGCCTTGCTGGGCTCTAAACACCTGTTTTTGTTTCTCTATCCCTAAGTGTCCATAAAAAGCTCTGTTCATCTTCTAATTCACCTTTCCCAGAATCAGTACATGCTACTAAGAAGAATAGTAGCCTGAAGTGCTGGGCTTATCTCTCTGCCTCAATAGCATTCAGATACATTTGAATACATACATGTCTTTTATATTTTGACTAATTTTTCTCATTTTTTAGATTATCAATCCAAATTACTTTAGCCAACATTACTGAAAGTGGAACTCCTCCACAAACAGATTTAATATGTTTAATACTTAAGGCGTTTAGAAGTTCTGTTTTTTCCCCTTTCCCTCCACTATAGGCTAAATCCACATAGAATGTTTGTTTTTGAAACAGGCACTCGACCAGGCATCTTTAAAGGTGATACACATTTTCAAATAAACCAAAAAGATAACACTTTGCTAATCTAGTGAAACACCTTCATAAAATATCATTTGCACAAAAACATTTTATTTGAAGTAGCAAAGACAAACCATCTGGAATACAACAACTTAAAAAAAAAATCTTTTTAAAGAAATAAAGTAATAAATCAGAGAAGAGAAAAGCTATATCAACTTTCATATTTTAGTATCTTCCTCTTCTAATTGTCTCTTAAGTATTTACTAAGATTACCTAGAAATAGTGTCATTTACATACATGACTTAGGTTTTAAAAACATTCCAAACATAATAGATTTTTTTTTCTGGTATTCTTTTTCCCTTGGAAAACTATGTAATTTTATTAAAATTTGTAGTGAAAGTCTGAGAGAAACATCATGTCTATCAACACTTACAGTGGAAAATACGAAAATCAATATACGGGTGAGAACCTCTTCTTTCTGATTCAAATCCTGCTCGGCTCCTTACACGTACATCTCCTGGACAGAATCAAGAATAAAACATAAGTTTAGAAGGTTATCGCTCGGGAAGAAGCTTCCATAAGCAACAAAGGTCCATGTGGTATCATATTCGTAAGTGACAGCCCACTGATGATATATGTGGAACAGGTAGTTAGGAGCTGATTTATTTGAAAGAGTTCACAAAATTTCAGTAATGAACTGTAAGGCTGAATGAGGAGGACTTTTTAAAATCTACCCCTACAATAATTATTATAATCTATATTTTAATAAGTTAGCCTTTTGAAAGAGGATTCAAGTATATGATAAGACGACCTAACATGTTATTCATATGGGCAACGTTTTTTTTTTTTTAAAAAAAAGGCCATTGGGGAACAGTATCTGTTTTACAGGAGGTTGAAAATCCTCAGCACAAAACTTGAGCCGACTGTGCCTAGCACTATAGTATGGGCTAAAAGGGATATGAAAAATGGAAAATATATTACTTATTTTCAAGCAGTTTGCAATTTCATAAATGTGTAAAAACTTAAAATGTTAAAGATTTTGTTTTAAAGTCAACCTGATTAATCACTCTTTTCTCACTGACAGCGGGTACACCCAAGGCCTTTAGCTGGGTCTTAAACTTTGGTCTTTGTAAGCTCAGTGTGGTTCCTACATGTGCCCACATTACTTCCACATTTATTTTTCTATACAGCAACATAACCATAGCAACCATGGTCTAGACGCTCTTTTTTGTGTTTTGCAGGCATTATTTTATTTTCTTCTCTTGTCAACCTTCAGAGATAGGAATCTTAATCCTCATTTTACAGATTCAAAAACTTGACTTTGAGAAGTTAAATAGCATGCGCTAGTACAAAGGGTGAGTCAGGATTTAAACCCAGCTCCGTGAGTTCCAAACACAGCACTTTTCCCAGTACACTTTTATAGCCTCCCAAGTTCATAACCTTTAAATCTTCAGCCTCTATTCCTGTGCTCTCGCAATTTGGCTTGCTTAGAGGGCACTCCTGCTTACTGTTTCTCTCAGTAAGACCATCACTTCCTCCAAGGCTCACTTCATCGACTATAATTCCATCCCACAATGACTAGTCACCTGTCCTGTGGCCATTCCTTCACGCTGCAACAAACGTTAACAAGTCAAGCACTGGAAATACAGCAGAGGGCAAAATACATAAAGTCCCTTCACTGTCCTCATGAAGCTTATCTTTTTGTGTGATGACACAAATAATAAATACCAAATTTCAGTGGAAGATGATGAGTTACATGGACAAAACTAAAGGTAAGAGGAATAGCAAGAGAGGAGCAGGGGAGGGTGACTCATTAGTGCAGTCAGAGAAGGCCTCACTGAAAAGGAGGCGTCTGGGCAGGGACCTGAAGGAAGCGAGGCAGGAGCCAGGGAAGAAGAGGCTTCCAGGCATGAGGAAGAGAGAGCGTAAAACTCCCCGAGACAGAAGCATGCTTGGCACGGTCAAGGGCAAGCCAAGAGGCCGGCGCAGCAGGAGCAAGGTGAGTGAGGGGAACCGGTGGGGGTGGGGTGGAGAGGCAGTGGGGTCAGATCGTGCTAGACATTTGCGGCCATCAAAGACTTCTGAATAGAGAAGTCAGATTATGTCTGAAAAGGTTCCCTCTAGGTGTGATGAGAACAGAGTCAGTCAGGGAACACAGGTAGACACAGGGCCTCCAGTTAAGGAGTAAGTAATAAATGTGGTGGTAACAGCATTGGTGTGGTGAGATTTGGGTGTATTTAAAGGTATCAACTAGTAGGATCTGCTGATGAATTCAATATGGAGTGTGTAAGAAATAGGAAGTAAAAAATTGACTCTGAGGTTTCTGACCTGATGACAGGAAGAATGGAGTTATATTTACTGAGATGGCAAAAGACTGCAGAACAGACAGACATGGGGAACACAAATGTTTTGCTTTAGACATGTTAAGTTTGAGATATCCATAACATTTACATGGAGATGTTTTACAAAGTTAAAGAAAATATGAATGCAAAGCTCTGTCTTAAGGACAGCGGGATCCTGAACATGTTTATTAGAGAAAGATGGAGACAGCAAGGAGAAAAAGGCTGTGCATTCGTGGGGGGAAAATATGTACTGGAATAGAAAAGAACTGAGGCAGGTAAGATACACAAGATAAAATAAAGAGGACAAAAAGGAATAGGAGTTAAAATAGAACCTTGGGGAACATTTCAGCTTAAAAGTATGAAAAGGAATTAGTGAAGGTGGCAAAGGAGAAAACAAAAGTAGGTGAAGAATAAGGATAGATCAGTATCATAAAGTTGAGGGAGGAATTCTGAGCTGAGGAGGAGTCGTAGGAGAGTCTTCTAACAAAAAACGAATAAATGTGCCTGTTGGAATCTTAATATGCATGTTTAATACTATGAGTTGAAGTGCAAGGATGAAGGAGACATGGATGAAGACAGAAATCTGGCACAGAGAAAAAGAGAAAAAGAAAATTAGAAATATATACGCACATATCTAAATTCATTTCACCTTGTGGAATTGACTAATACATAAAAAATATAAGCACCAGAACTAGAAGTCAAATGGTCTTCCTTGCCAGCCGGCTGAGAACAAAATACATCTAGTCACAGGATGATCTGAGCAGGTATTTCATGGCCTCACCTTTGTCCATGCTGGCATTCCTCTATTTGGTATTTAGCCACTGTACAAATATAACACTATTTTCTATGAAGAATGTTCAAGATGCAATTTGAAACTGTGTACTAATGACAGTGTCCCAGTTATTAGGCCAAAGATTTCTCAATTATCTGTAACTCTAAAATGCTTCTCTTGATTCACATCACATTCAATATTTGTTTCTAGACTCTAAACTCCATGAATAGGTTATTTCTGCTACAAACAGCAATGAAAAGCTACCTAATGAAAGATACCTCAAACTCAAATAACAACCGATAATAACAAAATTAACTAATATTGGTATAAAATAAATAATGCTTACCTAGCATACGAATGTATAATGCAGTCTGATCAGAACTGTCATAGGAAATAGCTCCACGCCTCTAGAAAAAAAAATATGCATTATAATACATGACAATTAAATATGATATAAAATTCAACTCAACAAACATGTATTCATCATTTATTATTTGTGAAGCACTGTGCAAGAGAAGCTGGATATACAAAATGAAATTAGATATGGTACCTGTTCTTGAAATCTCTGGGGAACGGGGACAACAAATAATTCTAATACAGTATGGTTAAGAACTACCATAAAAATGGATACAAAGAGAGACACATGCAGCCTCTCTTTAGAAATTTAATCTGTTTGAGTAAGTCGGTAAAGGTTTTGGGGTGACATCTGTGTTGACTCAAAAGGGATCAATAGGAGTTGCCAAATATTAATAGAAAAGAAAGGAAAGGACAATCCACTGGCTTTCCTGCTGCATCTCTTTGGATCCCAGTCCACGCTTCATATAAGAGCAAAAGTAAGCACTTCAGCTCCTGCTCACACTCCTCCAAAGGCTCCCCATCACACTTGGGGCTCCCCAAGCTTTACTTTCTAGAGTCCTCTGTGACCTGTCTACCTCTGTGCCCTCTTGTACTGTGGCCTCCCCCACTGCTAGGAGACAGCCAAGCTGGCCTCCTTGCTTTTCCTCATCTACACCAAATATACAGCCTTTCCAATTGCTGTTCCCTCATCCTGGATCACTGCTTCACTGTTCCCTTCTTACTTTGCAGCTTCTAGACAAAGCGTCATCTCTTCAGAGAGAGATTACCTGACTATGAAATCTATAGCCACCTAGAAGCCACCCTCTTCCAAAGCTCCCTATGTTAGTCCTCTGTGTAGCATGCGGCTGAAGTTGTCTTGTCTGCATGTTACTAAAAGCTCCACAAGAGCAGAAACTTTGTCTATCTTAGTCATCACTGCATCCCTGGTCTCTAAAACAGGATCTATTATTTAGTAAGTTCTAAATAAAAATTTGGTAAATAAATGACTAAATGGACTTACTACGAATAAATAATAACTAATAAATATATTGATGAATAAATTAGTGACTAACAGAATGGATATAAGTGAGGATAGATTTAAAAATGAGGAAGATAAAATTGACCAAACCAGAGTTTAGACATAGAATCTAAGTTCTGTGGAGGCAGGGTCTTCAGTCACTGCTATTTTCCCAGAATCTAGGATAAATCCCAACATTTAGAACAGTCCCTAGCATGTCAAAAGTGATCAGTAAAATCAGTTGAATTAACAAGCAAAAAAACCCAAAATGTTTAAGTAGTAATAGGCCAGGCACAGTGGCACACACCCGTAATCCCAGCTACTTGGGAGGCTGAGGCAGGAGGATCCCTTGAACCTAGGAGTTGGAGGCTGCAGTGAGCTATGATGGCACCACTGCACTTCAGCTTGAGAGACAGAGTGAGACCCTGTCTCAAAAAAAAAGGGGGAGGGTGGGAAATGGACTAGCACTATGGGATATGAACAAAATAGTGTGACATTGCAAAGAAACAGAGAAAATAATCAATAGAGACTCTAGAAGCAAATCCAAGAGTACACAGTGATTCTGTATATGATAAATACAGGACTTAGAATCTGTGGAGGAAATACTGATTTTTAATAAATAATGTTAGATTAAGTGGTGCTATCTAGAAAAACATAAAGCTACATTACTACCTTCCTCCTCCAAAACATATTACACATGGAACAATGATTTAAATGTTAAAGCATGAAAGTATTAAAAGAAAACAGGCCTATATTTTTAAAAGTCTTAAATAGGAAGGCCTTTCTAACTATCCTATAAAAATCCCTAAGTCAGGAAACACTGACAAATTTGGCCACTTAAAAGTTAAATTATGATGGTAAAAGATACCATTAACAAAGTAAAGGATAAACTTCAAACACAGAAACGTGAGTTCAACTGATATGACAAAGGGCTAATTTTCCTCCACTATCTCCCCACCAAAAAAAAATTTTAAGTGTCTTACAAATCTAGTTAGAAAAAGACTAAAGAGCTGTAGAAAAATAGGTAGGACATAAACATACTATTCACAAGGGAAAAATAAATACAAAAAAATGCTTGACTTCATTAACAAAAGAAATACATATTAAAGCAACGAGATTATATTTTTACATATCAGATTAATGATCGTGTTCCCTCACAAAACTCTGGCATGGGATTTACAACTCCTCAACACATACCTATAAATCTCAAAAAAAAAAAAAAAAATCACATTTTTTACTATCATCATATTGAAAATTTACTTAAAGCCCTCACTTGGATTTAGTGTGCAACAACTACCCAAAACATTAAGTTATCATATCCTTAATGCTTGACTTTTAAGAGAAAAATATCAATTAAAATCTTACATGATTTCACAAGTCCTTAGAAAAACACAGTTCATGAAATATAAGAGGAAAAAAAATTTCAAACAAAAATAAAATTCTAACTGTCACCACTGGGTGTGTCCAAGGAGGCTGAGGGATACAGAGGTAGGAGAGGGGCTTTTCAATGTTTATCTTTGTACTTTTTGAGTCTTGCAGTGTGTGTAATTATCATATATTCACAAAATAAAATTGAAATTGAAAAGCAAAATAAAAATCTACTACAAAGAAAAGCATGATCTTAAATCCCAAGGGACCAAATCATATAGACTACACTCCTGGTATCATGCTTAAAGTGTCTTCCACTAATAGAATATCCTAAGGAAGCCTCCCGCAGTGTTTCATGTTATTTATTCTGGAGGAAACAGCCACTGTTAAAAGGCACCACTCACAGCTATTGTGAGAATCCCCTCCCCAACATATTTAGCTTACTAGGTTACAGGTCTCTCCTCAACACCACCGATCTAGGGGTAAACCTAGTAGCCTAGGAAGGGCATATGTGGCAATAAATATTTCTATCATCAGCTAAAGCAAATTAATGACACTGCAGATACTATGTAATAACTTGTCATGACCTATCAATTTGATAGTGTCCAGTAACAACTCAGATAAATAACTTGTTAAAATAAATTTTAAGGTGTTATCTCCAACAGTTCTCTTTAGGAGGGGAGTTGACATTATTATTATGTTGGTTTTTTTTTTTTCTAATGTAGGAAGGGTATTTACTATAACAGTTGCTAGTTAGAAAGGTAAAATATGTATCACTTCATACATTAATGATTGTGAAAGATTGACCAATATTATTGGCACTCTCTTAAACATCACAAAATAATATTAAGTCAAAAACTGGGTAATGCACATAGTCTAGATAACACCATGGCATATTAAACTTATTAAGGTAATCATTTTAGCCTCATTTATAGAGGCACTAATTTAGATATTAAAATGGTAGGGTCTGTATTAATCTTAATTTATTAAGCAAAAAAGGCAGAGTTTAATTTTAAAATAGATACAAATTACACAGGGCTGTGCAAAATATCCAAGTTTTTCTATTCATTATAAGGTACTAATTTAAGTAAGGCTAGTCTACAAATACTTAGCTTAAATGCTATACTGAACCACAAGACATAGCTTTTATGAAATAAATCCAAATGAGACCAAAACTGTTTTTAAAGAATGGATTTTAAAATATATATCTGAACCCATCAATAAATACATCCTGAGTGATAATTCATTCACCTACCCACTTAAGAATTAAAATTAAAATGAATATTAAGCTCTCTCACTAGGTAGAATCATCTAAAGTAGGTAGGTAGAATAATCTACAGTAACTCATTTTGGAAAAAAACTATAAATTATGAGTTCTAACAATAAAAATTTGACCTCGGTGTTAGAATCATGTTGTTTTAAAAATAATTATATCTACTTTTATATAAGACTGCTGCACATGTAACATAATACTACTAGAATTTTCTTTTTAATAACAGTAAAACAAATTTCATCAAAATCCTGTGTCACACTGTCAGTCATAAAACTCTCAGAGCTATCACCCACATTCCCACCTCACTTCACCAGTGAATGGAAATAACTGAGAGGCTTCTACTCGTGACTTTTCTAATTTAGCCATCCTGGGAACAGCTTGTAAAGCAAACTAGTATAGGTCAAAACATGGGCGAGGCTGAGCTAATCAGAAACTGACAGCAGTAGCACAAACAAGTTAAACTGTAGCACCAAAGGACCCACTGCCTCACTAACAGGAGTTCTGAGTGCCCTGGTAAGACTCACCTTGAATTAGGGTGAATCATGCTTCCACAAAAGATTTGACTTGAAGGTAAATGATAAAAGGTGTAAAAGTTGTTCCCAATATTAGTTAATACATAACTTTTAAAGACAGACATGTTTTAAAACCCAGCAAAGATATTTTAAGTGCCATTGTTTTTATTCTGTTCCAAGTTTTCCACTAAATGATTTATTAGCAAAAGCAAGTGCATTTCCATTACATGGTAAGAGTAATAATATATTAACTAACACTTGCTGTGCTCCTTGTGCCAAAAAAATGTTCCAAGTGTTTTCACACAAAATCTCACTTAACCCACACAAGATCTCTATAAAGTAGGCTTTATTAGTTCCATTTTGCAGATTCATAAACTGATGGTTAAAGGGCTTACACACAGGAGCACTGAATAAAATTTTTGACAACACTAGCAAAAAAACAATAATATAGCAAAAGATGAAGCCCAGCCAAAGTTGTGAAGTCAATTTCCTCTGACATAGCGAAATGAGCTTTTTCAGAGTAGTCATCTTACATATGCTAGAAAAACATGCTTGTACTTGAGTGGCTAAAGTATTCAAATATTGCATTGATCTACCAAATAGTAGCCTTCCCATTATTCTTCCTTTTTTCAACATTTTTTTAAAAAAATAAAATATTAGCATTCTTTTTGTTTAAAAACAATGTAATTTTTTGGTGGTCATTAAAAGGGTAAAGTCTAGAGGCCAGGTGCATTGTCTCACATCTATAGCCTCAGTTCTTTGGGAAGTTGAGGCAGGAGGATTGCTTGAGCCCGGGAGTTTGAGATCAGCCTGGGGTACATAGTAAGACCTCATCTCTACCGGGGGGTGGGGGGAAGTAAAGTCTCTGAAAACACACACAAGACAACTAATGCATTATTAACATTAACTTGACCTTCATTCAATAACTTGGCAAGCCAATCCTTTAAAAACAAGAAAATAGTGTCACTGCAACAAAATTAATTCTTAACTTTTAAAACACAAAGATTTTAAATCTGAATACATTATTTTTCTTTAAGAGATTTCTTCAATCTTATTCACTAAGAAAAGAAGACCAACTTAAGAGATAATTATGCTTAAAATGTTATGTTTAAACGTGGAAAATTACATAGCAGGTATTAAAATCTTGCTTGAGAAAGAAAATTAACTTTATAGAAGCTCTGTTTCTCAGTTAAGTGATAGCCTTAAAAATTCAGTTTCTCAATCTAGAAAGAAAAAAAGCTGTGTGGTGGATGAAAGATATAATCGTTTTTATAGAAGAATAGAAAAAAAATAATTTCAAACAGTATAATTTTAAATATTTTTTATTTTAGTTTTAGACCCTTGTCCAGACGGCAAATGGCTAGCTAGCATTCTATCAAGAATTTCTCAAGCCTGACATTTAGAATTCAACTTCAAAAACAACATATATGTAATCCTACATTTATGTCAATATATTATAGCTAAGGCATGTATTTTAGCAGTAGTAAGACCTTAAGAGAAAACATGAGAGGGTGGTTTTTCGTTTTTAAAAAGTTTATAATTGTTTAGAAATCCTCAACATTACACTTTAAATACGCAAGTGTCATTAAATTTTCTCCGAGAGAATGTTTAAAATATATACACCAAAAGTATAACTTAATTTCATAATCTTAAAAGTTAAACTTCTTTAGTCATAAAAACTTCTTTAAGGCAGTGATACTGAGGAATGTTGCTTTGATATTGGGGAAAGATGCTATAAAAAGCCCTTAACAAGAAATAATGTGGGATAAGAATAAAAACTACAAGTAGTAAATTTAAGTGCTTTGGATGACCGATGAAACTCACAGCTCTTTTAATCAGAGAATAAAAACTGAGGCAAAAGGGGGAGAAAATCGTCAAGCTATTTAATTCCTATCAAATATGTAAACTAATAATGATGAATGTCACCATCCTAAAAATAAAGATGGCCTACCTTAGAGGTGATCCACTTGATAAGAACCAAGGCCAGACACCAGATCAATGTAATTCCCATTGGATCAATCAAAAGCCCGCTGCATAATCTCTCTCTTCTACTAGGGAGCAAGGAAAACTTCTTAGGAGTCTGATAAATAACCAGCTGTCCCGAGGCAAAAGAGAGGGGACACTGACTGCCTTGGACCTCAAGCAGCTGCCTTCCAACAGTGATCACCTGACTCCTCTGGGAATGCACTACCCAGCCAGCCTTCTTACCCAGCGCATGCTTCATGCCACAAACCCAGGGTTGGGGTAGAACTGCCTAAGTAATGTTGGAAGAGGGGAGGGAAAAGACTTTAGTGAGGGTTGACCTAACAGTCTAACAAAATGTAGGCAAAAAGAGGACTCAGGCCAGTCCCAAACACTTCTACAATCTTAATACTAACAGAGTGCCTTAAAACAACTTTCAAAAAATACGTGGCAGTACTAAAAATGTCTTCATTCTTTTCACATAGAACGGTTTCACAAGCACAGTGTTCGGTGACATTTTAAAATATTAATGCATTTTATTCCATCTTTTCAATTTTTAATTGAAATTTGTTTAACTTTTTATTTCTTTTAGGGATAGAATTACTTTATGAATGTTAGAGGCTGTCATATTATCTATGCTTCTTAACATTATAATTCACTCATTTTGGACTTACTGAAAAAAAGCTAGTCTAATAGCGCATTTTCAAATAATTAAGGACATATTATTTTCAAGCCCTAACTGCAATCTAACTTATATTTTTGGTACAGATCTTGTTCTCTTGGCTGTAAGTGAGCTTTCTAATAACAAAGTATGCTTCTATTCATCCGTCTTCATAACCAAGAGGCTGCAGATAATACTGCTGAGAAAATGCCTTTTATGAAACTTTCATTCAAGTATTTGGCAAATACTTATTAAGCTGCTAATATGTACCAGGTTCTGTACCAGATGGCAGGGATATAAGCATCGAGTAAAAGCAGACAAGGTTCCTGCCCTTGTGGTGCTTGCAATTTGGTTGGAGTGAACATTAATCAAATTATGTAAATAAACACAAAATTGTAACTGTAACAAGTGCAATGAAGCAGAGGTAGAAAATGCCAGCAAACCTGAATCTGACCTAGTTAAGAGGTGAAGGACTTCTTCCAGAATCCCTGAAATGACCCTGAGATGAAGTGTGATGGCCCAAGAATGTGAAGACGGAAGACAGATCGTGCAGACAGAAGAACAGGCGTGAGGGTCAAAGGGTGAGACAAAACCAAGCCAAGCAAGTCTGAGAGACAGAAAGACCAGGGCGGCTCAAGTGCAGGGAGGAGGAGTCAGATGACACTGCAGCCCTCGGGAGTAGAGGCCAGGCCCTATATGGGCCACCTGGGGGTGTCTTGTCTGAATTTCAATCTACTGAAGTACTGTAGCAGATTTTGCTTTTTAAAAAGACCATTTTGGTCAAGTATAGGGAGGTGGGTAGGGGCTGGATGGGCAGTCAGGCCACCACTGCAGAGGTCCCGGAGAGAGGTGAAGATAGCTTGGCCTGACTGAAGAAACACTCAGGAGGTGACTGCAGTCCAAGACAAGGCAACGTCATCTGATTATCAATGTACACAAATGATCCTAAAATATTTCAAAACAACCAAAATAGTTCAAATAATAATATTATTTTCATTATCTAATCCTCAGTACAAAGAGCTTGTTTAAAAGAGAAGTCAGTTCTAGGCTTGTCAAAATAAAGTGTAAATTAAATTTATAGGTGTAAATCCAAATTTTCCTAACTTGAAACCATTCTTAATACATGGCCATAAACTTTTCACTTCTTGCTATGGAACTAACAAGTTATAATACTCATATTTGCACAAATCCAGATAACATTTTTATTTCTGCCATGAGACTAGCTTTAATATGAGACTGTCAAGGTCTGTGATTACTCTGCCTTCCAATAAGGTTCTAGCAATGAAACTTGAAGGATGCCTAGGCATGAGTCAAAGCAGCAGAGTGTATGTATCTTAGGCCAATGCTCAAGGGAAACACTGGCGGTCATCTGTAAGAGGCTGTGCAGCCTGGGCCCCGGGCTTCGAGGTCATTCTCTGCCACTCTGGCCTGGGCTATCCACTCCAAATCAGCCTACTATCTTGATGCTTGGCCCAGTGATGCGACCCTTCCCACCTTCACATTTCTCTTCCAATCAACTGCTCAAAAAGAATCAAGTTTTGAAAAGCAAATACAAGATGGCTATTTTTGGTACAATACTTAGAAAATCATAATTGAGATGATTTAAAAAGACGCAGTAAGAAAGACAGTTCTAAAAGTTGTCTCACTGAAATGAATTTCTATCTAGATTATTTCTACCATCTCAAAACTCTACTGGGCTTGAAGTTGAAAGCCTAGATTTATTTCCCAGCTTTACTGCCATGAGCAAATCACCACTTCTCTGTGCCTTATTTTCCTCCCCTTCATGGGAAGTAAATGGTATCCATAACAAATAGCTAGCTCGTAGTGGACTCCCAACAAATTTTTGCTAAATCAGACTTAAACTCTACTGTATTTAAAACCTAGAAATGAGAATGCCCTAACCACTCTAGCTTCACCTTAACTCAACCTAACTGCAATCACAATGGTCCATGAAGAGAACTTGCACTGTGTTTGCAAGTGCCCCGAGAAACCTCCGATTCTCAGCAGGACGAGGCTCTTGGCTTTCGTTTCTCGTGCTAGTTAATAGGTTGGCTCCCTAAAATGGTTCCCCCAGCATCCACTTCCTAATTTCTACTAATGTCTGACACAGTAATACAGAGATAATCAAGACACAATACTCCCCCAGATCAGAAAATTTCCTATTAGAACAGAAACGGCTATTGAGTTTATGCCTAAAGTCATAAAGCTTTCATTGCTAATGACACATTTACATCACTCAAATCTTACAAAAATCTCAGGCAACACAGTTTTTCTTAAAGTAGTAATC
This sequence comes from Chlorocebus sabaeus, assembly GCF_047675955.1. Classification (NCBI taxonomy): domain Eukaryota; kingdom Metazoa; phylum Chordata; class Mammalia; order Primates; family Cercopithecidae; genus Chlorocebus; species Chlorocebus sabaeus. The sequence continues at coordinate 69,983,438 of NC_132911.1, forward strand.
TCAACTTTCTCAGTGTCATAAACCTAATGGCTATAAAACTTTTTCTTATTTTGAGATACATTTAGGACTACTTATCTTGGTGATTTATAATTAAATTTTAATAATAATAAAATTTCAATAAGATGAAATAAAACAAATGCTGTTTCAAATTAATATAAAATCTCTTTTACAATAAATATTATGCTTATAACTTAGATAATTCTCCTAAAAGTTTATTTTTCTGGAGTTGGATCATGTAGTTTATCATTCTATAAAGTTACCTCTTTTACACTAATAACAAATGTATTCTTTTACATTAACTATTTTCGTAGTTGTCTCAAATCCTTAGCGAAACATGGCAAAGTAATACATCAGGTGACTATTCTAGAAAAATTAATGCATAGGATACACTTAAAATTTTCAAAAACAGAATCTGATACTATAAGAAGAAAGTATAAAACTTTTTACCTTTCTGGGGTTTATAAGGCTAATATCAGAAAAGCTGAGTTAAAAGTAGACCTCACTATTTTATGAGTATGATCAATAGAAAAGAAAATATGACTTTGTTCATTGTTTCTTAGAGAAGTAATCCAAGAGAAAATTTTATCCCCGGGGCTCTCTGCCACTCACAGGACACCTGTCAATCTTGGCAATAGCCTTTAGCTATCCATACAGAGACTCGGCATGTCCCTCTCTTGCCCAAATTAGGCTAACCTCATCTGCATTGACATCAGTGTCTATAATTTTGGAATCCCATGGACAGAAATAGTCTATCACAGAGTTCTTTATACAAATGTAGTGTCTGCAGAAAACTATAACCAAATTTATGACAGAAAATATGTGAACACTATAGTAAAAACCCTCCAACTGTGCTCTCATCATTTTGAATTCCAGCCCACTTTAATAACAAGTAATAAATCAGAGTAAGGTTTTGGTTTATTTCTTTTACTAAAAACGAAGGCTTTTTATTCTTCAAATGGTATGAATTTTAAGTGACATGAAACTAAGAAAAAAGCTTCCATAACTATCAAAAACTTATTTAAAAGCTATGGTACTATGGGAGTTTTGCCATTCAATTAAGACCTTTCTGTAATACTGACTTAGAGCTCTGAACTTTTTGTCATGTAGTATTTGAATATTTGATGAAAATGGCATGTGATTCCTCCTAGTATAAAGAAGTAAAAAAAAAACAAAAACCTTGACACTTTACCAATAATTCAAGGCTTCAGGTCCCAGAAAACATCATCTTATGATACTAAAAGCACTTAAAAAGTCTCTGGTGACATTCTTAAGAACCAAACAGACAAACAGAGCCCCACGCTACAATTAGGCACACTCCTAGCTGAACAAACACACCCAGAGATAAAGTATTTGGGCGGAAATACTTTCCCACCCAATTCTTCAAACTAGTGGAAGAATTCTAGAAGTAACCAACAGGACTCTTCATTGGATCTTGTCTTGTTCCATAGTTTACTGGTGTGTAGATCAGAAAAACACACAGCAAATTTGCATATAAAACAAAAGGTATATCAGCATGCTGAATTACAAAATTAAAAAAAAATTAAAGGTATGTCAGTATGCTGAATTTCAAAAATTTTAAAAAACTGCATTTGATATAAAATAAATTGCATACCTATAAAACAATGAAAATAAGTTTTAAAAGTTTTCTTAAAAAAAAGGCTAAGATGTTTAAATTCTAAATTAATGAGAGATAATAAGTGAAGACAATCTTAGGAGAGACAATGAGATCAGGTACGTTTCCAAATCAAGGATGTTCCACTATCAATACAGGTCACATAAGAAGAATGAATTCAGTTCTGAATACCACTGCAGATGATACATGATTACATGACATATCTTAATGTCGACAGGGATACAATACAAGGAATAGTTTTACAACTGAAGTTTCAGGCAAAGAAACAAAAACAAGGACAGAACAGGTGTTAAACTGTTGTAATATAAAATAACCTAAGGAGAAGTTTAACTTTATTTTGGGAAATTACATAAGGCAGAAGTAGGACCATGGGCACAAGTTTGTTAAAAACAGAATTTGACTCTTACTTCCTAAGAACTTTCTAGAGTTTATTACAACTTTCTACAATTAAAATCATGTAAGTATCTGCCTCAAACTAGTCTCTGTTCAGGGGCTTTTCAGGTAGGCTTGAACAAATGACTTTCAAGGTCTCTGCCAGTTCTAAGGCTCTACAGTACTGTAACTGACAGCTCATAAGTGCTTATAGGCCAACAATTTTAATTTTAAATTTTAAACTTAAGGCAAACTTGAACCAAATCATGACAAATTTTTGTGCTAGTCATCTGAAAATGCTATCACTCACAACTCTGTGAAATGAAAAATTGAAACATTCTTTTTCCATAGACAAAAGATAAATAAGATTAGCACATCATGGATGTATCTTCTTCAATTTAATAATGAAAGAAGTCTTTCTAAGAAAGCTACTGTTATCAAAGTCTCCTCAATGGGACAGTGCACCCACCACCACACCCCGAAAGACCAGGCCACATTAACTTCCTCAAAACTACTATGGCAACTAAGTGGTTACAGTGTTTATCTTGAAAGATACTTTTTTTAATGAGACTGATTTGTAGGTGAGGGAAAACAAAAAACTTCACCTATAAGTAGTATTATAAACAGACCAATACTTGTAGGCAAATATAAATTATAACATAGACATTAAGGAGAAAAACACCAATCTTGGCAGAAATAGGATACATTTTAAAAGAAGGCTTCTGAATAAAAGAATGGCAACTGTCCATAATTGCCTCCCTCTCCAAACCAGAGTAGAAGTCCAAAAATTTTCTGAAGTATACTTGAGGCACTTTGAATTGAATAGTACTTCTTCATCTCCACATGTAACACTGCAAAAGGGAGACACACACACAGAGATTGAGATCTTCACTGTGTTAGGCACAAGGGAAATAATGTGAATGAGGCACAGTCCTTGCCCTTACACAGCTTAGGTTTTTGTAGGGGCTACAAACAATCAGCATAACAACAAGTAATTACAATTACATGTAAATCCAGAGTACTGTAAGTACCAAGTAGGACAATTAACCCAGGATCTGGTAACATCAAAGAAGACTACCAGGAAAAATGCCACAATGTAATTTCACCCTTAAAAATGATGAATAAGAGCTTGTTAGGTACAGGCAGTGGGGAAAAGCGCCCCAGGCAGAAAAAGCAACATGTGCAAATTATCAGAGGTGAGCTAAATCTTAGCCAATGAAAAACATAAACAAGGTTCAATAAATTATAAGGTAACTGGTACTGGACTAGCTCTCCCATTATATAAACAACTAAAAAGTTAAGTTTTCAATATGAGATACATGAAACATTGTTTTCAGATGTTAGACAGCAAGTACTGCAGGACTTTGATCCCTGAGAGAATGGAAAAAACCAAGGTAAGCCCTAACATTGCCCAGGCTCCTTCCTATAGGCAGTGGCCCAACCTGAAAGCGAGGCAGAGCAATCCTGCAGAGCGCAGAGGTCTCACAAAGCTAAGGAGACAGAGACTGCAGCTCAGGGAGGCTGAGGTACCTGGAATTTGTAGGGCTGAATGCCAGAGAGGAGGGAGCAGTGAGAACAAGGAGTTCCAGAAGTCTAAGGGTGGATCCCCTTCAATCTTTGGCTGAATACTAAGCTGAGTATGTGCAGGATGAGACTCCATGAAGCCAGAAAAATAATAACTACCAGGGAAAGAGCAACTACAGGAGAGTTCAGAGTCCCAACGAACCACAGAGAAGAGACCTCAGGGAATATCTGGGACAGTCCATGGAGATTCCAGAAATGCCCTACCTTAGGAGGTACTGACAAGTGAAAATGTGCTAGCAGCCCTCACTCTTTCAGCGCCTCTTCAGTCTCTGGTCTTGGCGTCCACTCTGGCGGCGCTTGAGGATCCCTTCAGCCCGCCAAGGCACCGTGGGATCCCCTCTCTGGGCTGGCTGAGGCCGGAGCCTCCTCCCTCTGCTTGCCGGGAGGTGTGGAGGGAGACGCAGGGGCGGGAACCGGGGCTGTGCGCTGCGCTGGCGGGCTAGTGTGAGTTCTAGCGGGCGCCAGCGCGCTCTCGGCGGGCCCCGCACACGCAGCGGCTGGCCGGCACCGGCCCAGGGCGGTGAGGGGCTTACCACCCAGGCCAGCAGCTGCGGCTGTTGTGCCGGGTCCCCCAGCAGCGCCAGCCTGTGGCGGCGCTGCACTCAAATTCTGGCCTGGTTTGGCTGCCTCTGGGCGGGGCAGGGCTCTGGACCTATAGCCCGCTGTTTCTGAGCTCCTTCCCCTGCGGTGGGCTCCCGCTGGGTCCAAGCCTCCCAGACAAGTGCCGCCCCCTGCTCCATGGCACCGGGTCCCATCCACAGCCCAAGGGCTGAAGAGTGCAGGCACAGCTTGGGACTGGCCGGCAGCTCCGCCTGCAGCCCTGGTGCAGGATCCACTGGGTGAAGCTAGCTGGGCTCCTGAACTGGATGGGGACTTGGGAGAACTTTTATATCTAGCAGGAGGATCATATGTGCACCAATCAGCACTCTGTGTCTAGTTCAGAGTTTGTGTATACACTAATCGGTACTCTGTATCTAGAGACTTGGAGGACTAGCACTCTGTGACTCTGTGTCTAGCTCAAGGATTGTAAATACACCAATCAGCACTCTGTCTAGCTCAGGGTTTGTGAATACACCAATTGGTACTCTGTATCTAGCTAACCTAGAGGAGACTTGGAGGACTAGCATTCTGTGACTGGCTGTCTAGCTCAAGGATTGTAAATGCACCAATCAGCACTCTGTGTCTAGCTCAAGGTTTGTAAATACACCAATCAGTACTCTGTGTCTAGCTCAAGATTTGTAAACGCACCAATTGGTACTCTGTATCTAGCTAACTAGCACTTTTTGACTCTGTGTCTAGCTCAAGGATTGTAAACATACCAATCAGCAATCTGTCAAAATGGACCAATCAGCTCTCTGTCAAGTGGACCAATCAGTTGTCTGTAAAATGGGACAATCAGCAGGATGTGGGTGGGGCCACATAAGGGAATAAAAGCATGCTGCCCCAGCCAGCCCCAACCTGCTCTGGTGCCCTTCCATACTATGGAAGCTTTGTTCTTTCACTCTTTGCAATAAATCTTGCTGCTACTCCCTCTTTGGGTCCATGCTGCCTTTATGAGCAGTAACACTGCAAAGGTCTGCAGCTTCACTCCTAAAGCCAGAGAGACCACAAACCCACCGGGAAGAATGAACAACTGCAGGCACGCTGCCTTTAAGAGCTGTAACACTCACCACAAAGATCTGCAGCTTCACTCCTGACAGCAAGACCACGAACCCACCAGAAGGAAGAAGCTCTAGACACATCTGAACGTCTGAAGGAACAAGCTCTGGACACCCCATCTTTAAGAACTATAACACTCACTGCAAGGGTCTGCGGCTTCATTCTTGAAGTCAGTGAGACCAAAAACCCACCATTTCCGGACACAGTACTAGGCCATCAGTGTAGAAAGCTCTACTGGAAACACTAACGAAACTTACAATAAGCGTAGAGGGATCAGGTGGATCTGCAAGTTCCTAAACTGCCTACCAGAACAGTACTTAACATTCTTTAAAAGACGACAAATCAAGAATTACCAATTAGTAGGAAAAATAAAAAAGTCACTTCAAAATTGGGGCGGAGGGGAGTGTTCAATAAAAACCCAAAAATGATTAAGATAATAGAATTGGTAGACAAAGACTTCTTAAATGTTATTGTAAATATGTCCAAAGATTTAAAGGAGAACATGTACACAATGAAAGAAAAAAAAAACTAAAACAATGGATCATCTATAGCTGAAAAATACAGTGTCTATACTAAGAAATTCACAGTTGGGCTTAATAGCAAACAAAACACAATATAAGAAAAGATCAATAGAAATTACCTAACCTGATGCACACAGAGAGAAAAAAAGCCAAAACAAACAAACAAAAACATGAATCTGAACCTGTAAGCCTGCAGGACAACATAAGCAGTGGAGTAATTAGACCCCAAAAAGGAATGTAAAAGAGAGCAAACATACTTGAAGCAATAATAATGAAATATTTTTCTCATTTGATAGCAACTATCAATCCATACATCAAAGCAGGTTAAACGAACACCAAACATAAAAAAAAAACACAAAGAAAACTATACCTAGATACATGGCAATCAAATGCTGAAAATCCAAAAGCAGACAATGACATTACAAGAAAATAAAACCACAGACCAATATCCCCTATAAACACAGATAAAACAATCATTAAGAAAATATTAGTAAATCAAATCCGTTAGCATATAAAAAGGAAATAATTATGAGAAGTGGAGAATCTAGGAATCTAAAGTTGATTTAGCATTCAAAAAACAATAAATGTAATTCAACATTACTAGAATTAAGAAAAATCATACAATCAGTTCAACTGGTAAGAAAAATGCATTTGACAAAATTAAATAGTCATTTATGATAAACAATAAACTAAGAATAAAATAAAACTTCTTCACCATATAAAGGACATCTATTAAAAAAAATCCATAGCCATCACTGTACTTAAAATAAGACTAAATACTTTTGCCCTAAGATTACAACCAAAGTAAGTTGCTCTACCACTTCAACGTGGTATTGAAAGTCAAAGCCAATAAATACATTAAGGCCACAAAAACAAAAAGCATAAGGCACATAAATTAGAAACAAAGAAAAAACTGTCTTTTGTGCAGACAACATGACTGTCTATGTAGAAAATCCTAAAGACCCTACAAAAGAGCTACTAGAACTAATAAAAATTAGTATGCTCAATAGACACAAGGTTGATATAAAAAAATCAACTATTTCTACATATTAGTAAAAAATGATTGGAAAATGAAATTTTTTAAATACCATTTGCAATCAAAACCATAAACATAAAATACTTAAAGATAAAATTAATAGGATATATGCATGATCCACACAATGAAAACCATAAAACACAGTATGGGGTTGAATTGTATCCCCCCAAAAGATATGTCAAAGTCCTAACCCCCAGGTGCCTGTAAAGGTGACCTCATTTGGAAACAGGGTTTTTGCAAATGTAATCAAGTCAAGATGAGGGCATACCGGGTTAGTGTGGGCTTTAAATCCAATGACTGGTGTCCCTCTAAGAACAGGGGAATTTGGACAGACACACAAACGCACAGGGGAGAAGGCCATGTAAAGACAGAGGCAAAGATTGGAGTGATTTATTTATAAGCCAAAGAACACCGAGGATTGCTATCAACCACTAAAAAGAAGCTAGAAGAGACAACTGCCTCCTGGGAGCAAGGCCTTGCTGACAACTTGATTTCAGACTTCCAGCCTCCAGAAGTGTGAGACAGATAATTTCTGTTGTTTTAAGCCACCTAGGTTTTGATACTTTGTTTTAACAGCCCTAGTTACTAATACATGTGTTTACAGATTGGAAGACTCAATATTGTCAATTTTCCCTTAATTGTTCCATAAATTCAATGCCGTCTCAAAATCCCAGCAGACTTTTTTTTAGAAATTTGATGCTCAACAAAGGCACCAAAGTAATTCAGGGGAAAGTATATACATGACACTGGAAAAACTATATAAATATTTTTAAATGAATAAAATAAAATTTAAAATGAATCTAACAATCTCATGTCATACACAAAAATTAAAAATGAATTATGTATTTAAACATAAAGACTAAAATAATAAAATTTCTAAGAAAATGTATGAGAATATATCTGTAATCTAGGGTTAAGTAAAGATTTATAGACACAAGAACACTAATCACAAAAGAAAAAAAATGTGTTAACTGGACTTCACTAAAACTAAAAACCTCTGTTCTTCAAAACACAGTGTTAAGATATAAAAAGGCACAGACTCAAAGAAAATATCTGTAGTATGTAAGTCTGATAAAGAACTTGTACCAAAAAAAGGCAGAAAAAAGACTTAGTATCCAGAAATTTTTTGAGATGGAGTCTCGCTCTGTCGCCCAGGCTGGAGTGCAGTGCAGTGGCATAATCTCGGCTCACTGCAACCTCCACCTCCCGGGTTCAAGCAATTCTCCTGTCTCAGCCTCCCAAGCAGCTAGGACTAAAGGCATGCACCGCCATCCCAGGCTAATTTTTGTATTTTTACTAGAGATGGGTTTTCACCATGTTGGTCACGCTGCTCTCGAACTCCTGACCTCAGGTGATCCACCCGCCTCGGCCTCCCAAAGTGCTGGGATTACAGGCGTGAGCCACCTTGCTGCCTGGCCATATTTAAAAACTCAAAACTTAATAAGACAACCCAATTTAAAAATACAAGCTAAATATTTAAACAGACAAGTCACAATAGAAGATATACATATAGCCAATATGCATATGGATGCTCAACATGTTTAATCATCAGATAAGTGCAAACTAATGTAACTACAAGATACTATTACCCACAAGAATGGCTAAAATTGAAAACTGACAATATCTAGTGTTGACAACGATGTTGAGCAATTAGAACGCTCATGCAAATTAAAATGTGTATCTGAAAAACAACTTGAACACAAATGTCCATACCAGTTTTATTCCTAAAAGTCAAAGCTGGTAACAACATAAGCATTCATCAACTGATGAATGGATAAGTAAACTGTGGCATATCCATACAACAGAATATTACTCAGCAATAAGATAGAGCAAACTACTAATACATGCAATGAAATAAATAAATATCAGAAACACTGAGCTAAGTGAAAGAAGCCAGTGAAAAAGAAAGTATGCTCTATGATTCCATTTATATGAAGTTCTAACAGGCAAAACTAATCAATAGTGATAGAAGTCAGATCAGTGGTTGCCATAGGGGGAACCTATGGCAAAGGGCCCCAAAAGAACTTTTTGGAGTAACTAAAGAGTACAATATCTTGATTGGAGTACTAGTTGCATGAGTGTACCTGCTTGTCAAAATTAATCAAACTGTGTGTCAATTATCCCTCAAAAAATGGAATTTCAGAAACAGGAGCAAAATCCATCCCATCCCCACCTCCCAGAGGAAATTTAGCATAATTACTAATAGAATTTAAAGTTAAATTGGAAGCAACAAGAGGGTTGAGACCACAGGAGTAATGAAAACTGTCAACCATAATAAGCAATTTGAATTGCATGCAAAGACAAAAGGAAGTCACCGAGAGGTTTCATCCAGGAGATTAATACACATTTTAGAAAAAATACTCTAGGTCCCAGAGTGGAATGGATTAACACAGTGGAAGACTTCACTCTTCAGGGAGATCTGTAAGAAAGCTATTGCCTTAATCCAGAAGAGAAGATGGTCTAGACTAGGGTAGTAGACAGGAGAATAGAGAAATGTGATGGGATTTAAGAGGTTGATTTGTTTTAACGTCAGGAGAGGTTAAGTGTTTGGATACTACAGACAACTAAGTGGAAATGTTCACTCGTGGCTGGGTATGGGTCTCAAGGCCTTGAAAGAGAGCTGGGCTAGAGAGAGGGACTTGGAGTAATCTTCTACCAATCAAGACTGGTAAGTAGGATTACCCAAGGAGAGAAGTGAAGATAGCTAAAACCAAAACCTTTAGGCTCACAGACAGAAAAGGACTAGGAGGGCCAAAGGCCAAAACTCACAAATGGTAACTATTTAAACTAAATAGCAGCCCCCAAAGATAGCTGCTTTTTGAGACAGAGCAGGGACTCCCTTTTTTAGGGACTCACAAAGGAAAATCCTTAAGTTCCTTCAACGGAAATTCCAGGCATCTAGCTAGCCCCAGAGGTAGCTACTTAACCAGAACAAGAAGGTAACAGTAGCCTAAAACAATATCCAAAGAAGTTAAAGCTCCAGAGATGTTTGCTTTCCCTATAGAAACTAAAAATAACGTCTGAACATACGTCCCTGAATTGTCTTTCAGAGGCTCAGACCCCCACCTAACAGATCCACTGGCACTTGGAGTCCAGATAAGGGGACAGTGAAAACTAAACTTTATAACTCACTTTTTGTTCTAAGTTTCTTCCTGCAGCGCTTGGAGAAAGTCACACCCCCTAGCCAGTTAACATTTTTCTACTGACCGTAAATTTTTAAACAAAGCTTCTCTTCCTTAACTAATGGCAGATCAGAAGATCTTTGAATCTACCCACAACATGTAAGCCCCTGCTTCAAGATATCTCAAACGTTTAAACTTAAACCAATGTGTAATCTCCCTGTATTGATGTATGATTTTGCCTGTAGTTTCTGCTTTCCTGAAACTCACCCCTGCATTTAAAAATCCTTGCCTGCAAGTCATTGGGGAGGCCAGGATTTGAGCATTTAGCTGCCTGTCCTCCCTGCTTAGCACTCTGCAGTAAACACCTATTGCTATGTTCCTCTGTGTGGGTATTTAGTTTTACTGTGCCAGGTGAGTAGGCCCCATTTTGGTTCTGTAACATTCTCTCTCACACACATACATAGCAGAACATTCCTCTCCCTCTCACACCTCAGTAAGGTTAAAACCAGAAAGAAGCCACTTTGAATACAATATAAAAATAAAGTGACAAGAAGGCTCTTGCTCAACAAACATCAAACAGAATCTCCTTTTAGGGCTTAAAGTTTCTTCTGGTGCTAGGCTAGAAAAAGAACATTAGGTTCAAACCCTCTCCATCTCCCCATCTGCTCCTTTAGTACCTTCAGAGGATGAAAGCAAGCTATTGCAGCTAACATCAAAAATTCTTTCATTCAGGTCTAAAACAGACACAGAACAGACACTGACTTAGTCAAAAATACACGGTGGCAGAATCAGGTAGAGTCATGAACCCCTTTTGGCCCATCAACTCAGGAGATTGAGGCAGGAGGACCATTTGAGCCCAGAAATTCAGGCCTATGATCACACCTTTGACTAGCGACTCCACTCCAGCCTGGGCAACACGGTAAGACCCCCAAATGCTACAAAAAAATAAAAATAAAAAAAGACTCCAAAACAAAATCTGTGTCCTATTATTATTATTAACTGGGTGGAGTGAATGAATCTGTTTAGCAAAGTCTCTAAGAATACTTCCATTTCCAACAATGGACTAGTGTAGAGACCCAACTCTATCACTGAAAACAACTAAAAATGCTGGGAAATACTGAAAATATCTTCTGAAATGAATCCACAAACAGTTAAGAAAATAATTATTCTGGCAAAAACACTAAAAGAAGGAATGCAACAAGTGATGAAGCTGGCTTTCAACTCAAGGTCAAATTAAAGTGGGTGAGCCTGAGTTTTAGGATTTTCACAACCTCATGGGTCAATGGAACAAAAACCGACAAAGTCAAGGATCTGGCCAAAGTATAGAGCACCTCCCAGTAACTCTCACTAATGGAATACAATAAGCAATAATTACATTCTACACTCATTTTAAAAAATAGCTTGAATCAAAAATAAATAAAGAGAAAGAAATAATAGCTTGAGTCAAATCATGTGCAATTTGATAACCATCAGCTAAGAGAACATGATACAAATTTATGCAGGCTGGCAAAAAGATAGTCATCTCTTGGATTTGTTACCCATTTTGATGAGCTTAATTGCAAAGGCAATTAAGACTAACAGCAATGCAACTTAAGGAACTCTAACTAGAACAGCGTATAAAAAGCGTTTAGTAAGGTTCAGAAAAAAACTATTTTCTCTTAACACCATTTGTTTACATTTAATAAAGTAAGAGAACACGAAGCCTTCTGTATTTAGCATATGTAATTATAACACTTTGTTTAAAATAGAAGAGACAAAAAATTAAGAAGGCAAAAATAACTTAATTTGCATTGAAGTACATGGTACTTCTTGTTCAAAAGAAATTCATTTATGATGAACACTCTACAAAGAAATTTAAAAGTTAAGCCATATCATCTAACATCAACAAAACTTTCTCATTAAGAAAATACTTTGTTCACAGACACAGAAAGTAGAATAGAGGTTACCAGAGGCTGGGGAGACAGGGAATAGCAAGTTATTGTTTAAGGGGTACAGAATTTCTGTTTCGGATGATGAAAAAGTTCAGGAAGCAGATAACGGTGATCACTGCACAACACTGTGATTGTACTTAATGCTACCAAAGTTGTGCACTTCAAAATCGTTAAAATGGCAACTTTATGTTAGGCATATTTTACCACAATGAAAAAATAAAAAAGAAATAATATTTTCATGTAATTCATTGAAGTTAGGAATTCTCTCTAGTCTGAAATTCATGCAAACAAATATGCTCTTAAAATTGGACCAGGGGAGCAATGGCTTTTGTTCATCTGATCACTGATTCAAATCCAGTGTTGACTCTTCCTAACTTCAGAGTCTTCATACAAGTTATATTCTAAACCTCAGTTTTCTCCAACAGGATAATGGGAAGGTACTTGCACACAGTTGTTATAAGGATTAAAACAGATACTGATGGTATTCATAAAGATAATCCAGGAAAATAAGGTGTTTTTATCCAATTCTCTTGCAAGTCCAAATAAAGTCATCAACAAAAATTTGCAAACCTTAAAATCATCTATCTTTACCTAGTATGATACAGTCTGGATATTTGTCCCTGCCCAATCTCATGTTGAGATGGAATCCCCAATGTTGGAGGTGAAGCCTGGTGGGATGTGTTTGGATCATGGGGTGGATCCCTGATGAAAGGGTCTGGGCCATCCCCTTGTTGATAAGTAAGCATTTTGGGTTCATTCATCGGTCGTTTAAAAAGTGTGTGGCATGTCCTCCTCCCCACACTCTCACTTGCTCCTGCTTTTGCCACATAATGTGCCTGTTCCCGCTTTGCCTTCTGCCATGACTGAAAGCTCCCTGACGCTTCACCAGAAGACAAACAGATGCCAGCACCATGCTTCCTATAAAGCTTGCAGAACCGTGAGCCAAGTACACCTCTTTTCTTTATAAATTACTCAGTCTCAGGTATTTATTTGTAGCAAAGCAAGAATAGCCTAACACACAGGGCTCTGATAATATATTCAGGCATATCGATGACTTGATTCAATCTTTAAAATGAGTTCTGCCTCTCTACAGAGCAGACATTACTCAACCTTGTTCCCATTGCTCCCATTTAAATGGCCAGCTTCTCTAAGTTACAGCAAGAGACAGACATGGTACTTTAAAAGGAAATAAATTGAAGATTCATTAGCAAGTGAAAGTTTGACCATAGTGCTCCCCTTTTCAAGTTTTGGCTAGCCAGCACTCATGATACTCAACGTAATAGTCAATTTTCAGTCATCTGCATCAATAATCAGGTGTACATTTAACAATGTTAAACCAGTCAGAAATTTTCCCAAGTGTTTCAGAGTCTAAATCACAAATTTACTTTTAGGAGAGAAGACATGGCCGGCATAGGTGGTGTTTAACATTTTGAAGAATGACAAACCCCCTTTAATGGCAAAATAGTTTGTACACACCCACAAGACAGGCCTTTTTCTTCTGGTATCCACTGACTGAGGAAAGTACAAAATAACATAACATTATTGTGAATTTATGTTAAATGGATTTAACTTATCACAGCAGTATTTATATTTGAAATATGCTTTTTTATATATACATATATGTAAGAGAGTTTTTAAGTTTACTTTTTGAAATACACATGGATTCATGAAGCTCCTGTCAATTCCCAAATCCTCCAGTCTCTCAGCCTCTCGAGAAGCTGAGGTCACAACTGTGTACCATCATGCCCAGCTAATTTTTGAAAATTTTTTTTGTAGAGATGGAATCTCCCTATGTTGCCCAGGCTGATCTGGAACTCCTGGACTCAAGCAATCCTCCTGCCTCAGCCTCCCAAAGTGTTAGGATTACAGGTATAACACTGTGCCCGGCCAAAGCTGAAAGTTTTAATTCACTATATGAACAGTTAAGAATCAGTTGGGTATAGTACAAGCAGTTCACTGCTGATGACTAATATATATTTAAAGAGCCCCTTATTTAGAACCTGGGATACAAACTGGTACCACGGTAGCTTTGATTATTTGAGGTAATGTTTCAAGTACATTTGATTTTAAAATTATGACTCATGTTCACTGGAAAGTTTCTAAAGTGTTGGGCAGAACACAATTTTCAAAAGTAGTCAAGTAAACATTTAATTGAGCAGCAGAGACTACCCTATATAAAGAAAATGAAATATGGTGCTGTAGAGGTTAAGGCTATTCCATCTGGATGCTAATCTACCATGTTGACTTCTGATGAACCTGTTCTGGGAAGGCCTCTAAGATTCCAGTTTATCTATTGTTTCCTGTGTAACAGCACAGACTTACCGTCAATCTTGCTCTTAGGTCAAAACAACCTTCACGTTATCGTTTTTCAGTTGTCCTACACATTCCTTCTGAATCACGTACACCCCTTTCCTATGGTGTATAAGCCCTGGTGTGAGGGATAATGTTGCTGCGGATTCACCCTCGTGTCTTGCTGCTGCCTAAGACACAGGCATGGCTTCTGTTGGAAAGTCCCTATCAAATGCTTCTTTCTGAGAAACTGGATATGTTAGCCACTTTCTCAGCTCTCTCAAACTTTGGGCATAGGTTTGCACAGACCTGCACACCACAGAACAGTCACTTACTGTATTATTATATTTTAAAACTTATATGATTCTTACATCACTGTTTGAGCAAACACTGGTGCAAACTTCTGGAAGGTAATTTGGCCATGTTTATCAAAGACTTAAAGCTGCACCTAGCACTGTAACTAGTTACACTACTTCTAGGAATCTTTAAGAAAACAATGATGGATGAGCATGAAGATTTAGCAACAAAGATTTTCATTACAGCATTGTTTATAATACTGAAAAACAGTGTTACCTGAATATAAAAGTAGAAATATGAAATATTTACAATCATTTAAAGTAAATGCTGCAAAACATAAATTTTCAAACTATCTTCCAACTGATAATAATGTAATTCTTGGACGCTTTTAACTATTTTACATTTGTAGTAAAAAAAACAATGTACATATTCACTTTGTAAATTCATAAAGACAGAAAGTAGATTATCAGTTGCCACAGGCTGAGGGAGAAGGGAGTGGGGAGTGCCAATGGGTATAGAGTTTATTTTTGAGGTGATAAAAAAGTTCTGGAATTAGAGTAGTAAAGGTTACACAACTTTGTGAATAAACTAAAAACTACTTAATCGTACACTTAAAAGGGTGAATTTTATGGCATGCAAATTTCTTTAAAAATGCACATATTCAAACACTTTAGAATTTTAACTTGGTGGGACTCCTACCAAAATATTAACTTACGTTGCCAGATAAATGTGTTTATATGAATCTTAAATTAGGCTGTCCCTTGGCAGCTCTGTGCATGTATGTGAATGTTTTACACGTTACTGATTCACAAAGTTTGGGCTCTGCACTGGCCTTCATCCAAGTTGGAGCACATGTCAGAAATTCATTCCTTTTCCATGTAGCTGTCCAGTTATTTTAGCACAATTTGTTGAAAAGGATATTCTTTCCCCCATTGGATGGCCTTGGTACCCTTGTCAAAAATCAGCTGACACAGACACATTCGTTTATTCTTCTACTCTCAATTCTGTTCCATTGATCTATGTGTCTAAGCTTATGCCAGCACCCCACTGTCTTGATTACCATTGCCCTGTACTAAGTTCTGAAATCAGGAAGTGTGAGTCCTACTTTTTTTCTTTGTTTCAAGATTGTTTGTGCTATTTTGGGTCCCTTGCAATTCCATATACTTTTCAAATCACTTTGTCAATTTCTATAGTAATCTGCTGGGATTCTGAAAGGGACTATATTGAATCTGTAGATCAATCTGGGGAGTACTGCCATTTTAACAATATTAAGTTTTCCAGTGCATGAACATGGAATATTCTTCCATTTATTTAGATCTTCAATTTCTTTCACCATTGTTTTGTAGTTTTTCAGACAATACACTTTGCACTCCCTTTGTTAAATTTATTCCTAAGTATTTTATGCTTTTTCATGCTATTAAAACTTGAGTTGTTTCCATTTCATTTTCAGGTTATTCACTTCAAGGGTACAGAAATACAAGTGATTTCTGTATGTTGATCTTGCATCCTGCAACTCTGCTAAACTCATTTATTAGTGCTAAAATTTCTTTAGTACATTCCTCAGTATCTTCTATATAGATAATCATATCATCTGTGACTAGAGATAGTTTTACTTTTTCCTTTCCAATCTGGATGTTTTTTATTTCTTTTTCTTGTCTAACTGACTTGGCTAAAACCTTTAGTTCAATGCTGAATACAAGTAACACCAGCAGACATCCTGATCTTGTTCCTGGTCCTACAGGGAAAGCATCCAGTCTTTACCATTAAGCACAACATTAGCTGTGGGTTTCGTATAGATGTAGCCTTTATCAGGCTGAGGAAGTTCCCTTCTATTCCTAGTTTTCTGGGTGGTTTTATCATAAAATGATGTTGGATTCTGTTAAATGCTTTTCCTGCATCTACTGAGATGAGCACGTGGCTTTTTTCTTTTATTCTACTGACATGTTGTATTACAACAATAGCAAAAGAGACAGAACATGGGTCAGTGATGATGATTCTGAGCTGCTGAATTAACCATATCTGGAGCCACTAATCCCTGGGTCTTCTAGGTAAATCTTATTGTATAAAATAATTTGGAACAAGTTTTTTGTTTCTTGCCACTAAAGAAATTCTGGCTGATACAACGAGTGACATGCTGGAGCCTGCTCATATTGGTTCAGGACAGCCAGTTCTATACATGTCTTCCCCACCCCCATTCAGTGATACTGCACTGACAGCTTCAAATCAGCCATGGTAAGAAGATGTACACTATTTAATCTTTATTGAAGTATAGAGAAGACTGGAATAGGAACATTCAGTGCTGGTAGTTAAAATGAGCAGAAATTGGTAAGCACCATTTTTCTTTCAGAGGTCCAGTTGCTACACATTTACCAGCATACCACTGGATACAACTCTATTTCAAAGTTTTCTTTTCATCAAATCTACCTTTTTATTCCCATAAAAGTTAATAATAATAAATAAGTTATTAAAATAAGAATTTTACCAACAAAATACTGTATATATCTGGGTTTCCAATAAGGCCTTATTAGAAAAAAAACTCCCGTATTTATTTCTATAAAAGAATATTTCAGAATATGGAAAACTACCAACATTGTAAGTTTTTTTAAAAAAGAAACTGACTATGAAACAGTACACACAGTAGGAGAATCTATTTCAATGAACAGATAATAGGACTGCTGAGCTAAACACCAATATGTTCACAATGTTATCTCTGGGTAGTAACATCACAAATGATTCTTATATTTTTGCATGTTCTTTCCCTTGATTTTTAATGATGAACATGCAAACTTATTAAGAGTAATAAAGAAAAATACAATTCGTATTTTCAAAAGGAAGAAAATTACGTAAAATACAGTAATTTTTGTCCATGAGCACAAGAAGACACTTTTTTTCCTTCCATTTTATCTAGGAAGAACCTATGCAATTCCTTGCAGGTAGGAAGGTAGCACTAATTCTTAAACTGGGTGATTCTTTGTTGCTATTTATAATACAAAGTTAGAAACTTGTTCTCTACCTCAAGAAAATGTAGTCATAAATTGACTTACGATATGCATTATAAGAAAAGTGCTGTATTCTTCACACATAATTGCTTTGAAAATAATGTGATCTGATTCATGAAATTGCATAACCTCTACTCCTAAAGAGGATATAGTAAAGTGAAGTAGTACTGGACCAAGAGTTAGAAGATTTGGTTTCTGGTTCTAGAGTTAAACCTTATTAGCCATGTGACCTCTGGCAAGGAGCAATCACTCTGAACCTAAATCTTCTCATGTGTTAAATGGAGCTAATAACACCCATTCCTCTTGACAGGATGAAATAAAGTATATGAAGACTATCAAATGAAAGATGGTATTAAAAGCACTGCTTCATTACATAAACATTGTAAGTCTTATAACAACTGTATTTTGTTCCATTTTGATACAAAAATCAGCTTTATAATCAGGAAGTTATGATGCCAGTTTCTCTGGTAACAGGTTAATTTGCTCAGTGCTTTGAAGATCTTTGTATCAAAAAAAGTTTTAAAAATATTTTCTTTACTGCTTTACTCTTTTAAATTTACCTCAAAAAATCCAAGGATGATGTCAACAGACTAGCATTACCACAACATGACACTAGAAAAGCCAAGGAAGCTATAGATTGATTTCAATAAGAAATGTTGCTGTAAAAGAAACTACCATCAGAGTGAACAGGTAATCTACAGAATGGGAGAAAATTTCTGCAATCTACCCATCTGACAACAGGATAATATCCAGAATCTACAAACAACTTAAACAAATTTACAAGAAAAAATCAAACAACTCCATCAAAAAGTGGGCAAAGGATATGAACAGACGCTTTTCAAAAGACATTTATGCAGCCAACAGACACATGAAAAAAGCTCATCACCACTGGTCATCAGAGAAATGCAAATCAAAACCACAATGAGATACCATCTCTCACCAGTTAGAATGGCGATCATTAAAAAGTCAGGAAACAACAGGTGCTGGAGAGGATGTGGAGAAACAGGAACACTTTTACACTGTTGGTGGGAGTGTAAACTAGTTCAACCATTGGGGAAGACAGGGTGGCAATTCCTCAAGGATCTAGAACTAGAAATACCATTTGACCAAGTGATCCCATTACCGGGTATATACCCAAAGGATTATAAATCATTCTACTATAAAGACACATGCACACGTATGTTTACTGAGGCACTATTCACAATAGCAAAGACTTGGAACCAACCCAAATGTCCATCAGTGATAGACTTGATTAAGAAAATGTGGCACATATACACCATGGAATACTACGCAGCCATAAAAAAGGATGAGTTCATGTCCTTTGTAGGGACATGGATGAAGCTGGAAATCATCATTCTCAGCAAACTATTGCAAGGACAGAAAACCAAACACCGCATGTTCTCACTCATAGGTGGGAACTGAACAATGACAACACTTGGACACAGGGTGGGGAACATCACACACCGGGGCCTGTCGTGGGGTGGGGGGATGGGTGAGGGATAGCATGAGAAAAAATACCTAATCTAAATGATGAGTTAATGGGTGCAGCAAACCAACATGGCACACGTATACATATGTAACAAAGCTGCACGTTGTGCACATGTACCCTAGAACTTAAAGTATAAAAAAAAATACTGCTGTAAAAGCCCTGAGTAAAATATTAGAAAGTAGAGTCATCAATAGAACAATATTTTTTTTTTGTTTTAAAAGGACAACATATTTTAACCAAGTAAAAATCATCCTAATTTTTAAGGATAAATTAATATTAGAATATCTACTAAGGTAATTTACTGTATTAGAGCAAAGGTGAAAAACTTAAAAGTATCTCAATAAATGACCCAAAATTATGTGAATAAAATAAACAATCACTCCCATATAAATATTCCTAATATTCAAACATATTTTAAGAAACAATCATTCCCAAATAAATAATTCCTAATAAAGTAAGAAAAAGGTAAAACTGTTATTTGCAGGTGATCATGAAACAGACAAGAAAGGGGGCTGAAAAACTATTAGAAACAATAAATGTAGTATACAACTGATTTACAAAATTAATTCAAAAATTAATAGTTTGCCCACATACAACCAATTAGGTAGAAAACATAATGAGGGAAAAGATTCAGTTTATATCTGCAACTAAATAAAAGTAAATCTGGGTATAAACAACAAAAATTATAAAGGCCTCTATGAAGAAAACTGTAATCTCTATTGAAGGACAGAGAAGACTGAAACAGGAACATTCAGTGCTAGTAGTTAAAATGAACAGGAGGAGGAAGTGCAGAAGAAAAGGAGGAAGATGAGAGCAACTTTACCAGTCAGGTTCCCAGCAGAAAACTGACGACAAACTCAAGGAGGTAACTGAAGAGAACTTCACGGAGGGACTATTAACTGAGGTCTGACCAGGGTGCAGCACCCAGGGGCTAGCAATAGTGGAAAGCTGTTACTACTGAACCCTAGTGAAGACTCTCACTGTGGGAGAGAAGACGAGAAGTGTGGTCTTAGGTAAACAAATACAGCCCTCCAAGGGGAAAAGCTGGGAAATGTACCCTAAACTCTCTCTCCTCCCACCCGCCCATCTCCTGCTAGGCCTCCCATTGGCCAAACCAACCAGAAGCCAGATGGCATGAGAGGCTAGATGATTCCACAGAGGTTAGCCTCTTTTGGCAGAGAGCAAGATGAAGAGTAGAGAATATATTCGAAAGAGCAAAAGGAACATCTAGCACAGCAGCTATTCTCCTTTGACTGTTTATGCCAGGCACTGCTCTAAGCACCTTATTTGGATTAATCCTTTTAATTCTCACATGGTCTAATAATGCCAATTAACCCTAAACTACAAATTCAAACAATTCCAGTAAAAATATTTGGTGTGTAGTTAGAGGGAAGAAGGGAGTTTTTGACAAATGATAGATTCTTCTAGAATAATAAACATACATGCAAGATCAGAGAGGGGGAAAAAAGAAAAACAGTCCTATCAAATACAAAACTAAATTATTAAACTATTAATTTAAATGGTTTGATACTGGAACATCAATAGACAGATCAATGGAAAAGAACAGAAAGTCCAGGCCAGGTGCGGTGGCTCACACCTGTAATCCCAGCACTTTGGGAGGCCGAGGCAGGTGGATCACTTGATCCCAGGAGTTGGAGACCAGCCTGGGCAACATGGCAAAACCTCATCTCTACAAAAAATACAAAAAATTTGCCAGGTGAGTGCGTGCATCAGTGGTCCCAGCTACTCAGGAGTCTGAGGTGGGAGGATCGTTTGAACTCAGGAGGTGGAGGTTGCAGTGAGCCAAGAATGCACCACTGCACTCCAGCCTGAGTGACAGAGCGAGATCCTGTTTCAAAAACAGAAAAAAAAAAAAAAAAAAAAAGAAAGTCCAGGAATAGAACAAAATACATGCACAAGAATTTCACATGTGATAGAGGTAGTGTTTCAAATAAATGGAGAAAAGATGCAGTATTTAATAAATGATTTCGGAGAAACTGGCTAGTAAGTAGAGGAGGAAAGGCTAAATTACTGCCTTATTCCTTATACCACAATAAATTCCAGATGAAGCAAAGATCAGAACATGAGAAACAAACTGTGGAAGCAGATTCAAAAAGAATAATGTAAAAGAACTGTATAAGGACACAACAATGAAAGTATTATCTTAAAGCAGAAAAGATAATATTCTAAGCATGATATAGCACCAGAAGCCTTAAAAGGGGGGAAAATATGACACATTTAATTAAATAAAACCACCACACACAAAAAATCTACCATAAAAAGTCAAAAGATAGGAGATCAGATAAAATACTCTTAATATTGTAATAAAATCTCATTTTTCTTATATTACTCTTGCAACAAGATAATGACCAGATACATATTTTTGAAAAATAGAAATGCTATTAACATAAAAACATGCAGAGCATCACTTTTAATAGAAGCAAAACAAACCTAATGAGATAGCTTTTTATTTTAACCATCACACTGGCAAGGATTAGAAAGACTGATAATACCTCACTGCCAGTAAGGGTATGGAGATAACAAGAAAGAAACAACAGATACCCTGCATTATTGAAAGGCTCACTAGCCAACTCAGGAACCAAACACATTAGAAAAAATTTTCAAATGAACCTTCATTATCTGGACTGTCCCTACACTTGCTCAGGAACTAAACAGATTTGGATAACACCATATCCCTTACCATTTGAACTCACTCAGGAAAATATTTGGACGGGGTAGGCGCTGTGAAAAATACAAATAAAAATACAAAACATACAGTTTTGTAGTGAGAATGTAAGTTAGCATAATCCTTTCAGAGATATCAAAGTTATAAATGCACACAGCTTCTGACCCAAGTTCTACCACTTCTAGAAATGAATGTCACAGATATATTAGCATAGGAATGTAAATATGTATGCACAGGATATTTACTGCAACACTGTTTGAAACACTATTAAAAAAAACCACACACACAAGAAACCTAACAACCAAAAAACTTAACAGCCTAAGCATCTTCATTAGTAGTGACCTGATTAAATTACAGTCCATTTACAGAAAGTTATGAAATCCTAGTTTTTCAAAGATGATTGGTATGTACTGGGAAAAGACCATTTAGTGAATCTTCTTAGACCAGGAACCAAAATGTAATGTAAATATTGAAAATGATAGTTGATTTTCAAATTTTGACTTGAAAAATGAGATAAAAATACACAAGTTTAAATTATTTTATATTTGACAAAATTTAAGTTATAATTTCAACTGCAAAATTCTTAGACTAAAAGAATGAATCAAGCACTGACTTTATTTTTTAGTGTAATCTTTTTGACAAAATTGTACAATAGCACTATTGGATATCCTTCATGTTTTTCTCTTATGGGACAATTACAAAGAAGATATTCTTGCAAAAATTCTGAAGGGTTCCATCCATTTTCCTACGGTCATCAAATCAGGCTTCCTTATAGCATCTATTATATCATCAACCTTGATAATTTTCTCTTCAACTGTCAATAGCTTTGAGTTCTTTAATATCACACCCACGAACTTCATAGACACCTGCATATTTTGCAAGATGACCAATTTCAGTTTGCAAATGATTTTATTCTCTTTTATTAAAATTGTTAATAAATGGTCAGGGCAACATTTGAGTGGAAACTAATTTTAAAAGTGGTATTTTCATTACTGAATTTTTTTTTCTGAAGACCTTGGCTTACATAACCAATGTAGTAACACAGATGCTAAGCAGGTGATTAAATGAAAATGACCTATTATACTGATATAAAGATGTTCAAGATACATTTATTTATAGAACAATATGTAGTATGATTCCATTTGCTTAAAAAGGACTTTCATATGTGTATATATAATACATACATATATAATATGTATGAAGATATCTATCTTTATATGTGAACAGATTTTCAGAAAAAGCATTCAGGAAACTATAAACATTGCTTAACTCTGGTGAACTGCTAAGAGGTTTCCTTTAATTGTATTTTATATCCTTCTAAATTATTTAATTTTGGCCAGGTGCAGTGGCTCATGCCTATAACCTCAGCACTTTTGGGAGGCCAAGGAGGACAGATCACCTGAGGTCAGGAGATCGAGACCAGCATGACCAACATGTAATCCCAGCACTTTTGGGAGGCCAAGGAGGACGGATCACCTGAGGTAAGGAGTTCAAGACCAGCCTGGCCAACATGGTGAAACCCCGTTTCTACTAAAATACAAAAATTAGCTGGGTGTGGTGGCGGGCACATGTAAACCCAGCTACTCGGGAAGCTGGGGCAGGAGAACTGCTTGAAACCAGGAGGCAGAGAGGTTGCAATGAGCTGAGATCGCACCACTGCACTTCAGCCTGGGTGACAGAGACTCCATCTCAAAAAAAAAAAATTAAATTTGCTACAAAGAAGTAATAATACACACTTACAATGATGCTGACAACAATATTTATAATAATGTATTTACAGTAATGGTATGTTGATGATATAATTAGGTTTTAAATTAAATACATAGTAATGATAGATAATCTATGATCCCAGCTTTCAGGAGTTTAAACTAAGCCCCAACTTGTAAGAGCCATTAAATTTAGAAATCTCAAATACTAATTAGTTAAACCATTTAAATTACATTCTTATGCAATGCTCAATGCAAGGCTCAATTACCCTAGTGGTTTTTTTCAAATCTAATTACTTCAGACAGAAAACCTTTGTTTACCTCTTTACACTTTATAGACAGGATCTGGTCTCTGATTACCAAGTTGTGAAATAAAATCTGAGATTTAAGCAATAGGCAAAAGATAAGTAAAACCAACTCCCGATCATGACACAAAAAATATCTGTGCTCACTGAAGCAACTTCAACTGTTCTAAAACCTCTCCCAAGAAAAAAGAGAGATGTGTTCATTTTATACTAAAATTTCAGTAAGTGTCAAAATCAAAATATAGTCAGATGATTCTCAAAGTGTGCTACAGGGAGACCCAATACCTTTTCAAAGGGTCTTAGAATTATACATTGTTAAAAGATCTATTGACAGAATAATGGATTTTAATGTAACAGTACAAAATATTCATTGATATGGTTTCAGATCCTACATTGTAACTAACTTTTACAGAACTATCACTTCTTGAGTTTTACTGTCATATCACAGAATATTCACCATTATATGAAAAGGCTTCTAAAATATACCTCCAACTACATCTTAGTGGGGCCTGATTTTCTTCACTTACTTAAGCCAAAGCAACACACAGCCAAAGCAACAAAGCAACACAACAAAGCAACAAATTCAATGCAAAGTCAAAAGTGAAATCCAGCTGTCTTCTATTAAGGTAGACCTTAATGAGATTTGAGAATGTAAAGCAATGCCACTCTCCTACTTCACTTTGGAAAATACATATTTTCATTTAAAACATGTTATTTATGTTAACATGTAATTGGTATTTCTTGTAAATGAATAATATTTAGCTCTTTTCTCAGTTTTAATTTCTAATACAATAAATATCACTACATAAAATCCACATAAACAAAAGCTCTTTCGAGTTCTGAGAATAATAAAAGTGGAAAGGAATCCTGAAACAAAAAGTTTTGAGAATCATTGTCACAGTCTATTCTATGAATCAAAAGGCAAAGAGGTGAAAGCAATTTGCTTACAACTAGGACAAATGTGCAGAAGGTGAATGTTAGATACTAAATTTGCTTTTTAGATAGAATTCAATGCTTTTTAAAGAGATGAGAAAAAATATATTTATAGTCTTCTATATTAACCTACATATTGACATTTCCAGTGCTCTTCATTTCTTCCTGTGGATTTGAGTTTCCATCTGGTGTCATTTCCTATCAACCTAAAGAACTTAATCTTTTAGTATTTATCAGGTAGGTCTGATAGCTACAAATTCTGTCTTTGTGTAGGAATGTATTTATTTCACCTTCATTTTTGAAGGTTAGTTTTGCTAAATATAGACTTCTTCACAGACAGTTTTCTTCTTCCAGCACTTTGAATATGTCACCCCACTACCTTGGGCCTCCACCAATACTGATGAGAAAGCAGCCCTTAGTCATTGCTGATGCTTCCCTCTGTGTAGTGAGTTGATTTTCTCTTGCTGCTTTCAAGATATTCTCTTTGTCTTTCAGGAGTTTGACTACGTCTAGGCATGGGTCTCTTTGTATTAATCCTAGTCACATTCACTGACCTTCTGGATGTGTAATTTAATGTTTTTCATCAAATATGTGAAGTTGTCCAAAAGGTCATTTTTCTGACCCTTTCTCCTTTTGAGACTCTCATTACACATATGTTGTACACTTAATGTTTTTTTACAGATTTCTGAGGTTCTGTTCAATTTTCTTCTGTCCTTTTCCTGTTTTCAAGATTGAATAATTTCTACCGGTGTGTTGTCCAAGTTCATGGATTCATTTTCTTGTCATCTCAAATCTGCTATGAACCCCTCTAGTGAATTTTTAATTTCAGATATTGTATTCTTCAACTCTAGAATTTCCATTTGATTTTTAAAACTTTTAACTTTGCAATAAATTATTTACAAAAAAGTTGCAAAGACAGTACAGAGTGTTCCTATATATGCTTCCCTAACGTCAACATTTTCTCCTAATGCTAATTAATATCTTACATAACTGTGTTATACTTACATATCATATACATATATAGACATACATCTACAAATAAACATGTCTCTATATAACACATTTACATTGTTAACACACATAATAATGGAGGTGTCTTACATAACCATGGTACATTTGTCAGAAATAACAAATTTCCATTGGTGCAACAAAACAAACTAAAATATAGACTTTATTTAAATGTCACCAGTTTTTCTATTGTTATTTTCTTGTCCAGAATTCAATACACAATGCCACATTGCATTTAGTCATCATGTCTCTTTGCTCTCCTCTGACCTGTAATAATTCTCAATTTTTCCTTGTTTTCCATGACCTTGACAGGTTTGATGAGTACTGGTCAGGTGCTCTTATGGAATAACCCTGAGTTTGGCTTTACCTGTTGTTTTCTCATGATTAGACTCAGGTTATAGGTTTTAGGGGAGAACACTACAGAGGTGAAGTCCCTCTCATCATATCTCATTATATCAAGGAGTGGTTTTTTAGTTATTAAAAAAATAATTTCTATATTCTTGTTGAGAATCTCAATTTGTTGACATTGTTATACTTTAAATAGAATTTCCTTTTGTTCTTTTCACATATTTATAGTAGTTTAAGTCTTTACTAAATCCAGTATTTGGGGACAGAGACAATTTCTACTGACTTTTTTTTCCTTGTGTATGCATCACCCTCTGTTTCTTTACATGTCTTATAATTTTTTTTGTTGTTAAATCTAGGGATTTTAGATAATGTAGCAACTCAGAATTCTGTTTTCCCCATTAAAGGTACTGTTGCCATTTTGTTTCTTTTTTGTTTAGCATCATGATCAAGACAAATATGTGAAATCTGTCTCCTCTATGGTACACAATCATTGATATCTCTGCTCAGTTTTTTTCTTAAATATACTTTCATTTTTTATTTTTTAAGCCTGCCTCCCTAGTTGTTGTCCCTTTGCACAATTTAGTAGTCACTGTGACACTGAACAGAGATTGTGTTCAAATACTTCAAGATAGCAAGGCTTCCATCTCTGTTCATGGGCATATGTGTGGGAAGGGAAGTGCATTCAAAGTTCAGTCTGTTTTCAAGTTTGCTCTGAGTTGAACTTCCCATAGGGAGAAATTTCAAGTCTCCTATGTACAAGTATGTACCTTTGGAACCAGCCAAAAGTATGTGAATACCTTAGGCTTTCTAAGGTCTCTGTTATGCATATGCACAGCCTCATCCAGGAATATTCTTGCCCCAAACACTACTGAACCTTCAGGCTATTTGAGCTGAGCCCCTAGTCTTCCCTTGTACTTCTGGAAATTCATATTCACAACATTACCTACCACTCCAAAGAACTAAGCCCCCTTCAAACTGAGGTCCTTATGTCCTGCTTCTCACTGGCAGTACCTCCATGTTAACCAAGCTGGGGCAGAACTGGGGGAATGTGAGTAGCCTCAAGCTAGAATGGCCACTGATTCCCACTGTTCTCGCTCCAAATTCAAGAGCGTAACATTTTTCAAAGTTTTATACAATTGGCCTTTAGTCAATCTCCAGAGCACTGAAATGGCTGCTTTAGAAAAGTAATGTAATGTTGGGTGTAGTGGCTCATGTCTGTTATGCCAGCAACTTTGGGAGGCCAAGGTAAGGACTGGAGGCCAGGAGTTCAAGACCAGCCTGGGCAACATAGTGAGACACTGTCTCTACAAAAAAATATATTTTAAGTTAGCTGGGTGTGGTGGCACATGCCTGTGATTCCAGCTGCTCTGAGGCTGAGGAGGAAGGATCACTTAAGTACGGAAGTTCAGGGCTGCAGTGAGCCCTGACCACACCACTGCACTCCAACCTGGGTGACAAGAGTAAGACCTTGTCTCAAAAAACACAATTTTTTTTTAAGAAATAAAAATTCTATTAAAATGTTCATATTGTTTGGACCAATCATTCCACTTCTATAAAAACCATCCTTAAAGAAATAACACCAAAATATAGAGAAAACTGTAATTAGCATGTCCTTACAAAGTTATTGCTAACAGCAAGAAATTTAAAGCATGTAAGTATTTAGCAGAGTTAGATATTAATAAAACCATGGTACACACATCTGATACATTATATAATCCTTAAAAGTTAAAATTACAAAAATTATTCCATTGTAAACTTCTTAATTCTTCCCATTGACAATAGTAAGATTAATTTTATTCAAGTTGTGGCACAATACTAGTTGTCTCCCAAAACATCTATTCTCATATACTTCCTGAGCATATAATCAGCCACACAGGCTCCATTGCCCAGCCTCCCTAATAGGTAGGCATAGCCATGTCACTACGTTCTCACCAATGATGCAATGTGAATGAAAGAAATAGCACAACTTCCTGCTCACCTCCTCAATGGCAAACTGTACTGAATTTCCTCTTTCTCCTCCCCACAGGCTGAAGTGTGAAACTGCACAACCACGACAAGTGGATCCCTGTATTACTTCATGGAGCAGAATAGAATATCTCCAACCTATTACATGACAGCAAAATAAAATGTTATCTTATTACGAAGACTAAGTAACCATAAAAATCCACATTTTAAAAAGTATTACACAGCCAGGTGTGATGGCTCACATCTGTAATCCCAACACGTTGGGAGGCCGAGGCAGGCGGATCACTTGAGGCCAGGGGTTCAAGACCAGCCTAGCCAACATGGCGAAACCCTGTCTCTACTAAAAATACAAAAATTAGCGGGAAATGGTGGCACATGCTGGTAGTTCCAGCTACTCAAGAGGCTGGGGTGGGAGGATTGCTTGAGCCCAGGAGGTGGAGGTTGCTGTGAGCCGAGATCATGCCACTTCACTCCAGCCTGGACGACAGAGTGAGACCAAAAAAGAAAAAAGGAATTATATCCCCCAAAGCTATAAAATTAAATGTACCAAATGATCAAAACTACCTTAAAATATGTATATAAACATAGTAATACATAAAAATAATATTTGGTGGTAGAATTATTAATTATTCTTTATCAGACTTTCAGGAATATTGTTTAAATTACTTGGACAATTTTAAAAGTTGAAATTCTTTTTGTTTGTTTTTTGAGATGCAGTCTCGCTCTGTTGCCCAGGCTGGAGTGCAGTGGCACAATCTTGACTCACTGTAACCTCTGCCTCCCAGGTTCAAGAGATTCTCCTGCCTCAGCCTCTCAAGTAGCTGGGACTACAGGCGACCAACACCAAGCCCCGCTAATTTTTGTATTTTTTGTAGAGACAGGGTTTCACCATGTTGGCCAGGGTGGTCTCGAACCCCTGACCTCAGGTGATCCACCCGCCTCGGCCTCCCAAAGTGGGGGGATCACAGGCGTGAGCCACCACGTCTGGCCGAAATTGTTGACTTAAACAACTGAGGATATAAACAGTAAAACAGTGAAAAGCAGTTCCAAAACAGATTTAAGAAATTTTTATCCTGGCCGGGCGCGGTGGCTCAAGCCTGTAATCCCAGCACTTTGGGAGGCCGAGACGGGCGGATCACGAGGTCAGGAGATCGAGACCATCCTGGCTAACCCGGTGAAACCCCGTCTCTACTAAAAAATACAAAAAACTAGCCGGGCGAGGTGGCGGGCGCCTGTAGTTCCAGCTACTCGGGAGGCTGAGGCAGGAGAATGGCGTAAACCTGGGAGGCGGAGCTTGCAGTGAGCTGAGATCCAGCCACCGCACTCCAGTCTGGGCGACAGAGCGAGACTCCGTCTCAAAAAAAAAAAAAAAAGAAATTTTTATCCTATTGACTTTCATATTATAAAACATGGGTCCTCTGGCCAATATTCCAAATCCAAGGTGCTTGGTCTGCAACCCAGTGTCATTTGCATTCTTTAATAAGAATTATCTACTCATATTTCTCAAGGACACTAGCTAGTAGCCTTAACCAGTAAGACTAACTCCATATAACTAAACAAGCCTTTTTGACTTTTTTCTTCTTTAAAAAAATCTTTTTTGGCCGGGAATGGTAGGTAGCTCACGCCTGTAATCCCAGCACTTTGGGAGGCCGAGGCGGGCAGATCAGGTCAGATCGAGACCATCCTGGCTAACGCGGTGAAGCCCCGTCTCCACTAAAAATACAAAAAATTAGCTGGGCGTGGTGGCAGGGGCCTATAGTCCCAGCTACTTGGGAGGCTGAGGGAGAATAGCGTGAACCCGGGGGGCGGAGCCTGCAGTAAGCCGAGATCGCGCCACTGCACTCCAGCAGCCTGGGCGACAGAGCGAGACTTCGTCTCAAAATAAATAAAATAAATAAATAAATAAATGAAATAAAAAATAATAGAATTTTTAAAACCTTTTTTATTTGTATATGTTTTAGAGAAAATAATGCCTCAATGCAAGGAGATATGAAAAACAGACCTAAAAAGCTTTATGAAGCTTCCCTTAACCTAAAAATCAAAAGGATGAGCGCTGTTCCCACTGTGAAAATCATAGCTTCTCATAAAATAGCAATTTAAGGTTAAAATTCCCTCCTCCCCAAACCAAGAAACTAAAACAGCCCAACCCAAAGAAAGCAAAATAAATGTAAAAACTTTGCAATCCTCTCATATTTGAAACTATATAATCCCTCTAAAAATATAGCCAATTTATACAGTATCTTGACGGTCCCCAAAACAATTAAGTTTTGAAGGGGAAGAAATGTGTATAACCCTGTAATATATTGCTACTGCAAATCGGTCTAATTATAGAAGTGGTACCCCTGACTCCCTAGCAATATGTACCGTAAATGTCCATTTTTAGAGCTGTGCTGTCCAGTGAGAATCACTAGCCATCTGTAGCTATAGCATATTTGAAATGGTGATAGTCAGAATCAACATGTGCTCCCAGTAGACAATACACACTGACTTTTGAAGACTTATTATCTAAAAACTATATATACCTTTGTAATTTTGATTACATGTTAAATTGATAAAGTTTTACATGCAGTGACTTAAATAAAATTAATTTCATGTTTCATTTTACTTTTTAAAATATGGCTACAACAAAATTAAAAATTACATATGTGGCTCACAGTATATTTCTACTGGACACCAATGGTGTCATACCTGAATGAGCTGATACAGTTTCTAATAGGCAGAATTTCACAACCATTGCCTTTTGGCTTAGTACTCTCTAGTTGCATACTTTTATGTTGAAAACAAAGAGGGTATGTTGACCTGGGGTTATGTCCCACAGAGTACTAAAGATAAGGGCTGCCTACAGTCATCCCACTACTCAACAGGGACCAATCTGTTAGAATAAACAAGGCCCCAGGAGAAATCCAGAGACCTCTGTAAAGTCTTCAAGGGCTAGAAAACTGCCCCTCATTCTGACCTTGCTGTCCATCAGCTTATATGAGAGACTGTGAATGCTATACCACTTCAAGAAGCTCTCCAGAAAACGTTTGTCATCCTAAGAAAAAACAGTAGCCACCCTGAGATGGCATATGGTACTTCAGAACAGAAATGACTGAATGCCATGGCAGAGAAAGGGGTGGCATTGTGGGAAGGAGAAAAAAGGAGGAAGTGTGGGTAGAGCGGACAGCTGGACTCTCTGTAGGACTAGGTCACTGACAGGACTTGGTAACGGTTTGATTCACTTTCTACGTTTGCAGAATACCTACTTTGCGTGAAGCACTGGGCTTACGAAAGTGAAATAAACAGTGTCCACTCTTAAGAATCACATATTCTAACCAAACATACTGAAATCAGAACAGAGCAGTGGACAAGGTCAGCTGTGCTAAGAGTTAATCCTAGGCTGTAACCTTAAAGACAGAAACCAGAGTTCGTTAATAAAGTCAAATAAATCAGTAGAGAAAAAGCTGAGGGCAACTGGCATAAGGAAGCAAAGAAAGTTATGGATGCATAGTATCCTAGGGGTATGAGGAGTGCACTTCAAGAACCCTTTGAAGTGTTACAAACATTTCTACACAGGCTCCCCCACTCCCATGTTTGGAGGAGGTGGAAATAATGCATAGTAATTAACAGATTATCTGAGGCAGTAGTCTCCAAAATTTTAATGTATTTATTATCTTATCTATTTCATTATCTATTATCTATCTATATATACATACACAAACACTCTATGGAAAATAAATAAAACTAGGATCAAAAAAATTAAAGTTAAAAATAAATACAAGTAAAACCCTCAAGTTTCATTTTTCTATTTCCAGTGGTTCTTCTTGCACAGCCCACTTGAATTCTGCTCTAAGGTGTCCTAACATTAAAATAAAGACTTTTAAAAATACCACTGATGGGGAGAGGAGGGTGGAAAACCTCTAGAAAATTTGAAAAACCACACCTCAAATAGAAATGAGCTGAGGCCAACCACAAAAATCCTTAAAGTCGCTTCCAGAAAGGTTTTCTCCAAAAATGAATTTGGAGAATTTTCATTGTGAGACAAAGAAAACATTAAACTGAACAATGATGTTTCTACAGATTTCAGGTAATCTGTGTTCTGTTTTTACCTTCAAATTGTCCTCTTTTATGTTAATATTATTAAAAAATCCCTTTAAATGTTTCCAAGATATATAAATTCTCCTTAAAAACTTAAAAGTTTTAGAAAAGTAATCTAAAATGGGTCTTATTTTCTATTTTTCTTACTATAACATCACAAAATTAAAAATACTTGATTTAGGGGGAGACTGTGTGGCAACTTCTTTAACCCTGAGAATGCTTCTGTAGTACATTCAGTTATATGCATAAAAAATTTTCCTCCCATTCCACATTCTTAGGTCTAGAAAAATATTTATCTTGTCACCTTTCTTTATCATATATTAAAAACATGAAGAGATAACTAGTCATTAATTACTGACAATTAGCTATGCAATATATTAAGATCTTTATCAAACTAATATATTGACGACAAAAAGTTTACAAGTGGGAGATTTATAAAATACTAAAAACTTTTACTAATAATGAACTTACCCCTATTATTACATCATTACAGCAACTAAAGACTTACCAGTTAACATTTGGCAGTACAGGTAGGACATTAAAAATAAGGCAAAAAAATGGAAAGTTTCCCACAAATATGATAGAATGTTCATTTTCAATAGAAAATAATTCAAAAATTGATATAAAATATACTAAGTTGACAACAGAAAAACAAGAGCCAACAGAAACAACTTACAGAAGATACAGGCATACCTTGCTTTATTGGGCTTTTCAGATACTACATTTTTTTTTTTTTTTTTTTTTTTTTTTTTTACAAAATGAAGGTCTGTGGCAACTCTGCATCTAGCAAGTCTACCGGCACCATTTTCCCAACTGCATCTGCTCACTTCTTATCTCTATGTCACATTTTGATAACTGTCACAATATTTCAAACATTTTATTATATTTGTTATGGTGATCTGTGATAGTGATCTTTAATGATACTATTGTAATTGGGGTGCCATGAAACTTGTCCATATAACACTCAAATTTAATGAGGAATTGCTTCTTACTGATGAGCAAAGAAAGTGGTTTCCTGAGTTGAAATTTACTCCTGGTGAAGATGCTGTGAACACTGCTGAAATGACAACAAAGAATTCAGGATGTTACATAAACTCGGTTGATAAAGCAGGGTTTGAGAGGACTGACTCCAATTTTAGAAGAAGTTCTGCCTATGGATAAAACGCTATTAAACACTATCACATGCTACAGAAAAATCTTTTATGAAAGGGAAAGTCCATCAATGCAGCAAATGTCATTGTTGTCTTATTTTAAGAAATTGCCACAGCCACCCAACCTTCAGCAACTCCCACCCTGATCAGTCAGCAGCCATCAACTGAGGCAAGACCCTCCACCAGCAGAAAGATTACAGCTTAATGAAGGCTCAGATGACTGTTAGCCTTTTTTAGCAATAAAGTATTTTTAAAGTGTGTACATTGTCTTTCTTAGACATAATGCTACTGTACACTTAATAGACTACAGTGCAGTGCAAATATAACTTTTATATGCATGGGGAAACCAAAAGACTCACGTGACTTGCTTTATTATGTTATTAGCTTTATTGTGATAGTCTGAACCCACAATATCTGAGGTATGCCTATAGACAGAGCAGGTAATTAATAACAAACATATATTACAAGTTTAATATTTAACAAATTCCAGAAATGGAAACTAAATATATTGGAAATATAAATTGGCATAATCTTTCTGGAAACAAATTTGACAATATGTTTTGATCTAGTAATTACATTAGGAAATGATTTCAAAATTCAAGATTTATGCATAAAAATCATCACAATATTTCTGCACAAAAAATACTTGATTAAAATATTCTAAAATGTTAAGAGTGGTTATCTCTCAGTGGAAGAATTATGGATGGTCTTTACTTTCTTCTTTGTATTTTTTCATATATTCCATATATTCCATGTATTTTATAACAACCATACATTAACTTTAGTCCAAAAAAAAATTCAAGTTACTTTTTAAAGGTTCTTTTAACAAATATCACCCAGTTCTTCTTATAGAAACAAATAATGAATGTTTGCTATTTCTATTCCAACGGACTGGGCTCCTATTCTAATTCTGGATTTATACCTCCCACTTACCAAGAACATCAGCCTCCACAACAGCACAGCAGAGGAGCTTTAGTTAGAGACAGATCTAAGTTTAAATCCTAGAAATACCACTTATAGCTGTGTTACTTTGGGTACCTTACTGTTCTAAACTTCAATGTATTCTTAAATAAGACTTGCATATATTATATTTATATATTTAGAGATTAAGATAGTTCCAATATTACAAAGGGCAATTCAGAAAGGGTATAAAGATGAAGGTGGAATCTTGGAGGTGGTAGGTGGGAAGAATACAATTTGGGATTCATCCAGAGGAAAGTTATGGTGACATATGTTCTGACATGGTAAGCATGAGACTAAATGAGTAAGTTTTTCTTCATTCTTTTGTAAAGAACACTTACTATGTGATATACACTAGGGACAGAGCAGTTAATAGGGTAAATAGGATTCCTGTCTGCTGACCATATATTCAATGGCGGTGAAGGTAGGGGGTGAGGTGGAGGTGAAGGCCAGGCAGAGACATACAAATCAAATTAGTGAGGTGTGTCATAAATAAAGTGTAACAGGTAACGGGATAGATGGGGATGGGAGCTATTTTGAAGGGGATGGCCAATGAAGGCTCCTCTGCAAAGACTGAGCTGATACTTGAATGACATGGAGCTATGGGAAGAGCTTGAGTCTGAGAAAACAGCCAGGGCAAAGACAAAGACGAGAACAAAGCTGGCATGTTCACAAACAGCAGGGAGACCACTGTGAAAGGAGAAGAGATTGAAGAGGTAGCAGGAACCAGATCATGTGGGGCCATATCATGAAAAGGAGTTGGAATTGTGTTTTACTGTGATGAGAACATGCTGATGTTTTCAATAGACTGACACAATCTTACTGCATCTTAAAAATTACTTCAACCAAACAGTGGAGGCAGAATTCTAGTGACAGGAGGCTACTGCAGCCGGCTAAATACGCTTTGAACTAGGTAGGACTGATGGCACTGCAGTGGCAGAATAAAACAGAATTCCCATGGAGACTGATTTCAACTCTATCTTTGAAACCAAACACAAAGATATCACTTCGTAAAAACTTTCCAGGTTCTCCTACCTTCAGGTGCCATCACTTAACTTCATATACCATTCTAGTGAGAACATGTATCAAAATGTATTGTAATTATCTATTTACAAAGCTACTTTTTCTAGTGGGTCAAATTCCAAGAACGAAGGCAGAAACAATGTCTTCTTTATCTCTGTAATGCCTAGCAGAGTGCCTGGCATATAATAAGTGCTCAATAAATCTGAATGAAAAAATGAACAAATAAATTTGAAATAATCAAAACCATCTGTAATAGTTTCCTAGGGCTGTAACACAGTACCATAAATCAGGTGGTTTAAAACAACAGAAATATATTCTCCCATAGTTCTGAAGGCTGAAGGTCCAAAATCAAGGAGTCAGCAGGACCATGCTCCCTTTGAAGGCTTTAGAGGAGAATCGTCCTTGCCCCTTTCTAGTTTCTGATGTCTCCCAGCAATCCTTGGTGTTCTCGGCTGGTGGCTGCATCACTCCAATCTCTGCCTCCATCTTCACATGATTTTCTTCCTTGAGTGTATCTGAGTTTCTGGGACTCCAGAGATACCACTCATTGAATTCAGGGCCTGTCCTAATCCCATATATTCTCATCTTAACTACATTTGCAAAGACTCATACTCCAAATAAGGTCACATTCTGAGATTCCTGGTGAACAAGAATTGTTGATAAATACTATTCAACCCCACTACACCATTAAACACAATGCATTGCCTTATAAAGTGGTAATCTGCCCATTCCAAAAGTGTTCCATAAAGCTAAATAGTCAAAATCAGGAACATGCAACAGAAGAGATTTCTGTAATGACTGTGTGTGTCCTTTAACCTCTCTAGTTTCAGCTTACTGATCTATATGTTATGGGAACTTTACAGTACCTTCTAACAGTAATATTCTATGATCTTAAGTCATAATTTTTCTTAATAACATTATAGATTTTACAAATATATCAGGCATATAGAGACCCTCAAATATTTTAGTTAATTTAAATGATAGCAGAAAGTTTACTTTCTTAGCTTTGAAGTAGGTAGAATGTTTTTTGTAAACTATTCACTGTAACACTTACTTTAATTTTCTTCATTTTTCATTAAGAATGCAGCGTATTCCTCCAAACATTATAACCCTATATAGTCACGGGCCAAATAACCACATTTTGTTCAATAATGAATAGCATGTATAACAGTAGACCCATAAATTTATAATACTGTATTTTTACTTTATCTTTTCTATGTTGAAATGCACAAATACTTACCATTGTGTTACAACTTCCTACATATCTAGCACAGTAACATGCGGTACAGGTTTGTAGCCTAGAAGCAATAGGCTACACCACACAGCCTAGGTGTGTGGTAGGCTCTGCTATCTAGATTTGTGTAAATATGATGTTCACACAACGATGAAATCGCCTAATGACGCATTTCTCAGTATGTATCCTCATCGTTAAGAGACACATGACTCTACTTTCATTTTAACAGACTATACCCTCTGAACACCTACATGCCAGGCATACAGGGATATGGCAGTGAAAACCCACTTCCAACTCACATACTTGTAACTTATTTAAACTATTAACTAACTAGACCTCAGTCTCTTCATAATTTAAAAATTCCACTTATATGATATTCTGACTAACAGACGTTACTTTTTTAATGGGAAGATTTCAAAAAATAGCTTTGTTGATTTCTGAAATGGGTATATTTTCATTGTTTAAAAAAAAATCACGTAAGTACGAAAATGGTAAAAATTATCAGGAATCTCACTACCCAAAGATAGCCACCGTTAACATTATACCGAATAACCTTCCAGATTTGGATGTTTTCACACATTGATATATAGTATCTTACATGATTTTATCCAAAAATACAGATGTAGAAAGCTGCATTAAATGGCATGTCTGTTAGATTGACAGGCATGCCATTTGGCAACTAGTTTTTTCCCCCAAAATTGTTATGTCTATCTTTCTATGACAAATATGGCTATTTGGCATTATTTTATTGGATACAGAGTTTTCTGTTGAATTAAAATACCCATAATTTATCCCATCCCCCCCCAGAGAAGCACTGAAATGAATTAAAATATCTATCATTACCAATGTTGCAAATTGTTACCAAAAATCTGTATACATATATCTTAGCAAAGGTTTGCAATTGCCCCTTTGGACAAATTCCAGGTCTGCAGAAAGGGCAATATTCTAATTTAAAATTTTCATTTGCATAGCTAGACCTTCTGTCCTCTCAAAAGGTTGACTCCAATGATACTCCAACTCCGCATGTAAAATTACTCATTTTCTTATATCCTTCCCAACAGTGGATTTTGTCAGTCTTCACCAATATGAAGGTACTCTTCTGCCAAAACAAAACAAAGCCAAACCATCTTTTACTTGCATTTCCTTTATTACTAGATAAGCTATATATGTTTTGCTACATTTATATTTCTTCTCGGAACTGCTTGAGTCTTTTGCTAATTCTCTACTGAGTAGTCTTATACTCTTGGGGATTTGATTGTATTATCCTTGTTAAAAGTAAAGAATCTTTTCATTTTACTTTTTAGAAAAACTTCATTGTTTTTCTTAAAATATATATTCACTATGAAGAATTCACACAAAAAGTAAAATTTTAAAAAATTTAAATTACTAAAAACTTCCACTACTCACCATTTCACACATAACACTGCTAGAGAGTGAGCTTGCTGTATGTTATGAATATTAACTTTTGTTCCCCAAGGTGAAAAAGACTTCATTCATAAGTTAATTTTTAAAGGTGAGTGAGATACGTCTTTCTTTATAAAAGGTTAAGTTGCACATAAATCACATTTCAACAAATCAAATGCTATCTTCCCAAATGACCTATACTTTTGATAATGACTTTGCTTTACCTCTGATTATATGTTAATTAAAAGTAACTCAGATATTTTTAGAACTGAGTGTGTTTGTACTCTTAACTTTTTCACATGATTACTGTGCCACAAACTGTTTCAGTGTATTAAAGAAGATATGACACCCAAATAACGTCCATTAAAGAAAGACGGCAACTAAAACAACTCCTACAGCTCAATCCTTTTATAAGGAAGCAGGGAATATAGCGAGAAAAGTAACAGATTAAAAGTTGGAAGAACTAAATTGAAAGCCCTAACTTCTCCACTCTCTTACTGTGTGATCTGGGGCAAATCACTTCATCTTCTGAGCCTCAGCCGCTAAATTTCTGAAATGTTGAGAACGGAATTATTTATAAAGTCCCTTTTAAGCACTGACATTCTGATTCCATAGAGTGCTGAAGTATGGAAACCCAGAACTAGTAGCAATCAAAACCCTAGAAAAAAAATAACAGATGTATAAGGTATTATTTCTGAATAGCTATGGAGAGCAGTAAAATACAGCAACAAGGTAGCAACAAGTAACAAAGAGAATACAGTAAACCAGCAGTCTACAAATTGGGTCATGCATACCCCTGGAAGTGTACGAGCATGGAGAGTTTCAAGAGAACTGATGATTATATTCTCAATTTCCATCTGTACAGTTTTCTAGAACCATTCTGCTGACACAGCAAGTCTGTTTTCCTTTACTTCCACTTCCTCTTTCCCTTTACCTCTTTCCCCTCTGCCACTTCATAAAAGAAAACTGTAACTCTCACACTTTCTGAAACTTGCTGTGGAGTACTGTCTTTGGGCTAAAAACATCCAGGTGGCCAAAACGGCATTTCAATATATTCATGTTGAGAAAGTTAATTACTCTAAAAACACTGACACCTTTTTTTTTTCTTTTTTTTTTTTTTTTAACATTTATTTTAAGTTCAGGGTTCTTTTTCAAATCAAGGTGTCACCACTTCCATGAAAATGAAAGGAGAATCAAACCCAGTTGCTACCTGATATAAGTATTAAAAATAATTTGATTATGGATTATTTCGTTTTATGCATACAACCTAGAAGAATGGGTGATACTACTAATACAAAGCAATATAAAGCACTTTTTAATAACCATCTACTAAATTCATAAGTGAGGTTTCTCAATACTTTCAAATATTAAAGTAAAAAAGGAACAGAATCAAGCAGAACCCCATCTTTTCTAATAATATTTATAAATGGATAA
Source organism: Chlorocebus sabaeus (assembly GCF_047675955.1). NCBI lineage: Eukaryota > Metazoa > Chordata > Mammalia > Primates > Cercopithecidae > Chlorocebus > Chlorocebus sabaeus. The sequence goes on from NC_132911.1 coordinate 70,022,604, forward strand.
ACTAATTGAAATAAATCAGCCCCATCTATCCCACTGAAAACGCATTTCTGACAAAATTTTACTTTAATACTTATTAAAATTTGTAATTAACATGTGTTGTTTTGATTGTCTACTGGCTATGACTGAAGTGATAACTCAGTCCAAAATAAATTTGACACAGAGCATTATGGACATACACAATTTTCCTATTTTTGTATTATAACTGTCCATAGAACTCAAAACTGAGGGACCATTAAAATAAAGCACTTTTTATTCCCCTCTACTAAATTCATGAATGAATTTCCTTTTGTTGCAGAAAAATATCACATAACGGATAAAAATGCTTTCTAGCATAAAAGAATATATTAGGATAATATGTAAAGAAAGTAAAACAAAAATGAGAGAAAATACAACATGATTTTTGATAAAAATGCTTTCCAGCATAAAAGTATACATTAGGATAATAGGTAGAGAAAGTAAAACAAAAATAGAGTTCAAAGAGAAAAAAAGACTATAAAAAATTCTGTTAAAATTAAGTCTGTTCATATATTTTTTAATGAATTGTTAAAAATCCCCTCATACACATTTAAAATTGTGATTTGAACACCAGCACTAGAAATTACATCATTTACAGATATTAAAACTCAGATGAAAAACTCAAGATGTGGGAGAAGGTACATAGTTCTTTGTTTTTCCAGTTCTTTGAAGGCATATGTGAGCAAAATGTTTGAAAATCCTTGTACTAAAGGTCAGAATATATCATTAGTGCTAGTCTTCCTACTGGACATCTTCACCTGGACATTCAGACACTTGAACTCTACATATTCAAAGTAAACTTATGAACTCCCCTCTACAAATACACACATTTGTTTTTGAAAGAATAAAAGAAAAACAAACCTGCCTCTTCTTCCTATTTGCAATTTTGTTACTAGCTTCATCATCTACCTGGTCTTTCCAAATTAAAAAAGTAGGAATACTTTTTACCTCCCAAAGCAAATCAGTTCCTAGGACCTAACTTCTAAGTTTCTCTCTCTTCCTTCCACCAGTGAGTGCCATTGTTAAAGATCTCTTCACCAACTGTCATCAAATAGCTCTTCTTCAAAACAGTAACTACATTTAATTTTACCTCCCAGGATCTCCCATGGAAAGTAAAACTACTTTACAATATTGAGAGCTATGCAAGTGTACCTGTCACGTCATGCATATATATGACTTACCAAAAAAAAAAAAAAAAAAAAAAAAACACAGAATCATGAAGGTGGAAGAATCAGTCACTCCCTTCAGATTATCCTTATCTAAATATCTTTCGAGCTGCTGTCTCAACAGTCACTGGTAGAAAATTTATAATCTCAGAGCTGCCTACCCTGTATGAACAGCTTTGCCAAAGATCTGGGTCCAAATACAACTCACTTGACTTATTAGTCCTAAATTAATTTGGTTAAAGAAGAGATTTACGTTAACACAAGAATATCAATAAAATTACATACAATTATAAAGAAGTTAAAAATTACTTACAATTTCACCACCCAGAGATAGCTTCAGTTAGCATTCTGGGATACATCTAGCTTTTTAAAATTTTTTGGCAAGCATGCATGGTATATAGATATATATGTATTTTGTGATTTATTTTTTAAAACATAATTAAGATAATCTGTAGATACTCTGGGTTTTTCCTTCACTTAATTATGTTGCTAGCATTTCTTCCATGCAATTAAAGATTCTTCAAATTCTTCAAATCATTTTAGTGGGTACACAATATAGAAATAATACTAGAATCCATTGAGCCATTTGTAAACTACATTTTTATATATCATTTAAATTCTTTAAGGCATTTAAGTGCCGACATAATACAGAAATAATGAAAAATACTATACTACATAATACTATAATCTATTTAATCATTTGTAAATTATGTTTCCAGTTTTTCACAGTGATAATGGGATGAATAAACTTGAAGATTAACCTTTATCTACATTTTTAGTCATGTCCTCAGAATAGATTCCCAAAAGCAAATTATCATGCAAAAATACTAATTTAAGTATTAATTTTTAAAATCTTACTAATATTGTGTATGTGTAACCTTCAAGCTATAAACTCACTTTAGCTGCAGTGTAGTGTAGCGTGATCATAACTCACTGCAGCCATGACCTCCTGGCCTCAAGAGATCCTCCCACCTCAGCCTCCAGCTTAGCTGGGACTACAAGCACGTGTCACCATGCCTGGCTAATTTTTTAATTTTTTTTTTTTAGAGACAGGATCTCTCTGTGTTGCCTAGGCTGGTCTCAAATTCAAGCAACCCTCCCACCTAAGCCTCACAAGTGTTGGGATTATAGGCATAAACCACCATGCCCAGCCAGTATCACATTTTTTAGTATGCATTTCTTTCATTACTAGTATGGTTAAACACAAGATCTCCTTATTTCCCGACTGTTCCTAGCTATTGGTACTTATTTTACCCTCTGAAGTAACGTCCTTTTCCCATGTGGCAAAAGGAAGTAGAAGAGAGTACACAGGCTTTAGAATCAGCATGAACTAGAGTTTAACCCATTTTCACTACTTAATTGTGTTACCTTGGACAAATGACAGCTTTAAACTTATATCTTCTCCAATTAGAGACCATTAACACAAAGTAGGAACAGTGCACAGCAATCAAGAACACACAACCAATCAAAATCTATAACATATTAACCCTCTTCTTCCTTTTATTCACATGGCAGTCCTTTAAATCCTGGAAGACAGCAATACTCTGTCACCTCTCACCAGCTCTCCATCTCCATCCATATCCCTGCTGGCTAAAATCTGAGACTTTTTTCCTCCAGAGAAATGGTTTCAAATCACCTTACCAACCTGCTCATTATCTTCAGTGATCAATTTAGCTGAGTTACAGCCTCCTAGAACATGGCATTTAGAACAAAATAATCCAGATATGATTTGAAAAGAGCAGAATGAAAGTTATTTCTTCAAATAACTAGTCAAATTTGTTTTCCTTATCCACATCCATAAGACAACAAAATTTTTAATTTGTAGACTCAAAATTCTAACTGTGGTCCACTCATCTGCCCTGATTAGGCAGGCCAGATTAAAAGTGAAGGTCTTGGAGCACAACAGGCCCTTCTCGAAGTTCATATAATACCTTGAGCAACTTAATGTCTGGAAACTCAGTTTATTCTTTGGTAAAAATGGGAGTAACCCTACTTATCTCATAGAGTTTTTGTAAAGATCAAAAACACCAACTGGGCCAGGCACGGTGGCTCATGCTTGTAATCCCAGCACTTTGGGAGTCCAAGGTGGGCGGATCACTCGAGTCCTGGAGTTCCAGACCAGCCTGGGCAACATGGCAAAACCCCATCTCTACAAAAACTAGAAAAATTAGCCAGGCGTGGTGGGGCATGCCTGTAGTCCCAGTTACTCAGGAGGGTCATTTAAGGCAGGGATGCAGAGGTTGCAATGAGCCGAGATACTGCCATTGCACTCTAGCCTGGGAGACAGAACAAGACCCTGTCTCAAAACAAAAACAAAACAAAACAAAAAAATACTACACCAATTAAAAGTATCTGCCATATAGGAGTTACTCCAAAAACAGAAACAAGTACAGTTAACAATTCAACATGAGTTTGAACTGCGAAGGTCCACTTACAAGCAGATTTTTTTCAATAAATATACTAAGAAATTTTGTGAATATTTATGAAAATTTAAAAAAACTTGCAAAGCATCACCCCTGAGACAGACCAATCCCTCCTCTTCCTCCTCAGCCTACTCAACATGAACATGATGTGGTTCATGAAGACCTTTACGATGATCCACCTCCAGTTAACAAATAGTAAACTCTTACTTCTGATATTCTTAATTATATTTTCTTTTCTCTAGCTTACTTTATTGTAAGACAGAATATAATACATATACAAAACTTGTGTTAATCACCTGTGTATGTTACCAGTAAGGCTTCTCACCAAGAGTAGGCTATTAGTAGTTAAGTTTTTAAGAAGTCAAAAGTTATATTTGGGCCGGGCACGGTGGCTCAAGCCTGTAATCCCAGCACTTTGGGAGGCCGAGACGGGAAGATCACGAGGTTAGGAGATCGAGACCATCCTGGCTAACACGGTGAAACCCCGTCTCCACTAAAAAATACAAAAAACTAGCCGGGAGAGGTGGCGGGCGTCTGTGGTCCCAGCTACTCAGGAGGCTGAGGCAGGAGAATGGTGTAAACCCGGGAGGCGGAGCTTGCAGTGAGTTGAGATCCGGCCACTGCACTCCAGCCTGGGTGACAGAGCGAGACTCCGTCTCAAAAAAAAAAAAAATTAAAAGTTATATGTGAATTTTTGACTGCACAGGGAGTTGGATCCTGCATTGTTCAAGGGTCTGCTGTAATTATAATTGCTACTAAAGCAAAACTACTGCATCTTTATTAAGCACCATTTGTCAAGTACTTTATATGGTCCTGAACTACAGTTTGTTCTACTCAAAATTCCGAGAAGTAAAGCGGACTTTGCTTAAATTTAGTTATCTCAGTTAACAACTAATTTTCTCCCCCAAATTCTACCTTGACTTGCCTTGGTCTTTTCCATCTCCCTCTAGCCATCACTTTCTGAAAATGAACAGCCATCCCGACCAGCAGGTGGAGGCATGGAGCAGCAATCCAAAATTGCTACTCAAAGAAAATTATAAGCAGGAGATGCTTCTTATGTCAACCATACAATCAGTGGCACAGGTCCCTTATAAAAGGAACCTACCAGCAGCCAAAATAAAGCCCTGCAAGTTTAGAAGGCTCATCTACAAATCTAGTTTTTGTTCCTCTCCTCATATGCTGATCCTATGAACACTTACACCTGAACGCAAATATGCAAAAGTATCACTTATTTGTGAATAACCTTTTGAAAAGCATGTTTGGCAACAATATAAAAAAATCAACAAAGTCTATGTTACTTTTAGGCAAGAATAAGCCACTTAAATGTGGAAGAGAATAAAGTCTAAATTTCCTCTCAATTCAAATTAAACATAAAAGATAAGCAACTTCATAGCCAGAATCTAAAAGTTTTGAATTATTTTTAAATTAGAAGATTCAAAATGAATTGGAGCTTTTTGTAGTGAACACAGGGAATTTAAGAATGTCTAGATCTGAAAAGATCTTTAGTCAAGAGACTTCTAACAAAATCAGAAATAGATTTTATATAAACACATAAATAAATGTGATCGATAAAATCAAACAAAGAAAATTAAATTCCCTACGAGGGCCTGCATGCAGTAAGACTTCATCATCTAAATTTACTAGGTCTTTAATCCAGTTAAATGACTGTTTACAATCTTAGACAAAAATGAGAAGGAAGCTAAGTTTTGTCCACTCCCCCTCTCCTCAGCTCTTCTCTTCCCAAACTTGCCCCTACATTCATCCTCAGAAAACAACGCAATTCTCTAAAACTGCTCTGGTCAATAGTGAAGGAAGAGGAGGGAAGAGAAGAAGAAAAGAGTTGAAAATTGCCTCAAAGAGAATGAATGGCAACCCTCCCTCTTCATAACTTTTGTGAAGGGCTTAATATTTTACCTCTTGCAGCCTTTTGTGTTTAAGAAGGAATTCCTGGGTAGACAGCATGTACAGCTGATGGAACTCTAGGCATAGCAACAAAGCAGTAAAATCTCAGCATACAAACAACATCTCCTAGACTGAATGTGTTCCTGACAACCTATAAACTAGAAATTTGAACACCCTGTTAGAACTACACTCCCACTCCAAATACACTATGGATTTACATTAATATTATATTTGAGCATGTATCTGAAATATAAACACGTATTAGCTCAGAAGTGAAAGCTAAAGTATGGCAGTATTAAATTTAGTATGAAGAATTAAAAAGTATGAAGCATTTCTGAAAACAGAAATGAAGCCAAGGTCCCAACAAAACAGGTGTTTTGAGAATATACAGGTAGGAAGGTCTCATAAATATAACCACTTCCCTTGGGGTATCCCACTCACTAGCCACACTATTCACTGTATCAGCTTCTGTATCTAAGTTTGCAAAGAGGCAACTATTATGGTAACAGTAATTTGGAATAATGCACATTTATATATTGATGTTGGGTAGACAAGAGCCCTTATAAATGAGCACGGGACATGCAAATAAAATTTCACAAAAGAGCAAATACAAACAACACAAGCAATACTTCAGAAAGCACACTTGCTTACTGCAATTTAAAACAAACTCAGTGTACCACAGTACATCTACTATAGTAGCAAAATGTTTATAAAATGTCTAATAATATATGATTGGAGATGAAACACATAGGATCACATATTTTGGTAATATCGAAGTATAGATCCTTTTGAGAATGTCAAAAGATGTTCTTACCTTTTGACCCACCCTAGTGATTTTAAAGATTTTATCAAGCATGCATGAAGGTGTTCATTAAACGAAGTTTTGCATACATCAACAAAAACCTAAAAACAAAAATGTTCAACATTCAGAGAATGTGTTGCTTATAGATTAACACGACTTCACTCTAGTTTATTAAGTAAGACAATACCTCTGCTCTGCCAACTAAATAGCTGCTAGCCATATGTAGCTATTTAAATAAAACTGAAGTAAAAATTCATTTCGTCAGTCATACTAGCCACATTTCAAGTGCCCACTAGCCACATAAGGCTAGTGACTATCACTGGATAGTGCAAAAACATTTCCGTCATCACAGAAAGTTCTACTGGACAGCTCTGATCATATCCACATGGGCCATCCTCCTTCCTCCTTCCGCTACGTTCACTCATTTGTCTAGAAACAACTGCTTAACCTTCAGTCCTCGGCCTAAGCAAGCCTCAATGATTATGTAAGGCTAACCCTGATTTAAACCAGAAATTTAGGCATACATTCCTTATCGTCTCATAACACTTTGATAACTCCAGTATAATAATTACACCACATATAATCATACCATTTTCCCTATCACAATTCTGTAAGTTTCCTGAAGGAGGAACCAACTTTTATCGAAGGGGCTTTGAACTATTCTGGCACTCACAGGACCTGGATAATTTGTCATATACTAAGAACACTGCTAAAGAGAGAATGGAAATAATGACTGTAGTTGAAAAATGGTTGTGTATAAGGAAGGGTATGCACACAAAGGAAAACTTGGTTAGGCTGGCAGTGTTACAAATGATTAAGAAAACAACAACAAAAAACTACTACAAGCTCAGTATCACTATCCAAAATGCTTGGGACCAGAAGTGTTTTGGATTTCAGACTTTTTTGGATTTTGTAGTATTTGTGTATACATCATGAGGTATCTTGGAGATAGGACCCAAGTCTAAACACAAAGATCATTTAGATTTTATATACACCTTATACACATAGCCTGAAGGTAATTTTACACACTCTTTTAAACAATTTTGTGCATGAAACAAGGTTTGTGTACACTGACCCACCAGAAAGCAAAGGCATCTCATCACCCATGTGGACGATCTCATCACCCATGTGGTCGATCCGTACTTGTTTGGCATCACCATCATTTCTGACTCTGAATTTATATGCTAGTGATAAGCAATCACTTCTCACACTTATTCACACAAAAGAACTTAACGGTAAACAATATGACATACCATTAATACAGTGAGAAAATACTGTGTTTAGGATAACTAGGCAGCACAGTAGCAGCCCCAGAATACCTGCATCAGCTGCTCAACAGCAAAAAATAACAGCAGAATCTCTGTCTCCATGTCAGCACTCAGAAAGTTTCCATTTGAGGGCATTTTGGATTTTCAGACTAGGGATGCTCAGCCTGTAATTCCTTACATATTCTCAACACATAACACAAGGAGCCTCACTCACAAGAAGGTATTCTATGAGTACGTATTTGCGAAGTATTTCTTAAAAAAAAAAAAAAAAGACAAATGCTAACTTAGAAACAATATAAATTAATGATAGATTTCTAAAAATTAAAACTCAAATTTCTAACCCATATAAGATTTGCTTCCAGTGCACAGAAAATCTGACTGAATAATTCCAACTGCAGTGCTTTGGGATACCCATCAATATACTCACTCAACTTTCACATCTACCAAGAACCTACCTATGCAAAGTACCATAGATATGATGGCGAACAAGACACAATTTCTGCCTCCACAATATTTTTTTCCCAAATTTGAATGTTATTCTCAAAGATGAATCTTTAAACTCAGCTCTCAACAATAGATATCCAAAAACGACAAAGAACAAGCTTCACCTACTTTATCATTCACTAATTCAAAAAACTCATATTAACCATTTGAAATAGTATACGTCCTACTTTAAAAAAAAAATTAACGCCTCATTTACTTGGCACCCTTGGAAGACCTGGTGTTCCACATAAATGAATTTTTCAGGTAACTCAAGCTTGTCCATTTCAGCATCAATACTTAAACTCTTTGGCATGGAAATCTTTTAAAAAACAAAACAAAACAAAAAACAGTACAAATCTTTCAACTTTAAAAAACAGGCTCTATTAACATTATTCTGACTGAAACTTACTGTGTTGTACAACACTCAAGCCCCTGAACTAAATGTCCCAGGGTGCTTGTAAAAGTTGCTGGCTTAGAAGAGTTTTGCTTCGAAGAGTTTTTCTTCTGACCCCTGGCTTTTGGTGTGTCTGCTGTCAACCTTTGCTGCTGTCAGTGTGAACTGACTCTGGCAGCCTCCCACCCTACTTCAAATTTGCTGCTACTTGGAAAACAAGTTGTGTCAGAACTTTGCCTAAAACACACTGGCTTTGAGATGATCTCCAAATCAATTTTGGTCACTCAGTCTTTTCTGCGTATTACTTGAACTGTTATGGTCCGCAGTTACAAGTTCCAAACCAAGTTTTGGATAAAAGAATTTGTGCTGTACCTTCATGCTCCCATATTGTCTTCATATTTAAAACTGATGCTCAGAGATAATTTCATTACCTATTCATTCATTCAACAAATATTTATTAAGTACCTACTAGGAGCTGGGCTCCAATACTATGGTGACAATAAGGAAATGAAAAGGAAGGTTGCCAGTTTTAAGCATATTTTAAAGTACAAAAACTGTAATTATTTTACTTAAAGTATTTTTTGGTGGAAAAAAAAGGGGGGGGGTTTCCCTAAGCCTCTTAAAGATTACAAAACCTGTCAAACTTTTTATAACTTCTGTACATTCAGGTTTAGGAACTAAAAACTTAAGGGTAAAGAAAGCATTTGATTAAACCAAATGTTTATTTTACAAGCTCTGAGTAGGATTCTAAGATTTTCTGTCTCCTTTCTTTTTCCTATTACAAATTCCCATCTAGGCCTAAAGAAACCAATATCAACATATGCTTTATTATTAAATGATATGCAAAGTCTTGATAATGATAAGTATGTCCATCTCAGCATTCACTAAGTTTACATTTACCACAATGTTAATAGAAAAAAAAGTGTTAATTGAGGAAAATTTCTGTCCAAAGTTTAAGAAGTTCCTGTATACTTCACTTTGGGGTTCAGAAATGTTTTTAAAAAGTTGTAAGGGTTAGTAAAATATGGTGTAACTCTACAATATTTGCTTCATCTACCACAATCATATTTTTAAAATTCCATTACCCATTTAAACCTAAGGCTAGAAAAATGAACCATGAAGTGGAGCTTAAAATTGGTCTCTGTGGATTAATTAAGACATCAGGAAAAACCCCTGGCATCAGCTTCATTTTGATCCCTTGGAATCTTCCTTCTCATTCATTTTCTCCTCAGAGAGCACAAGAACTTTATTCATAATTTATAATTGTATAAATAATCAGTGATTGCCTTTATTATTCAGATATAACTGGAAATGAGTTGCTAGTCATGTGACTGCTGATCTGAGGAAGTAAAATAATATTTAGAAGTGAAAAACGTTACTTTCATTAAAAATCTTTAACTACTACTATTAAAAACCTTCTTCAGCAGTGCATTAATATTTCCTCCACATTAATTCTGGAATCTGAACATGCTTTAAGTGGTACTAAAAAGGCAGATCACAGGTCTAACCTTCAAAATAAATAACCATGTAATATTATTCTAAATGACACATTACAGTAATTTTCACAAGTCTGCTCTGACTTCATTAGCATACTACCTTCTGCTGTGAAATAAGTTTTAGTTTAGATAAAAAGGGTTCACAGAGAAACCGAAATATAGGCTCTTGCTCCTTCTACAACCACTTCAGGCAAAGAAGTAAATGACAAATATTTACTAGACACTTATTACACTACCAGGTGCTGTCCACACTACCTGCAAACACACACACACACACACACACACCCCTTGCTCAAGATACAATACAACTGGAGAGAAAACATACACTCCCATAAAAGATAATATTAACCAATAGGAAAAATTTGATTTTAAAAGTGATCATTAGCCATAACTTCTGGCAGCAGAAAGTGAAGGTATTCAGTTCAGATGTAAACAAAATTCTTTTTACCCCTCTGTTTTAAGTCTGGCAATCAAAATTAGCCAAACCTAAGGAAGTGGACCAACGGCATCACCACAGGAAAAAAAAAGAAATGTTCAGGAGCAACTGGTATTGGACCACTCAAAGTCTTCCCATGAGTGCACATCAGTAGTTTCTCTCCTAAAATCTCCTTATCAAATTAAAAACAAAACTGATTCCTGGCTATGAACTTTGCAGACTTCTTCCTCTGATACCCAGTACAGCCCAACCACAGAAACGAAGGAGTCAGGGAGAGGACAGCAACGGGGCATCTAGGCCTATTGTTCAGAGAGAACTGCAGGACCAGGCGAGCGCCGCAGGGTGCGCGGGAGCTGGGGGAGGAGAGGCGCGAACCCCGTACAGGTGTGTGTATGGGAGGGGGGACAGGTATGTTGCAAGGCGGGGGAGCACAGGTGTACTCAAGGGCCATAACTAAGAAATAAAGACTCAACTTTCAGACCGAAAAAGAGGAGGGCGGTCATTCCTGAGGCTTAAACTGCTGGGCACGGAGGGTGACAGGCCTGGGGAGGGTGAGATGAGAGGATCCCGGAGCCCACTAGTGTGGGGTTTTGGGGAGGCTGGAGAACTGAGGGGGGACAGCCAGGAGGATTCAAAGAAAAGGCTCCTCAATCGAAAGGCCAGCCTAGAAATCCCCAGACAATGGACAATGCGCGGGCTGGGGGATGTCGCGGAGGTGAAGCTGGGTGGGCAGAGGGAAACAAAAGAGAGAAGCCCCCAAGTGTGGGCCTGGCGGCGGCGATTACCTGAGAGAGCTGCCGGGGATTGGGGCAGCCGAAGAGCGCGGAGCTGGAGCTGAAGCTGATGGCTCCTCGGCGGCTGAGGACGTGCTGGGGGACCGGCCTGTCCAGGGGCAGTACCGGCAGCTGGTAACATACTTCCATTGAATACACCCGCCCTGCCTCCGCGCGGCGCCCGCCCTGCCGCGGCCGCCGGCCCCTGCACTGGGAGGGGGCCGCGGCTCGGGGGCTCCGGGCCGAGACGGGGGCAGGGCGGGCGGGGGCCGACCCTCGGCCGGGAAGCCGCGCTCACGCCTCCCCAACCCCAGCCCTCCGCTCGGGCCGCCGGCGGGAAGGTTCTGCGGCGGCCGCGGCGCCAATTACCAGGACCGGCGCGCGCCTAGCTCCAGGCGAGGGGCGACGGGGTGCAAGCGGGGCCAGCACTAGCAAAGTCGGAGAGGGAACCCCGCCGCCTTGGGGCTCCTCGGCCGAGAGGAGCAGGTACCCGGACTGCAGAGTTCGAGTGGAGCACGGCCGGAGCAAAGCGGTGCAAGAAAAGACGGCTGGAGCCAGCGACCAGACCCAGGGGGCGGGGGTACTCAGGAGCAGCGACCAGCTCGGGCCGCTGCCGCCGCCGCCGCTGGAGTCCTGCCCCTCCCCTCCCCTGGAGCCTGACTTCACTCCGCCGCCGGCGCGAGCCGGGCGTAATTCACACTTTGCAGCCGCGGACCCTGCGCCAACCACGGCTGCCGCCACGGTGACGTCACGACGCCGCGCCGCCGGCCCAGCGCCCCGCGGCGCCGCAGCGCCCAGGGAGAGTGGTGAGCGACCGTAGCCTTCCTTGTGTTCCGCACCCTAGAGCTCTGTCGGAGTCCCCTCCCGACAAACGTTTTCCCCCATCTATCTCATCCGCAGTTCTCTTCACGCCCTGCCATAACTCCCTCCCCTAGCTCCTCGCAAGCCAAGGCGCGTGCGCACGAGGCCCCAAGGTTTCGGGGCATCCCCCTGAGCGCTAAACTCGTGCGTTCCAGCGCGCCGAGGGTATGGGGTGGGTTCATCCCGCGCTAGAGACGCTGTTCGGGCTTGCCGACCCCAGAAACCCAAAGCACGCGGCGCAGTAGCCCTCCTCAGCCCTGACCGCGGGGTCACTTCTGGCTTTTCCCTCCTTGTTCCCATTCAAGGGCTTCGCTAGAGACCGCTGCGGCAGTGACGTCAGCGGGCCGCGCAGGCATCGTCCTCCCCGCTACGTCACTGCCAGTACCTTGGTGGGGCCAGGCTCGAGCGCTCCCCTGGCAGGTGCGGCCCCGGGGTCATCCCGAGCTCGAGGGGCGGAGAGGGGAGCCGAGAATTCGGAAGTGAGAAGGGGGCCTGGAGACAACGGGAAAAAACCAAGACTGAGAAAGAATTATGGGTGAAAAGAATGAGAAAGAATGATACTGAGAAGACAAAGGAAAAAAGTAGACTTCATGGCCCTCTACCGAAAGCGTTGTTTGTTGGCTTTCGATTTTTTGAAAGCTAGAAAAGATAAAGAGCTCTTGACCTGATTTGTCGGCTAGATGTATAATTTGAGTGTTCATTTTGTCACATTTCTCACTAAACTGTCCAAGCTTTCAGCATCAACTGATTGTTTCTAACGCATTCCGGCCTTTGGGATTTCAGCCTGAACAACGTCTGCCCTGCTGGCAGAATTGTTGCTTTGGTTCAGTTCTTAGGGCACCCACCCTTCTACTGATTTGAGATGACTAGCCACTGACAAGGTGGGAGGCCTTTGAAAGCACTGCATAGCTTCCACTGATGATGAGATCATGTACCAAATGCACATAATCCGGTAAATGAGCAAAAGTAGACCTTTTATCATCTTTGCATGGCATCTGTTTCTTTTCTCTTGCTAAAACTTTATACCTCCTACGTGGATATTTTTCTACCTGTCTGCTTTCTACTATTAAAAGAACTGTAACCCCCAATATGGTCTTGTGGAGTTTGTCTTCATTAGATGATGTAAGCTCCCCTTTAGTACAACTGATCCAACTCATCTTTGAAATCCGAATTACTCCCACAACTTCTAGTAGATGTATTGAGCGTCTACCATATGCTTGGGATTATACTGAGCACATTTTCCTACGTTATCACATTTACTTCTCACAAAAGCCTCGTGAGGTAATTATTAGTCCCTGAATTGAGAATAGGCTCATGGAAACAAAGTTGCCCTAGACCTTAGATAAGTGGGAAGAACTAACCTCAAATAATGTTTGAATTCTGTGTAAATCTAAACATCCAGGAGGTGATACTGGTGTGATGTTACTGTGTGCCACATAAAATAACTATATTACATTTAATAACATCTAAGAGACCCAGGTTGATTAAATCATTTAAGGACAGAGAGCTAAGTAGATAACTAAAAAATGCATCCCCTTTCAACATAGTTACTGTTGTGCACCTGTGAACCAAGAACCATGACAGGCATTCTACATACAATGTCTAACTTTACCCAACACGATAGCCACGTAAGTCAGGTAATTTTATCCTGATTCCACAGATGAAGAATCAGATTATAAGACTGTAAGTCATTTGCCTCAGTGAACTCTGGTCTATGATTTCAGAGCCGTGCATTTTCCACCATACCACACAGTATCTTCTCCAGAGTTTTTCAGTTGTTTACAGTGTTCTTTACTGTGTTGAGGAGCCTATTAATCAGGTTCTTCAGAGAAACACAACCCATAGGATCTACATATAGAGAGAGGGAAAGAGAGTTATTTTAAGGAATTGGCTTACGTTTTTGTGAAGGCTGGCAAGTCTGAAATCTGTAGGGCAGGGCAGCAGGCTGGAAATTCAAGTAAGAGTTGAAATTGCAGTTTTGAGTCTGAAATCTGCGCAGCAGAACCACAGGCTGAAAATTCACACAGGGTTTCTACATTGGAGTCTTGATGCAGACCTGAGTCATCCTCAGGAAACCTAAGTCTTTGTTCTTAATGCTTTCAACTCTTTGGATGAGGTCCACCCACTCTATGGAGAGTAATCTGCTTAAAACCAATGAATTATAAATGGTAGTCACATCGACAAATATCTTTATAGCAACGTCTAGACTAGTGTTTGACCAAATGACTGAACATCATAGTTTAGCCAAGTTGATACATAAAATTAACTATCACAGGGAGCAAAGGTTAAACTTAAATAAAGAAATGCTATTACTTTCTGCAATAAAAAGAAAAGTACCTGAGAAAAAAGTAACAAAAACTGCAAAATTCTTATGAAGGAGGCTTTTACATGGTTGAAACATAAAAGCCGACTTGAATATTTAGGAAGTATTCACATGAGACACAAATATCTTCACATTATGTGTCCATTTAATGTTTCCAACATGTTTTCCTTCCCCAAACCTCCTTGTCACCAGTTTTCTAATCATATTCCTTCCAAGGTCCAAACCATCTATCCAAGCAGTCAGATACTGCTCATGAATCAGTATAGACCTCTACATATAGCTATTCCCCTTTCCGGACAAAATGAACAATCAGGTACACTGCTCCAAGTTCTGCTGACTGGGAGTATTTCTCTTCACTGCCTCTAGAATCACCACAGAGAGGGGCCATCGTGTTGTAGCTGTCCACTGTCCACACCATAAAATTCAGAACTATCTGTAAATCAGTTGCAAATATTTTTCTCAACAGGTTGTAGGGGACCAGATGCCTTAGATGCCTTCTGGCTCCAAGGTTTCTACTGAGAAATTGAATAATAATCTCAATGAGGTTCCCACGAATATAAAGAATTGCTTTTCTCTTATTGCTCTCAAAATTCTATCTTTGTCTTTTTTTTGTCAAGAGAGTGATAATGTCTTGGTCTGGGTCTTTTTGGGTTTGTCATACTTGAATCTGGCTGATCTTAGATATCTAAACATGATTTCTATAAATTTGGGGAGTGTTCTGCCATTATTTCTTCTAATAATCTCTCTGCTTCTTTCCCTTTTCTTTCTGAAAATCCCATAATGCATGTATTAGTCTGCTTGATGGCATCACATATGTTCCTTAAACTCTGTTCACTTTTCTTTATTCCTTTTTATTTCTGTTTCTCAGAATTTATAATTTCACATGTACTATAGTCAAGTTCACGGATTCTTTCTTCTGCCTATTCAAGTCTGCTGCAGAACCCCTCTAAGAGATTTTTCAACTTGGTTATTGTGTTTTTCAGCTTCAGAATTTGAATGCATTTTATAATTTCTATCTCTTTGCCAATGATTAATTTTGTTTACATATTGTTTTCCTAATTCCACTTAGTTCTCTGTCCATATTTTCCCTTAGCTCTTTTAGCATATGAAGGACAGTTATTTTAAAGCATTTGTTAGTAAGTCTAATGTCTGTGTTTTTTCAGGGAAGTTAACTGCTACTTTATTTTCTTTTTGAAAGGGACATGTTTTTCTGGGTTTTTGATATATGTCTTGTGGGGGTTTTGTTGTTGTTGTTGTTGAAAATTGGGCAGTTGAGAAAACAGACACCTCTTCCAGTCTTTGCAGACTGACCCTGTGCCAGGGAAGTTTTTCACTAATTAGGTGGTCCACAGTTCTAAGCCTTAGGATCAGCTTAAGGAGAAAGCTTAAGAACTTACAAGTTCTTTTATGAGCATGCATCTTGCTCAGGCCATTGTGTGGCTTTTTAAATTTCTCTGTGTACACAGCTGCTTTTTAACGTCTTATTTTCCAAAGGAGTCTCTCCTTGAGGCCTTTCGTGGTCTCCACCCATAATGTCTCACCCAGGTGTCTATGAGCCAGTCTCCCTGCAACTTTCCCAAGCAGGAGCCACTGCTTCTCCCTGCGAGATCTGAGCTAGGCAAAGCAGAGACCAGTCCTTCAGGCATTCCCTGGTAGGTTAGAGCATTACAAATAAAAGTCTGCTCTGTTCCTACTGATTTATAGTTTTGTTTTGTACTGTTTTTATCTGGCTTTGGTGTCGGGGCAATATTTGCCTCATAAAATGAGCTGGAAAGGTTTCATTACAGTTCCATTTTCTGAAAGTGTTGGTGTACAAAAGTGGGATTACTTCTTCCGCAGATGTCTGATAGGGTTCACTAGTAAAACTCTCTGGACCTGCACTTTTTGTTGTGGGAAGATTTTAAATGACTAATTCAATTTATATACCTGATGAATCTTATAAACTAAGCTCTATGTAACCCCAAAAGTAGTCTCCGAGGTTGTAGGCCAAAATGTTAGAAGTGGTGGGATTGTGGTTTTTCCTTTTCTTTTAAAATGTCATCCTAATCAATTTTATTTGCCAAATTTTCTAAGATAAACCTATATTATTTTATAACAAAACTTATTCATAACCTGGGCAACATGGTGAAACCCTGTCTCTACAAGGAAAATGCAAAGATTAGCCAGGTGTACTGGCATGTGCCTGGAGTTCCAGCTACTCGGGAGGCTGAGGTGGGAGCATCACTTGAGTCCCGAAAGTTGAGGTTGCAGCGAGCTGTGATTGTGCCACTGCACTCCAGCTTGGGCAACAGAGCAAGCCCCTGTCTCAAAAAAAAAAAAACAAAAAAAAAACCCAGTTATTTATTAAATATATAAACTGTGAGTAAAAATAAAATGTCTATAATGTGATGATAAACACACAATAAAAAGGGTAATTGAAGAAAAAATTTCACTTGAGGGTTAGTTCCCTAGACTATTTAGTAGTCCAACACTAATCAACAAGCACTTCTATAGTACACTAATGAATTACCAGTCGGAAGATTTCTAGCTAAACACAGCAGATTGTATACATGTATTAGTCTGTTCCCTCCTCAAACTCTCCTAAATGACACTAAAAGATAAAATAAAGCATTAGTTCAGGACAAAAAGAAGGAGAAATGAAAACTGATGAGAAGTTCATGTTTTGGAAACTGAAGGTGATGAGTAAGTTATACATGTCTAAGCAAAACAGAAAGCTAAACCCTGAGCTCACAAGTGGAGAGGGCTACATCCAGCTGATATCTGCTGCGGAGACCCAGGACAGTCTCAGAAATTAGAGACCCCACCCATCTTGCAAGGCAGGGATCCACGTGGGCTGAAAAAGAAAAGATCAGTTGAAGTTCTTTATAACAAGTGATCAGAACCTCAGCTCTCCTCCCCAAGGCTGTGCAGACAGGTAACTTGCTCTTCTTCACCTCGGCAGAAAATTGGATGGACTGACCCAAACAGGCTCTGGACTTGGATTCACCAGGCAGAACTGAGGGTGAGGTGAGAGTACCATATGCAAACAGGTGGCATAAGTGAGAGTCTGCATACTTAGTGACAGCCAAGTTTATTTCCTCTAGGCAAGAGCCTGGAAGATTCCTCTTTCAAAAAAAATGAAAGTTTTGCTGGTGTTGTCAGTTGAGAGTCTTCCGACCAAGTAAATGGGTCCACACATAATTCTAAAGTAAACCCCACCCATGTACAGAGAGCTTTTAAACAGCACCTCATTCTTAAACATGAAAGAACAATCAAGCATTATCAGAATTTTGAAAAATCCTATAGCATGAGAGATGATAGAAATGAACAGAAAAAAGAAACAAGGGGAAACAGAAACAACACAGAGAAATCCCTTCCAAAAAACCAATAATATTCTTAGAGAGATAAGAAGTTATGAGGTATAAGGGTGGAATGATATGAAACAAAATAGTTCTTTTAAGTTAAAACTATAATAGCAAAAAATTAAATATTTAATGAATGGGTTAGATGATAAAGCTAAATATATCTTCCCAAAAGTAAAACAAAAAATTAAAGATACAGATAATGTGAGAAAATATATTAAAATTAAAGTCCTAGTCCAGGGGGTTAAATGTCCAAATAATAATGATTTCAGAAAGAGAGAATTGAGAAAATCATGGAGAGGAAATAATTTAAGAACATTTAGCAGAACCGGAAGGCACATTTCCAGATGGAGATTGCCAAGTCTGTGCTTAGAATAATGGACGGAGAAAACATAGACACCAAGGGATAGTGTTGTGAAATTTTAGAATACTGGGGACAAAATTAAGAACTTAAACATCTTCCAGGGAATATACATAAAAACAGGCCACATACAAAGGACCATGAATCAGCAGAGCAAAGGCCCTCTCAATAGCAAATTTGGAGGTAAAAGGTAAAGAAAGCCTTCAAAATTCTGAAGAAACATGGTTTTCCATCTAGGAATCTGTATACCTGCCCATACTATCAATTTAGTGTGAAAGCAGAATAAAGATAATTTTCAGACATTGAAGAGCTCCAGTATGTAGCTCCCACTGCACCTTTCTTCAGGAAGCTATTGGGTAATGTGCTCTAGAAAGAGGAAGAAGGATACCATGCAAGGGAAATACGACAATGGAGCAAACATGGGCATCAACACAGGGGAGAGGGGAAGGAAGTCCCAAGTGATAGTCCCTGAGTCACAGCACCAGAGAGGACCGAGACAGCAACAAGGCCACATGTGAGCAGGAGGATGGAAGCTCTGGGAAGAAAATGGAACCAATAAGTGACCTGTAGTAGCTAAACACAGTGAGAGAAACTCTGGCAGAGAGTTTGGGGATACATTTATTATGACGACATAGAAAATTAAGCCAATAAATTTCAATTAATAACACTGAAAAAAACAAGTTGTAAAAGAAATTTAATCATCATACATTATACGACTGGTTTATAAACTATTCATTACATATTCACAAGAATATAATCACTGAATATTGATTTAACAAAAATACGGTGTTACAGCTAAATATATTGAGAGGTGGAAGGGGATGAAAATTGTGTGTCTCCTAGGGTGATATTAGAGAGCCAAATTTTCATCTTACACAGTAGAATATTAATAGATAATATAAAAAATTGAGATGTGATATATATATATGTATTTTTTTCTTTTTCTTCTTCTTTTTTTTTTTTCTGAGATGGAGTTTCGCTCTTGTTGCCCAGGCTGGAGTGCAACAGCGTGGTCTCAGCTCACTACAACCTCCACCTCCCGCGTTCAAGCAATTTTCCTGCCTCAGCCTCCCAAGTAGCTGGGACTACAGGTGCCTGCCACCATGCCCTGCTAATGTTTTCTATTTTTAGTAGAGACAGGGTTTCACCATGTTGGCCAGGCTGGTCTTGAACTCCTGACCTCAGGTAATCCAGCCACCTCAGCCTCCCAAAGTGCCAGAATTACAGGCATGAGCCACTGCACCTGGCTGACATGTGATTTAATAATATGAAACTAAATCCTTGTAAGAAACAACTAAAAGCAGTATATATTCTTGCCATAGCAGAGCAAAAATTGATAGTGCATAGGGATGGGACAAGATGCTGCTAGGTTTATTATGACATCAACTATTGAACTCTAAAAGCTATGTACATGCATTATGCTTTTCATTCAAAAAATAAAAATAATCATATTATGTTGAGTTGTGTCCCACAAAAGACATGAAGGAGTCCTAACTCCTGGTATGTGTCACCTTATTTGGAAATAGGGTCTTTGCAGATGCAACCACGTTAAGATAAGGTCATGCAGGATAAGGGTGGACCCTATATCCAATGATGGTGCCCTTATAAAAGGAGGGAGATTTGGAGGCACTCATACATGCAGTGAAGAAAGTCATGTGAAAACAGAGATGGAAACTTAAGTGGTAACTATACAAGCCATGGAACACCAAGGACTGCCGGCAACCACCAGAAGCTAGGAAAGAGGCATGATCAGATTCTCTTCTAGAGCATTCAGAGGGAACCTGGCCCTGCCAACACCTCCATCTTAAACTTCTGACCTCCACAACTGTGGGAGAATACATTTCTGTTGTTGTAATCTATCCAGTTGATGGTCATTTGTTACAGCAGCTTTAGGACACTAATATAACCATGTTAATTCTGGGTGTCTGAATTGGAGCAGGAAATGTTTCACAAAGGGTCAGTTCCTCTAAATTCATTTCTACACTTGAGGTTAAATAACACAATAACAACAACAACAACTAATCAATTTAGTTTTTTGTTTTTTTTTTTAAGGCACAGTAGAAAATCCATCTGTTTAATTAAGGGATGTGGGAGGACTAGAGATATGGAATCACAAATTTTAGTTGCTAGTTATAAATATTGAAGTGAATACCTGTCTGAAGTTGACTTTCTGTTTTTAAAAACACCTCTCAGTTTCCCTGCTATCTCTGAAGAAGAATGTAAAGAACAAAGGGCCCTTTCCCTCACACATCATGCAATAACAACGTAAAATATTGAACAGAATAAATCTTACTCAAAACAGCAAAATCTTTTACAGTGAAGCTGAAAATCAATTACTAAACAATTTTTTGCACTAACAAATATCTCTGAACTTAATTGCAATTTTTATATAAAATAGTGACAGATTTAAAGAAAGCACCTGTATTATTTACATTTTCTACACTCTTAATTCCAGTGCCCTCTCTGCTTAAAATTAGTTTAAATAGGGCCAGGCGTGGTGGCTCATGCCTGTAATCCCAGCACTTTGGGAGGCCAAGGCGGGCAGACCACAAGGTCAGGAGATCGAGACCAGCACAGCTAATATGGTAAAACCCCATCTCAACTAAAAAAAAAAAATTAGTGGCTGGGCGCGGTGGCTCAAGCCTGTAATCCCAGCACTTTGGGAGGCCGAGACAGGCGGATCACGAGGTCAGGAGATGGAGACCATCCTGGCTAACATGGTGAAACCCTGTCTCTCCTAAAAAAAATACAAAAAAATAGCCGGGCGAGGTGGTGGGCGCCTGTAGTCCCAGCTACTCAGGAGGCTGAGGCAGGAGAATGGTGTGAACCTGGGAGGCGGAGCTTGCAGTGAGCTGAGATCTGGCCACTGCACTCCAGCCTGGGCGATAGAGCTAGACTCCATCTCAAAAAAAAAAAAAAAAAAAAAAAAAAATTAGCGCCAGGCAGAGCAAGATGGCCGAATAGGAACAGCTCTAGTCTCCAGCTCCCAGCGCGAGCGACACAGAAGACAGGTGATTTCTGAATTATCAACTGAGGTACTGGGTTCATCTCACTGGGGAGTGCTGGACAATCAGTGCTGGTCAGCTGTTGCAGCCCGACCAGCGAGAGCTGAAGCAGGGCGAGGCATCACCTCACCTGGGAAGCGCAAGGGGGAAGGGAATCCCTTTTCCTAGCCAGGGGAACAGAGACACACAACACCTGGAAAATTGGGTAACTCCCACCCCAATACTGTGCTTTAAGCAAACGGGCACACCAGGAGATTATATCCCACACCTGGCCAGGAGGGTCCGACGTCCACGGAGCCTTCCTCATTGCTAGCACAAGCAGTCTGTGATCTAACCACAAGGCAGCAGCGAGGCTGGGGGAGGGGCGCCCGCCATTGCTGAGGCTTAAGTAGGTAAACAAAGCCCTGGGAAGATCGAACTGGGTGGAGCTCACAGCAGCTCAAGGAGGCCAGCCAGTCTCTTTAGACTCCACCTCTGGGGACAGGGCACAGCTAAACAACAACAACAACAACAACAACAACAAAAGCAGCAGAAACCTCTGCAGATGCAAGAAACTCTGTCTGACAGCTTTGAAGAGAGCGGTGGATCTCCCAACACGGAGGTTGAGATCTGAGAACGGACAGACTGCCTGCTCAAGTGGGTCCCTGACCCCTAAGTAGCCTAACTGGGAGACATCCTCCACTAGGGGCAGATCAACACCCCACACCTCACACAGTGGAGTATACCCCTGAGAGGAAGCTTCCAAAGCAAGAATCAGACAGCTACACTCGCTGTTCAGCAGTATTCTATCTTCTGCAGCCTCTGCTGCTGATACCCAGGCAAACAGCATCTGGAGTGGACCTCAAGCAATCTCCAACAGACCTACAGCTGAGAGTCCTGACTGTTAGAAGGAAAACTAACAAACAGGAAGGACACCCACACCAAAACCCCATCAGTACATCACCATCATCAAAGACCAGAGGCAGATAAAACCACAAAGATAGGGAAAAAGCAGGGCAGAAAAGCTAGAAATTCAAAAAATAAGAGCGCATCTCCCCCTCCAAAGGAACGCAGCTCATCGCCAGCAACGGATCAAAGCTGGACGGAGAATGACTTTAACGAGATGAGAGAAGAAGGCTTCAGTCCATCAGACTTCTCAGAGCTAAAGGAGGAATTATATACCCAGCGCAAAGAAACTAAAAAGCTTGAAAAAAGAGTGGAAGAATTGATAACCAGAATAATTAATGCAGAGAAGGCCATAAACGAACGGACAGAAATGAAAACCATGACACGAGAAATAAGTGACAAATGCACAAGCTTCAGTAACCGACTCGATCAACTGGAAGAAAGAGTATCAGCGATTGAGGATCAAATGAATGAAATGAAGCGAGAAGAGAAATCTAAAGAAAAAAGAAGAAAAAGAAATGAACAAAGCCTGCAAGAAGCATGGGATTATGTAAAAACACCAAATCTACGTCTGATTGGGGTGCCTGAAAGTGAGGGGGAAAATGGAACCAAGTTGGAAAACACTCTTCAGGATATCATCCAGGAGAACTTCCCCAACCTAGTAGGGCAGGCCAACATTCAAATTCAGGAAATACAGAGAATGCCACAAAGATACTCCTCAAGAAGAGCAACTCCAAGACACATAATTGCCAGATTCACCAAAGTTGAAATGAAGGAAAAAATCTTAAGGGCAGCCAGAGAGAAAGGTCGGGTTACCCACAAAGGGAAGCCCATCAGACTAACAGCAGATCTCTTGGCAGAAACTCTACAAGCCAGAAGAGAGTGGGGGCCAATATTCAACATTCTTAAAGAAAAGAATTTTCAACCCAGAATTTCATATCCAGCCAAACTAAGTTTCATAAGTGAAGGAGAAATAAAATCCTTTACAGATAAACAAATGCTTAGAGATTTTGTCACCACCAGGCCTGCCTTACAAGAGACCCTGAAGGAAGCACTAAACATGGAAAGGAACAACCGGTACCAGCCATTGGAAAAACATGCCAAAATGTAAAGACCATCGAGGCTAGGAAGAAACTGCATCAACTAATGAGCAAAATAACCAGTTAATATCATAATGGCAAGATCAAGTTCACACATAACAATATTAACCTTAAATGTAAATGGACTAAATGCTCCAATTAAAAGACACAGACTGGCAAACTGGATAAAGAGTCAAGACCCATCAGTCTGCTGTATTCAGGAGACCCATCTCACACGCAGAGACATACATAGGCTCAAAATAAAGGGATGGAGGAAGATCTACCAAGCAAATGGAGAACAAAAAAAACCAGGGGTTGCAATCCTAGTCTCTGATAAAACAGACTTTAAACCATCAAAGATCAAAAGAGACAAAGAAGGCCATTACATAATGGTAAAGGGATCAATTCAACAGGAAGAGCTAACTATCCTAAATATATATGCACCCAATACAGGAGCACCCAGATTCATAAAGCAAGTCCTTAGAGACTTACAAAGAGACTTAGACTCCCATACAAAAATAATGGGAGACTTCAACACCCCACTGTCAACATTAGACAGATCAACAAGACAGAAAGTTAACAAGGATATCCAGGAATTGAACTCATCTCTGCAGCAAGCAGACCTAATAGACATCTACAGAACTCTCCACCCCAAATCAACAGAATATACATTCTTCTCCGCACCACATCACACCTATTCCAAAATTGACTACATAATTGGAAGTAAAGCACTCTTCAGCAAATGTATGAGAAGAGAAATTATAACAGTCTCTCAGACCACAGTGCAATCAAACTAGAACTCAGGACTAAGAAACTCAATCAAAACCACTCAACTACATGGAAACTGAGTAACCTGCTCCTGAATGACTACTGGGTACACAACGAAATGAAGGCAGAAATAAAGATGTTCTTTGAAACCAATGAGAACAAAGATACAACATACCAGAATCTCTGGGACACATTTAAAGCAGTGTGTAGAGGGAAATTTATAGCACTAAATGCCCACAAGAGAAAGCAGGAAAGATCTAAAACTGACACTCTAACATCACAATTAAAAGAACTAGAGAAGCAAGAGCAAACACATTCAAAAGCTAGCAGAAGGCAAGAAATAACTAAGATCAGAGCAGAACTGAAGGAGATAGAGACACAAAAAACCCTCCAAAAATCAATGAATCCAGGAGTTGGTTTTTTGAAAAGATCAACAAAATTGATAGACCACTAGCAAGGCTAATAAAGAAGAAAAGAGAGAAGAATCAAATAGATGAAATAAAAAATGATAAAGGGGATATCACCACCAACCCCACAGAAATACAAACTACCATCAGAGAATACTATAAACACCTCTACGCAAATAAACTAGAAAATCAAAAAGAAATGGATAATTTCCTGGACACTTACACTCTCCCAAGACTAAACCAGGAAGAAGCTGAATCCCTGAATAGACGAATAACAGGCTCTGAAATTGAGGCAATAATTAATAGCCTACCAACCAAAAAAAAGTCCAGGACCACATGGATTCACAGCCGAATTCTACCAGAGGTACAAGGAGGAGCTGGTACCATTCCTTCTGAAACTATTCCAATCAATAGAAAAAGAGGGAATCCTCCCTAACTCATTTTATGAGGCCAACATCATCCTGATACCAAAGCCTGGCAGAGACACAACAAAAAAAGAGAAATTTAGACCAATATCCCTGATGAACATCGATGCAAAAATCCTCAATAAAATACTGGCAAACCAGATCCAGCAGCACATCAAAAAGCTTATCCACCATGATCAAGTGGGCTTCATCCCTGGGATGCAAGGCTGGTTCAACATACACAAATCAATAACCGTAATCCAGCATATAAACAGAACCAAAGACAAAAACCACATGATTATCTCAATAGATGCAGAAAAGGCCTTTGACAAAATTCAACAGCCCTTCATGCTAAAAATGCTCAATAAATTCAGTATTGATGGAACGTATCTCAAAATCATAAGAGCTATTTATGACAAACCCACTGCCAATATCATACTGAATGGGCAAAAACTGGAAGCATTCCCTTTGAAAATTGGCACAAAACAGGGATGCCCTCTCTCACCACTCCTATTCAACATAGTGTTGGACGTTCTGGCTAGGGCAATCAGGCAAGAGAAAGAAATCAAGGGGATTCAGTTAGGAAAAGAAGAAGTCAAATTGTCCCTGTTTGCAGATGACATGATTGTATATTTAGAAAACCCCATTGTCTCAGCCCAAAATCTCCTTAAGCTGATAAGAAACTTCAGCAAAATCTCAGGATACAAAATTAATGTGCAAAAATCACAAGCATTCTTATACACCAGTAACAGACAAACAGAGAGCCAAATCAGGAATGAACTCCCATTCACAATTGCTTCAAAGAGAATAAAATACCTAGGAATCCAACTTACAAGGGATGTAAAGGACCTCTTCAAGGAGAACTACAAACCACTGCTCAGTGAAATAAAAGAGGACATAAACAAATGGAAGAACATACCATGCTCATGGATAGGAAGAATCAATATCGTGAAAATGGCCATACTGCCCAAGGTAATTTATAGATTTAATGCCATCCCCATCAAGCTACCAATGAGTTTCTTCACAGAATTGGAAAAAACTGCTTTAAAGTTCATATGGAACCAAAAAAGAGCCCGCATCTCCAAGACAATCCTAAGTCAAAAGAACAAAGCTGGAGGCATCACGCTACCTGACTTCAAACTCTACTACAAGGCTACAGTAACCAAAATGGCATAGTACTGGTACCAAAACAGAGATATAGACCAATGGAACAGAACAGAACCCTCAGAAATAATACCACACATCTACAGCCATCTGATCTTTGACAAACCTGAGAAAAAGAAGAAATGGGGAAAGGATTCCCTATTTAATAAATGGTGCTGGGATAACTGGCTAGCCATAAGTAGAAAGCTGAAACTGGATCCTTTCCTTACTCCTTATACGAAAATTAATTCAAGATGGATTAGAGACTTAAATGTTAGACCTAATACCTTAAAAACCCTAGAAGAAAAATTAGGTAATACCATTCAGGACATAGGCATGGGCAAAGACTTCATGTCTAAAACACCAAAAGCAACAGCAACAAAAGCCAAAATTGACAAATGGGATCTAATTAAACTAAAGAGCTTCTGCACAGCAAAAGAAACTACCATCAGAGTGAGCAGGCAACCTACAGAACGAGAGAAAAATTTTGCAATCTACTTATCTGACAAAGGGCTAATATCAAGAACCTACAAAGAACTCAAACAAATTTACAAGAAAAAAATAAACAACCCCATCAAAAAGTGGGCAAAGGATATGAACAGACATTTCTCAAAAGAGGACATTCATACAGCCAACAGACACATGAAAAAATGCTCATCATCACTGGCCATCAGAGAAATGTAAATCAAAACCACAATGAGATACCATCTCACACCAGTTAGAATGGCAACCATTAAAAAGTCAGGAAACAACAGGTGCTGGAGAGGATGTGGAGATATAGGAACACTTTTACACTGTTGGTGGGATTGTAAACTAGTTCAACCATTATGGAAAACAGTATGGCAATTCCTCAAGGATCTAGAACTAGAAGTACCATATGACCCAGCCATCCCTTTACTGGGTATATCCCCGAAGGATTATAAATCATGCTGCTATAAAGACACATGCACACGTATGTTTATTGCAGCACTATTCACAATAGCAAAGACTTGGAATCAACCCAAATGTCCATCAGTGACAGACTGGATTAAGAAAATGTGGCACATATACACCAAGGAATACTATGCAGCCATAAAAAAGGATGAGTTTGTGTCCTTTGTAAGGACACGGATGCAGCTGGAAACCATCATTCTCAGCAAACTATCTCAAGAACAGAAAACCAAACACCACATATTCTCACTCATAGGTGGGAACTGAACAATGAGATCACTTGGACTCGGGAAGGGGAACATCACACACCTATCACGGGGGGGGGGGGGGGGGGAGGGATTGCATTGGGAGTTATACCTGATGTAAATGACGAGTTGATGGGTGCAGCACACCAACATGGCACAAGTATACATATGCAACAAACCTGCACGTTATGCACATGTACACTAGAACTTAAAGTATATAAAAAAAAAGAAAATTAGCCTGGCGTATTGGCGCGCACCTGTAGTCACAGCTACTCGGGAGGCTGAGGCAGGAGAATTGCTTGAACCCAGGAAATGGAGGTTGCAGTGAGCCGAGATCGTGCCACTGTACTCCAGCCTGGGCAACAAGAGCAAGACTCCATCTAAAAAAAAAAGTAGTTTAAATAATGAAATATTTAAGGTATTTCATTTCTTAAATAAACAAATATTTAAGAAATATTGGTTATAGCGTATTTTAATGATGAGGTAGGAGGCAGGACTAAACTCTGGAAGTGGGACTCGGACATGGGACCAAAGTGAAGACTAGCTAAAACAGGGCTGGGGTGAAGCAGCTTTCCATGCGACATGCCCACCAGTGTGCCATGTTAGTTTACCATTGCCATGCTAACACTCGGAAGTTACTGCCCCTTTCCATGGCAATGACCTGATGACCTGGAAGTTATCATTCTTTTCCTAGAAATTTCTGCAAAAACACCCCTTAATTTGCATACAATTAAAAGTGGGTATAAATATGACTGCAAAACTGTCTCTGAGCTGCTTCTCTGAGCACACTGCCTACAGGGTAGCCCTGCTCTGCAAAGAGCAGTACCTCTGCTTCTGTACACTGCCACTTCAATAAAAGTTGCTGTTTAACACCACTGGCTTACCCTTGTATTCTTTCCTGGGTGAAGCCAAGAACCCTCCCAGGCTAAGTCCCAATTTTGAGACTCACCTGTCTTGCATCAGTGGGTTGAATTATGGTTGCCCTACCACCCCACCAAAAATATATATATGTTGAGATCGTAACCTCCAGTTCCTCAGAATGTGAACTTATTTGGAAATACGGTCATTGCAGATGTAATTAGTTAAATTAAGATAAGGTCACAGGATTAGGATGCACTATGCAGATGTCCTTATAAGAAGACAAAGATGGCCAGGGGTGGGGGCTTACACCTGTCATCTCAGCACTTTGGATACCCGGGTGGGCAGTTCACCTGAGGTCGGGAGCTCAAGACCAGCCTGACCAACATGGAGAAACCCCATCTCTACTAAAAATATAAGATTAGCCAGACGTGGTGGCATATGCCTGCAACTCCAGCTACTCAGGAGGCTGAAGCAGAAGAATCACTTGAACCTGGGAGGCGGAGGTTGCGGAGAGCCAAGATTCTGCCATTGCACTCCAGCCTGGGCAACAAGAGTGAAATTCCGTCTCAAAAAAAAAAGACGACAATGATGTGAAGACAGCATAATCCCCTAACGCATTATGACAGATGTCCTTACGAGAAGACAGCAATGTGAAGGCATAGACACAGGGAGAATGCCACGTGCAGAAGACACCAGAGGCTGGGTTGATGCATCTATGAGCCAAGGGATGGCAAGTATTGTCTGCCATCACCAGAAGCAAGGAGAGAGGCATGGAACAGATTCTCCCTCAGAGGTGTTGGCAAGAATCAACCCTGTTGACACCTTGATTTTGGACTTCTAGCCTCCAGAACTGTGAGATCACAAATTTCTCTTGTTTTAAACAAACCAATCTGTGGTCCTTTGTTGCCAAAACCTGAGGAAATTAATACACAGGGTTTTAATCAAAATTTTTGAAAAGTCTTTATTTTATTTCAAATCAATTTTTCATTCGTTTATTCACCGCATATTTGTTGAATGACTACTATGGGTTAGGCAATCTGGTAGGCACTAGAGATGAGACATAGATTGGTCCCTACCCTAATGATGTTAAAATTTTAATGGCGGATAGTGGAAATAAACAAATAAATACAGTCATGCATTGCTTAACGATAGGAATACATTCTCAGAAGTGTCCTTAGATGATATTGTCATTGTGCGACTATCATAGAGAGTACTTACACTAACCTAGAAAGTATAACCTACCACATGCCTAGGCTACATGTGATAGCCCATTGCAGCTAGGCTCCAAACCTGTACAGCATATTATTATACTGAATACTGCCAGCAATTGTAACATAATGGTATTTATGTATCTAAAGATATCTAAACATAAAAAAGGTAAAGTAAAAATATTGCATTAAAGATTTTTAAAATGATGCTCCTGTATAGGACACTTATCACGAATGGAACTTGCAGGACTTGAAGTTGCTGTGGGTGAGTCAGTGAGTGGTGAGTGAATGTGAAGGCCTAGAACAGTACTGTACAATACTGTAGACTTTATAAAGACTATACACTTAGGCTACACTCCATTTATTGAAAAAATTATTTCTTCAGTAATAAATTAAACTTAGCTTACTGTAACTCTTTTGCTTTATAGACATAAAGTTTTAAAAATGTTTTGACTCTTTCATAATAACTCTCAGCTTGAAGCAAACATTATATAGCTATACAAAAATATTTTTATATCATTCTATAAAGATTTTTTCTATTAAAACATATATATAGTTTCAGCTTTTTATACTTTTTTGTTAAAATCTAAGACACAAACACACACATTAGCCTAGGCCTACCCAGGGTTGGGATTAACAATATCACAATTGATTATCAGTTGTGATATTGATAATATCAATTCCACCTCCACATCTTGTCCCACCGGAAGGTCTTCAGGGGCAATAATAGGGAGCTATTATAGCCTAAGATAACAATGCCTTCTTCTGGAATACCTCCTTACCTCCTGAAGGACTGGCCTGAGGCTGTTTCACGGTTGACTTTTTTAAAAATAAGTACGAGAAATATACTCTAAAATAATGGTGAAAAGTAGAGTATAGCAAATACTTAGAGCAGTAACATAGTCATTTATGTAAATATAAAATATGTACTGTACATAATTGTGTGTGTGCTGTACTTTAATACGACTGGCAACACAGTAGGTTTGTTTACACTGGCGTTGTCATAAACACGAGTAATGTGTTGCACTATGACATCAATACGGCTACAACATCAGTACGAGACAGAAATTTTTCAGCTCCATTAAATCTTACGGGACCACTATGGTGTATGTGGTTCATTGCTGGCTTGAACGCGGTTACGCAGCATATGACTGTGCATGACATGACATAACATGACATAACAAGCTAGTGTTAGGTGCCATGAAGAAAAATAAAACAGGGACGCGTATTAGAAAGTGGGATACAGAGGTCAGGGAAGCCTGCTTTAAGAAGATGGCATCAGGCTGGGTGCAGTGTCTCACACATGCCTAGGCTACATGGGAGAGCCCATTGCAGCTAGGCTCCAAACCTGTACAGCACTGTAGGAGGCCAAGGCCGAGGCCAGTGGATCACTTGAGCCCAGGAGTTTTGGGCAACATAGTGAAACTTCATCTTTATGAAAAGTACAGAAATCAGCTGGTTATGGTGGCACGCCCGGTGGACCCAGCTCCTCTGGCGGATGAGGCAGGAGGATCAACTTGAGCCCAAGTCAAACTCATAGAAACAGAAAGTAGAACAGAGGTTACTAGAGGTTAGAGAAAGAGACAAATAGGAGTTAGTGTTTAATGGGTATAACGTTTCCGTGTGCAGTGATGAAAAAGTGCTGGAAATCGTGGTGAAGGTTGCACAACACTGTCATTGTACTTAATGCCATTTAATTGAACACTTATAAAGGACTGAAATGCTAAAATTTATGTTAGGAATATTTTACCACAAACCATTCCCCTGGCCCATCCCAGGAGATGTAGAAAGGATAGGGCCAAATATTTTCTTTGAAAGTTCATTTCTTTAGCCCACCACTCTTACCTGAGCTCTGGAATGAGATCTCCACAGAGGCAGGTCACCACACTGGTTTGGAAGGCACAGCCCCTCCGGTCTCCCAGTGCTCGCATTCTCAGAGCATGACCATGATTTTCCTTTGCTACAGGTG
This sequence comes from Chlorocebus sabaeus, assembly GCF_047675955.1. Lineage (NCBI taxonomy): Eukaryota > Metazoa > Chordata > Mammalia > Primates > Cercopithecidae > Chlorocebus > Chlorocebus sabaeus. Next base: position 70,053,552 of record NC_132911.1, read on the forward strand.
CCAGAGCCTGTGATACATCTCATCACAGTTCCTCTCATACTTTTTCCCTCTACTGTTTTTTCCAGAAAGCCTTGAAAAAACTTTTCAGATATTCTGACACTCACTTTCTCTTTTCATTTCAAATATTTTCAGTTGACCAAGAAAAAAGGAGTCATTCACCAAGTTGAAGTTTGTTCACTTATGATTTTCCTTGACACTTTCTATACGTGGACTCTTTAATTCAGATTGGGCCTATTGTAAGTGACATGAATGTTACCAATGGTGCCTATACACTTTGTTGGCAACAATATGTCTTGAAACTCAACTCTTGGCATCCGTTTCCTTGATTAAAGCAATCTATCCAACCCCAGCAGACAAAATAATTGCAATGTACCTGCTGGCAATTATGATAAACCACACAGACTATAAGCCTCTCCGCAAGTAAAACTGTAGTACACACAAAGGAACTGATAAATCATAAGGCAAACGAAAAATAATACAATTTAAATGAAAGGAATATTTTACAAGTAGAAGATTTTTTTTTAACATAAAATGTCTAAAAAAAATTCTGAAACAAAGCCACAAGAAACAAATTACTTTTACTATAGACAAGTTCCAGTCACATAAAAGAGATAACTGGAAGAATTATTTTTCATAACCTATGGAGTGTTTCACCTGCCAAAGAATCCTCAGTTGGCCCTCCTTCACTCCATCAGTGAGATCACACTGTTCAGACCTATAATAACTGTAGCGGTGATGAAAGTTCACAAAGAAATAGAAATAAAAAGTTTGGACATGCATGAATAAAATTTGACCCAGTTTAAATGTCACATCCTTAGTGAAGCCTTTCCTGAACTCCTCAGCTGGAAGAAATCTCTCTCTTATGAAGTCCTGTAGGACCATCTGTACTTCTCTTAAGGTGCCTTCCTTTCTGCATATTGTATTATATTTCTTTGTATACAGATTTGGATCTCTCTGGACTCCTAAATTCAGATGTTCTTCAAAGACCAGTGCTGGAGCCCCTTGTTTTGTCAGTCTACGTTACATACATACACACACAGAGAGACACACATATATCCCTCCACCATGACCATCCTCCCCACTGCTTCACAATCTCTTACCTTATGAACATGACTCCAAAATCTCTATTCTTTCTCCCAAAGTTCAGTCACTAATTTCTGACTACCTGCTAGATTTCTGTGCCACAATGTCCCTTTAAATCTCAAACTCACTAAGTCTACAATGGAAATGATCACCCTCCCTGCCCAACTTTCTTCCTCTGATCTCCTTGTGTTAATGACACCAATACCATCCTGTTCAGTTGGGTGCAAAACTCCCCAACCATCCTCACTGCCCACATCCAATGAGTTAAAAGCCTTGCCAACTTCATTTCTGTAATATTATTGTAATTTTAACCCTGTCTACTTACCCCATCTCTCTCTGCCCCATACTTCAACTAATACTGCATCTTGCCTATCGCTGTATCCACAGTATCTAGAATAGTACTTTATCTAGAGTGGAAGATCAATAAATACAAAATAAAATAATGAATGAAAGAATGAATAAATTTTCCACCTCAATGCCTTTACTCAGGCAATTCTCTTATCTTGGAATGCTCTTGTAGCATACTGCCAGTATTTGCAGTATTCTTCAAGATACAGCTCAAATGCTTGCCCTCTATGAGATTTTCTCACAGAGACAAATTTCATATGTCTGTATTAGTCAAGGTTGTTGGTTGCAAACAATAGTAGCCAACTCTGATAATTTTGAAGAACAGCAAAAATGATTTGTTGAATAAATGTGGAGATTCACAAAATGGATGGCTGAAAAGCAGGCGGGGTTATCTGTAGGCCAGACAGAAGCATCTGGCAAGGATGCCACCACCTTTATTGTTACCATATCCCACTGCTGCTGCTAGGTCTAGGAGCCAATATGATATCTTCTTCCTGTCCTTCATCTTTCACCACTTGCTTAAGATTTGAAGTCCAGGGTGGGTACATACATTTGTGAATCCTAAGTTAAGTGCTCACAGTCAAAATGGTAGGGTTCAAGGACACAGAATATCTGACTCCTTGACTTTCATAGTAGATGGCAAGACTCTGCCTCTCCCAAAGACCCATACAATGGGAGAGTCCCTACATTTACAAAATAATTCAGCTACTGGGAAGCCAAAATAAAGCAACAAATGTCCACTGCCCTCCAGCATACACGTCTTCACTCTTCTGCAAGATTGTAAGTCCCGTGAAGGCAGAATTTGTTTGACTCATTTTTGTATTCACTGAAGTTCCTAGAAAAGCACCTTGCACTTCTGCTAGTTGAGATAGTTCCTTTCTGATTACTTCATCATATCCATCCCATTAAAAAAATTCTAATTTAAGCTACTCCATGCCACTTTAAATTTTTCAGATTCTCAAAATTTTGGTCGTTTTTGTTTTGTTTTGTTTTGAGATGGCGTCTCGCTCTGTTGCCAGGCTGGAGTGCAGTGGTACAATCTCGGCTCACTGCAACCTTTGCCTCCTGGGTTTAAGTGATTCTCCTGCCTCAGCCTCCTGAATAGCTGGGACTACCGGCACCTGCAACCACATTCGGCTAATTTTTGTATTTTTAGTAGAGATGAGGTTTCATCCTGTTGGCCAGGCTAATCTCAAACTCCTGACCTCAAGTGATCTGCCCACCTCGGCATCCCAAAGTGCTGTGATTACAGGTGTGAGTCATGGTGCCCGGCCTTGGCCATTCCTTTTATGAAAAAAACACAATTACTTTTGCACCAACCTACTATTTGTCAAATAAGAAAATGAATGATGCTCCTTGTAAGCAAAGAAGCCACAGTGTTTTACATACATTAATTTCTCACTCACTTCTGACCAGTTAGCTGTTTTTTGCTGTAGCACTTGATACAATTATGAACACATTTAAAACTAATAAAGCACTCAAATTCTGTTATTGAAAGGTAAATCTTCAGTTCCTCCACTTAACCATACACCTTTATTTTCTGTTCTCAGTTCCTGGGGCTGAGAAACCCTACTTTGTAATTTTTCTCAATCAAATTTCCACTTAATTACTCAAAGTAGCTAACAATAAAAACATTGGCCAGGTGTGGTGGCTCACGGCTGTAATCCTAGCACTTTGGGAGGCCGAGGCAGGCGGCTCATGAGGTCAGAAGATAGAGACCATCTTGGCTAACAAGGTGAAACCCCATCTCTACAAAAACAAAAACAAAAACAAAAACAAAAACAAAAACAAAAACCAGCCAGGCATGGTGGCAGGCGCCTGTAGTCCCCGCTACTCGGGAGGCTGAGGCAGGAGAATGGCGTGAACCCAGGAGGCAGAGCTTGCAATGAGCCGTGATCGCGCCACTGCACTCCAGCCTGGGCAACAGAGTGAGACTCCATCTCAAAAAAAAAAAAAAAAGAAAAGAAAAAGAAAAACAAAATCAATCTATTTCTTTATACTGTGCCTCATTTAATTTCTCACTTCTTGTTAACAAGCATTTCTTTCTTCTTGATGAAAGTGCATGCACTGCATTGCTCCTTTAAATGGAAATGGTTTTTTATCTTATCTATTTTGTTTGAAAGTTTTTTAGTTTAAGCTACTCATTAGCACCTTCAGATTTTCAGACTGATCACATTTCTGATGTCTGCTTTACATTTTTGTCTTCTCTAACACCTTCTATCATCTTTATGGGCAGCAACCATTTCCTGGGTTCACTGAGTACCCAACACACAAATAATATTTGTCAAACAAACTGATTAATAAGAAATGAGAAGTAGTGGCCGGGCGCAGTGGCTCACGCCTGTAATCCAGCACTTTGGGAGGCCGAGGTGGGCGGATCACGAGATCAGGAGATCGAGACATCCTGGCTAACCCGGTGAAAGCCCGTCTCTACCAAAAACACAAAAAATTAGCCGGCCGTTGTGGCGGGCGCCTATAGTCCCAGCTACTCGGCAGGAGAATGGAGTGAACCCGGGAGGCAGAGGTTGCAGTGAGTCGAGATCGCACCACTGCACTGCAGCCTGCGCGACAGATATAGGCTCCGTCTCAAAAAATAAATAAATAAATAAAAATAAAAAAGAAATGAGAAGTAGTACAGCTTAAGGAATTACAGGGATGTCTGACTCAAGCACATAAATGGTAGCAATTATATTCATACTATTATTATTAATACAATGTGGTTCAGGGGTTCTCAAAGTGTGGTTCATAGACTCTAGGGTGTCCTAGAGACTCTTTCAGAGGGTCTACAAGATCAAAACTCTTTCCTAAGAATACAAAGGCATTATTTTCCCTTTACGCTGTGTGGACATTTGCAATGATGGTATGAAAGAAAGGGTAAAACTGCTGGTTCTTAGCACAGAGCAAAGTGTGCTACCAGTCATTTTGTTCTTCACTGCTATGTACTCACATTTCAAAAATGCCAGTTTTAGCTTACACATGTCCTTGAAGTAAAGATGATTAGTTTTATGATATGTCAACTCTTGAGTCCACATCTTCTTAATATTCTGTGGGATGAAATGAGAAGAGTGTGTACAACGCTTATGCTGCTTGACGCTTGTCTCAAGGAAAACACTTGTGCCATTGTTTGCACCGGGAACTGAAGCAGCTGCTTTTTTCATGAAATACCATTTCACCTGAAACAATGACTGACAGACAAATTAGGGTTATTAAGACTTTGGTATTTGACAGACATTTTCTCTAAAAGTATACAATTTTACCTCAAGGTAAACAACTGACAGGATTTGTCATCAATGACAAAGTCCAAACTTTCAAGTGAATACTAGAATTTTGGAAAATATTATCTACCACCATGAGTTTAATTCTTAACATATTTCTGATTAGATCAATGATGATTTTAATGAATATGATTTTTTATATTGTGTAATAAAATGTGCCAACATTTGGAAAATCTGCATAACAAAATGAAACAATATTTTTTAAATGATGAATGTATAATTTGCAAAAGTGTGCAATGACAAAAAGATACATTCAGAACTCAAGAGAGCCCAGTGGATTTTAATGTAATAGAGTAAGAAAAAAACATTTGTAATAAAGTTTCAGATTTTACATTGCAACAAACCTGTAAGAAACTACTATTTGTCAAGTTTGGGTGTTGTATCAAAGACCATCCACAATTATATGAAAAGCCTATTAAGATACTACTCCCTTTTCCAACTGCATATGTATGTGAGGTTAGATTTTCTTCACATAAGTCAACCAAAAAAATATATTGCAACAATTTGAATGCAGAAACAGATATGTACATTTAGCTGTCTTCTATTAAATCAGATATTAAGGATATTTGCAAAAATGTAAAACATTTTTCACTTTTTTTTTGTTTTGGAAAATACAGTTTTTTTCTTATAAAAGTGTTATTTATGTTAACATGTAATAGATTTATTATAGTTATTTTTAAATAAATATTTTAAAAATTTAAATTTCTAATATGATAAATATTGATAGATATAACTCACATAAACAAGAGCTCTTTGAGATCCACAATATTTTTTGGTTATTCAGTATGACCTTTTTATCACTCTTTTAAAAATTTATAGACTTTTTTTTTTTAGAGTACTTTTAGGTGTATAGAAAAATTAAGCAGGAAGTCGAGTTTCCATAAAACTCCTCATTCCTACACACACACACACACACACACACACACACACACCCCAACGCTGCCCCCCAACAATTTCCCGTATTATTAACATGTTGCATTAATGCAGTATGTTTATTATAATTGATGAATCAATACTGATACAATATTATTAACCAAAGTCCACACTTTACATTAAGGTTCACTCTTTCTGTTGTACATTCTGTGGGTTTCGACAAATATATCATGACATGTGGCTGCCACTATAATGTTATACAGACTAGCTTCATTGTCCTAAACATTTTCTGTTTTCTACTTACTCATTCTTCCCTCCCTCCTCTTGAACTCCTGGCAACCACTGGTCCTTTTACTGTCTTATCTAGTTTTGCCTTCTCTAGAATGTCATGTTGGAATCTTATAGTATCATATAGTAATCATATAGCTTTTTCAGATTGGCTTCTTTTGCTTAGCAATATGCATTTAAGGTTTCTCCCTGTTTTTTTTCTAGCTAATGACTCATTTCTTTTTAGCAATGAATTATATGCCATTGTAAGAATGTTTCATGTTTGTTTATTCATTCATCTATTGATGGACATCTTGGGCGATTTCAAGTTCTGGCAATTATGAATAAAGCTGCTATAAACATTCATGTGCAGGTTTTTTGTGTACGTATGTTTTCAACTCATTGAGGTAAATTCCAAGGAGCACCACTGTTGGATTTTATGGTAAGAGTGTGTTTAGTTTTTAAGAAATTGCCAAATTGTCTGCCAAAGTGGCTATATCATTTTGCATTTCCATTCACAATGAATGAAAATTCTTGTTGCTTCACATTCTTGCCAGCATTTGGTGTTGTCAGTGTTCTGGGGTTTAGCCACTCTAACAGGTATGTAATGGTATCTCATTGTTTTAATTTGCAATTTCCTTATGACATATTATATGGAATATATTTTCATATGCTTATTTGCCATCTGTATATTTTGTTTGATGAGGTGTGTAGGCCTTTTGCCCATTTTTAATTGGGTTCTTTGTTTTCTTATTGTTGAGTTTTAAGAGTTCTTTTATATTTTTTGGATATCAATCCTATATCAGAATGTATTTTATAAAGATGTACTTCCAGTCTGGGGCTTGTCTTTTCATTCTCTGAACATTGGCTTTTACAGATCAGAAGTTTTTTTTCATTTTAAAGAAGTCCAGTTTACCTTTATTCTTTTATCAACCGTGCATTTGGTGTTTTGTCTAAAAAGTGATTACTAGCTCAAATTAACTTAGATTTTCTTCTTTATTATCTTCTAGGAGTTTTATCATTTTGCATTTTACATTTAGGTCTATAAACAATGTTAATTTTTATGAAGGGTGTAAGGTCTATGTCTAGATTATTATTTTTATTATTATTTTGCATGTGGATGTCCTGTTCTAGCATCATTTGCTGAGAAGACTATCTTTTCTCCATCATAGTGCCTTTGCTCTTTTGTCAAAGATCAGTTGACTATATTTGTATGAGTCTATTTCTAGACTCTATATTCTGTTCTATTGATGTATTTGTCTGTTCTTTTAACAATACCATACTGTCTTGATTACTGTAGCTTTGTAGTAAGTCTTAATGTCTGGTAGTGTCAGTTCTCTGACTTTATTTTTCTTCTTCAATGTATTGGCTATTGTGTCTTTTGCCTTTCTCTATCAGTCATCTTAAAATAAGTTTGTTAATGTTCACAAACTAAACTTGCTGAGCTTTTGAGTAGCACTGCATTGAGGCTATAGATCAAATTGAGAAGAAATGATATTTTAACAATATTGAGTCTTCTTATCCATGCACATGAAATATCTTTCCATTTATTTAGGTCTTTCTGGACTTCTTATCCAACTTTTATAGCTTTTGTCATATAAATCTTGAACATATTTTATTTAGATTTATACCAAAGTATTTTATTGTTTTGGTGCTAATATAAACGGTATTGTGTTACTAATTTCAAACTCTAATTGTTCATTACTAATAATTGAACATAGCCTTTTAATTTGACTTTTATTTCTTCTTCTCTAGAATTTCTTCTTTTCCTCTTAAATAATTTTTTAAAGTTTTTTTTTTTGTTTCTCGAGATGGAGTCTTGCTCTGTGGCCCAGGCTGGAGTGCCGTGGTGTGACCTCGGCTCACTGCAACCTCCACCTGCTGGGTTCAAGCGATTCTTCGGCCTCAGCCGCCTGACTAGCTAGGACTACAGGTGTGCACCACCACAACTGGCTAATTTTTCTATTTTCAGTGGAAATGAGGTTTCACCATGTTGACCAGGCTGGTCTCGAGCTCCTAACCTCAAGTGATCCACCCGCCTCAGCCTCTCAAAGTGCTGGGATTACAGGGGTGAGTCACCATGGCTGACCTCTCTTAAATGATTTTTAAGAGTGTAAAGGAGTCTTGAGATCACAATGTTTGTGAACAGTAGTGTGTTCTGGAATAAGCATGGTCTTTGGAGCCATGTGGAAGAAACTAGTTTTCAGTTCTATCTTTAACACTTACTTTCTCTATTGCTATAGGGACCTTATTCAGCTTTTCTTTGTCTCAGTTTGCCTGTGGGCAAAATGTGATAATAAAAAATAACTACTACATAGGGCTGTCTTAGGAATAAAAGTGATAATATCTGGAGTGTGTTTGACACATAAAAGGAACACAATTAGTAGTAACTATTGATATTTATATTGTTTTGACCCAGTCATTTTACACTAGAGAATAAATCTCAAGAAAATAACTTCAAAGGTGGTACTGGGCTGAAAGACATTTTATAAAAAGTGTTTATATCAGCATTCTAAATAATAGTAGCAACATGTCTGTTTACCATATTTTGACATGTTAGAATCCAATTATGACCATAAGAAACCCATAACGCCTGTGTTATAAACTAATTTTTTTTTCTTCAAGGAAAGAATTGTTGTATTACTGGTAAGAGTCATTAAGATGATTATGGTGAATCACCACCTTTAACCTTAAATTCCAGCAAAGCAATGAAGATTGGTATGCTGTAGATGTTGCCTTTCAAGATGGAACCTTCTAGAAATGGCACAGCAAAATTCTCAAGAGAAATTTTACCTGTGCAAGTTCATTCCAACTGCCGATTTGCCAGACTCAGGTTTTAGTGGTCTTCTGAAAGATTCTCCCTGGGGCCTGAAAGCTTAAAGGAATGAATAACTCCTCCCTCCTCAGGCCCAGTCCCAAGGCGCAAGGCCACTTGCACCAGCAACCTGCGTCAGCAAGATAGCAGAAGCAGGAAGAGAGCTGGCCAGAAGACACATACTCCCTGAAGATCGAGAGGGAGGCTGTCTGGGTACTACATAGCAGTCACATCAGACTGGGAAATTTCCTGCTTACAGAGGACTATAAAACCCCTGCCCCATCCTCATTCTGGGCTGACGCCATTTTAGGTCTCAGCCCATCTTCACCCAGGTGCTTATTAAAACATGCGTTGCTCCACACTGCCTCGTGTTGTCTTTTAGCGTGCTCTCAGAGTTCGAACCAATACAAGAGCCTTGCATCTGGTGCCGAAACCCAGGAGGGGCTTTGGTCCATGTCCCTCGGGGACCTACGGCTTCACCTGGGAGAGCAGGCCACAGCAGCCAGACAAAGGAAGCTCCCCAGCCTCCAGTTGGCCTCTTTGTGCATGCACATCGGTCACTTATCTCACTTAACTGGTTTCTCTGGTCCAAAAATCCAACACTGGTTCAAAAAGACTCCAGCGTGTGCCAGGCACTCGCTGATCATCTGGTCTTAGGGGGATGCCTCTAAGTAATTTGATCCTGTTCCGGGAATGAAAAAGGCAGCAGTGACCATCACTCCTTTTATCGTTTCCCTCTGGCTGTCCAGGACACCCTCCTTTTCCCTGTTCTCTGGAGCCTACCCCCGTTATGGGAAATGCCCAGTCTCCTATTCCAAAGGACAGTCCTCTAGGCTGTCTCATCAAAACCTGCAAACCTTAGGCCTCAGGCAAGACATCCGCCCTAAGTGCCTTGTCTTTTTTTTTTGCAATTCAGTCTGGCCACAGTATGAATTAGATAACGGATCCAAATGGTCCGCAAATGGAACATTCATTCAACTTTACAATTTTAACTGATTCAAGCAATTATTGTTGACGACTGGAGAAACGGGGAGAAATTCCTTATGTCCAGGCCTTTTTGCACTCAGATCACAACCCAAGCTCTGCAATTCTTGCTCACCTATTCAAATCCTTCTTCATTCTCGCTGTGCAGATTGCCTTTCACCTCCCCACCCCACCTCTTTATCCTCATTAGATCCAGCTGACTGCTGTCCACCCCTCCCAGCCCCTACCTCTCCCTCTCAACTGTCTTTTTTAACCCCCAAACCTCCTCTTTATCTTCTCAGCTGTGATTTTCTCAGCCACCATCTTCCCAGCTGCCATCTTCCCAGTAAGCAGTATTTACTTATTTTCCTACACTGTCCCCTCTTCAGGGCAATTCTAGTATTGCCTGTACCCATTTTCCTCCCCCACCACCCTCTCTTGATGCTTGTAAACCCATCCTGCCAGCTTACTCCCCTGTCTATCCTCCACTGCCTGTTAACTCAACCCCCCTTTCCCCTTCAAACCCGCAGCAGGAACCACTTCCATGTTCTTCCTTCTCTCCTGCCCATACTGGCTCAGGCGCCATCTTTGGCCCATGCCCCACCCTTACTTCAGCCATCTGTGCTAGAGTGCCCCCTTCAGGAAGTAGCAGGAATTGATGGTATTGTTAGAGTTCAAGTTCCTTCTCCCTCACTGATACCTCTCAAATTAACAAAAGACTTGGTTCATTTCTAGAAGACCCTACCTTTTATGTTAGAGAGTTTCAGTACCTCACTCAGTCTTATGAACTAACTTGGCATGACCTCTATATTATCCTTTCTTCCACTCTCACCCCAGAAGACCAGGACCATATCTGGACCCTAGCTCAGGCACATGCTGATACAATTCATCACCAAGTTCCTGCCCAGCCTACTGGTGCAGAGGTAGTCCCTAACCAGGATCCCACTGGGATTATCAAGACAGGGCCCCTGGACACCACCATCGAGACCACATGATTGTGTGTCTCCTAGGAGGACTCAAAAAGGGTACCCTAAAGCAGTCAACTATGAAAAACTTTCAGGAATCACCCAAGGTCCTGATGAAAACCCAGCCCTTTTTCTCTCTCATTTAACTGAAGCCATGAGAAAGTATACCAACCTAAGGCCAGCCAGCCCAAAAGGAACTACTATCTTAAACCTTCGGTTCATCTCCCAATCCACCCCTGAAATTCGGTGCAAGCTTCAGAAGCTTGACGACCACCCTCAAACCCCACAATGAGACTTTCTTAATTTAGCCTTCAAAGTCTTCAACAATTGTGATGAAGAAAGTAAACGACAAAAATAGGAAGAGTTTCAAATGCTTGCCTCTGCCATCAGGGGTCCTGCAGGTCCACAGGGCCACAGCTCCACACAGAAGCCTCCTAGCCATCTACCTCCACCTGGTGCCTGTTTCAAGTGCAGTAATGAAGGCCACTGGTCCAGACAATGCCCAAACCCAGGTAAGCCCACCAGGCCATGCCCCCTCTACAGAAGACCCCACTGGAAGTCAGACTGTGGATGGCCCCTACAAGGACCGCCCCCATCCCTTCCTGAGCCGGCCAAAATCTCCTACTCAGATCTCGTCGGCCTTGCCACTGAAGACTGACAGTGTCCTGGAACGGATGCCCCACAACTACCATCTCTTCCCCTGAGATAAGGGTAACCCTGATGGTGGCAGGTAGGCCAGTATGTCTTTTTAAATTAATACCCAGGCAACCTACTCTGCTTTACCTAATTTTTCAGGATCCACCAAGTCCTCCGAAGTCTCTGTTGTGGGAATTGATGGACAAGTCTCCAACCACCAAGCCCGTCCTCCACCTTTCTGCTCCCTGCACACCTTTTCCTTCACTTACTCTTTCTTAGTCCTGTTGTCATGCCCAACTTTGCTCCTAGGCAGAGACATCCTTTCAAAACTCCACACTACTCTCCATTTCCATGTTCCCCATAGTATCCAACGCATCAACCCAGACCTCTCCAGGTCTTCCAACTTTCTTCTTCTCCTCCAACCTCCCACCTTAAAACATGCTACCTTTCCTTATTCCCCATTTGTAGTTAACCCTGCTGTTTGCGATACTTCCACATCCTCAGTCGCAAAACACCACACCTCCGTCCACATTACCCTTAAAGAGCCCACCCAGTTCCTATCACAGAAGCAGTTTTCCTATCCCTCAAGCAGCTCTCATAGGCTTAAATCCTATCATTTCTTGCTTCTTCACCAGTCATCTACTCTACCTAACAGACTCCCATTTTAACACACCAATTCTATCTGAAAAAAAGTCAGATGGAACTTATCACTTAGTCCAGGACCTCAGGCTCATTAACCAAGCTGTACTCCCAGTATGTCCAGTAGTTCCTAACCATATATTTTATTTTTTGCAATTCCCTCTAATATCACACATTTTTCTGTTCTAAACCTAAAGGATTTTTTTTCTCGCAATTCCTTTACACCCTGATTCCCAAAACCTCTTTGTCTTTACATGGGAAAACCCTGATACCCACCTTTCATGTCAGCTTACTTGGTGCATACTACCTCAAGGTTTTAGAGACAGTCCCCATCTTTTCAGACAGGCCCTTGCTCGCGACCTCTGTACCTCACCCCTAAAACCGTCCACTCTCCTTCAATATGTTGATGATCTGCTCCTGTGTAGCCCCTTTCAAAGAGACTGCAACGCCCATACTATCTATCTTTTAAACTTCTTGGTAGAACGGGGGTATCGGGTCTCCCCTAAGAAAGACACAAATATGCACCCCCTCAGTCACCTATCTAGGCCTAGCTCTTACCCCAAAAACCTGAGGGCTCACAACTGACCACATATCTCTCCTCCAATCCCTCCCACCTCAGCAAGACTAAGCAAGAAATTCTCTTTTCTAGGACTGGTGGGATATTTTAGGCTCTGGGTTCCCTCCTTCGCTCTACTTGCCAAACCATTATTCCAAGCCGCTAAAGGTCCTCTCCGTGAGCCTTCAAACCCTGCACAGCCTATTACCCAACCTTTCCATCTACTCCAGAAGGCTGTCACCTCAGCCCCTCTCCTCACTCTCCCAGACCTCACCAAACCTTTCTCCCTCGATACCGAAGAACGCGTGGAGTCGCACTAGGTGCTCTAACCCAGTGTAAGGGACCCACCCTCCAGGTTGTCACCTACCTCTCTAAACAGCTTGAAGCCACAGTTCTCAGATGGCCTGCCGATGCCCGAGCATTGGTGGCTGCTGCTGTCCTCACCCTTGAAAACCTAAAACCATCTCTCCATGCCAACCTAACAGTTTATTCAACCCATAACTTCAAAGACATGCTAGCTCACTGCAGTGTACTAAGTCTCATCTCTGCCCCACAGCTCCTCCAACTGTATATTCACAGAAACGCCTCACATCACCATGCTAATCAGTTCCCGTCTAAACCTGGTCATGCTCTTACCTGAAGCTACAACCGCCCAAGACCCTACACACTTCTGTGTGAACACTGTTTCAAAACTTTCTTATCATTTTCCAAACCTAACAGACTAATCCCTTCCAGATGCTTCCTTTACTTGGTTTGTAGATGGCAGTTCCTTCCTATATCAAGAATGCCGGCATGCTGGCTATACTATAGTGTCACCCCCCACACACACTCTTAAAACCAATCTGCTCCTCCTAGGCACCACCTCCCAAAAAACTGAACTCATCACCCTCACTTGAGCTCTCACTCTAGCAGCCAGACAACAGATCAACATATATTCAAATTCTCCTTATGCGTTCCACATAGTGCACTCACACTTGTGCATCTGGAAAGAACGAGGTTTCCTAACTGCAAAAATCACTCCTGTCATAAATGGCTCTCTCATCAGCAAACTCCTTCAAGCTGCCAGGCTTCCACAGAAAGTTGCCATCATTCATTGCAGGGGCCACCAAACCCCAGACAATCCTATATCAGCGGGAAATGCTCTAGCAGATAAGGTAGCCAAACAAGTAGCCCTACAACCTGTGCAAGGCCAGTTTCTGTCCCTGTCCTTGTTCTCTCCTCTTTATTCCTCAGAAGAAAAGGAGGACTTCTGAGCCCCAAACCTTCAAAATCAAAGACCATGGTATGTCAAGGAAGGGCACTTTGTTCTTCCTCACTCTCAAACAATCCCTATTCTCCAAAGTCTCCACAAACTCTTTTCATGTCAGTTACAAACCTCTCTTACAACCTCTCCGCCCTATTGTCACTTGTCCTCACCTTTCCAGCCGTGTTCGAGAAATCACCCAGTCCTGCTCTGTCTGCCACTCAGTGTCACCCTAGGGCTCCCTCTGGCCATGGCCTTTTCCTACCCACCAAGCTTGGGGCCAGATACCTGGGCAAGATTGGCAAGTAGACTTCACTCACATCCTGCCTGATAAACGGCTCCGCTATTTCCTAGTCTTTGTCTGTGCTTTCTCTGGGTGGGTGGAATGTTCCCAACAACTTCAGAAGGTGCAAATGTCGTCGCACAAACTCTCACTGTGCATATAATTCCCCGCTTTGGACTCCCAACATCCATCCAGTCTGATAACGGGCCCGCCTTCATCAGCCAAATTACTCAAGGTGTCTCTACATCATTAGGTATAAAATGGGTTCTCCACACACCCTACAGGCCTCAATCTTCAGGCAAAGTTGAAAAAATTAACTCTGTCCTTAAAGCCCAACTCACCAAGCTGGCTCTAGAAATCTGCCAGTCGTGGACAAAAAATCTCCTTGTCGTCCTCATGAGACTCCATGCAACACCAAAGGCACCCTTTTTTTATAGCCCCTTTGAAATCATGTATGGCTGAAATTTTATCTTGGAGCCTCCACCCTTACCAGACCCTGAGCCACTTGAGAATTACTTCCCCTTCTTAATCCAGACATGGTCTTTCATTCGTAAAGCAGCAAATGAGGTCATGCCCCTCCCTGTCAACACCTCCTTATCCTCTCAACATAACTGTCTTGCAGGCACAGAAGTGTTTATCTGCCAACTTGACTCTCACAAAAACCTCCAACTGAAGTAGACAGGCCCCTACACTGTGATACTCAGCACACCAACTGCAGTGAGAGTCCAAGGACTCCCCAACTGGATGCATCCCACCAGGGTCAAGCTCACCCCCAAGGCTACTCCTTCCTCCAAAACATTAACAGCGGGCAACACCCTCAGAGTCCCTGTATGTAATAACCTAAACAAACAAACAAACAAACAAAAAACAATCCTTAAAGGTAGGAGGAAGCCAAAGATGGCAACAGAATGAATGACCTCCACTACGGCTCATCAAACATTACGGTCCTGCCACTTGGGCTGAGGATGGTTCATGGGGTTATCACACTCCCATATATATGCTAAATAGAATAATGAGACTACAGACGGGTCTAGAGATAATCACTAACCAAACCACCTCAGCCCTGGAAATGCTCACACAACAACAAAACCAAATGCATGCAACAACGTATTAAAACAGGCTAGCACTAGACTACTTATTAGCAGAAGAAGGTGGGGTCTGTGGCAAGTTTAATATCTCCAATTATTGTCTTACCATAGATGATAATGGAAAAGCGGTTCTAGAGATTGCTTCAAACATCAGAAAAGTAGCCCATGTACCAGTCCAAACCTGGAAGGGATGGGACCCGACAAACCTTCTAGGAGGATGCTTCCCTAATTTAGGAGGATTTAAAATGCTAGTAGGGACAATAATCTTCATTATTGGGTTCCTCCTATTTCTCCCCGTGTTATCCCACTGATTATAAAAGCCATTAAAACTCTTGTTGAAACTACAGTTAGCTGCCAGACAATCGAGAGGATGCTCCTGCTACAGAGACATGATGGATACCAATCCGTCTCTCAAGAATACCCCAAAATTAAGTTTTTCTTTTTCTAAGATACCCACACCACCCCTATGTCATGCGTGAAGTACTTATGGAGAAAGTCGTCCCTTTTCCCTTTTCTATAACCAAATAGGAATAAAAGATTCTCCCCGGGGCCTGAAAGCTTAAGGGAATGAATAACTCCTCCCTCCTCAGGCCCCGTCCCAAGGTGCAAGGCCACTTGCACTAGCAGCGTGCGGCAGCAAGATAGCAGAAGCAGGAAGAGAGCTGGCCAGAAGACACATACCCCCTGAAGATCGAGAGGGAGGCCTTCTGGGTACTATGTAGCAGTCACGTCAGACTGGGACACTTCCTGTTTACAGAGGACTATAAAACCCCGCCCCATCCTCATTTGGGGCTGACGCCATTTTAGGCCTCAGGCCCTCTGCACCCAGGTGCTTATTAAAACAGCGTGTTGCTCCACACCGCTGGTGGTGTCTGTTGGCACGCTCTCAGAGTTTGAACCGATACAAGAGCCTTGCACCTTCAACATAAAGTTTCCCTCAAAGTGGATTTTGTTTTGGTTTAGTTTTGGTAGGAAAAAAGAAAGTTATTGTTTCTATTCTCTGCTTCTAAAATGCATTTTGTTTTTTATGAGCTTTACCTTTCTGATTTCAATGACATTTTGTTCAGTTAAAATATTTCTGGCTGATATTTCATTTAAAAAATTACCTATTAGAAGTAGAATTTTAAATAACTTGGGCTTCTTTCTTTTTTTCGTTTGTTTGTTTGAGATAGGGTCTCACTCTGTCACCCAGGCTGGAGCTCAGTGGCATGATCACGGCTCAGTACAGCCTTGACCTTTTGTGCTCAAGTGATCCTCCAGCCTCAACCTCCCATGTAGCTGGGATCACAGGTGTGCACCACCATAGCTGGGTTTTTTTTTGTATTCTTTGTAGAGACAGAGTTTTGCCATGTTGTCCGAGCTGATCTCGAACTCCTGGGCTCAAGTGATCTTCCTGCCTTGGTCTCCCAAAGTGCTAGGTTTACAGGCGTGAGCCACTGTGCCTGGCCTTGCTTTTGAAATGATGTTCAATGCCATAAAATTTTTTTTTAGTAGAAAATTAAAAGCTATTGAAATTGTCCCTTTTATTAACAAGCCTTATAGAAGTAGTTATCCCAGGGAAAAGCAAATTTTTACTCATCAAAGATTAGGATACTTCATGTTACAATAAGATAATTCTGGGAAAGATACTCTGTTGACTACAATGTGCATAGACATTCCGGTTTTGTTTCTAAAATAAGCCACAAATGACTTATTTTCAAGGACTTTCCTATGGGGTTGTTAAATCAAGTTTAGCCTAAAGCTGTCACCTTACATATTTTAAATTTGCCCCAAAGGTTTCTCTGTACATTGCGAACTATAACCTAAATGGAGTTGTATGCAGACTGTAGTGTACTATTCTGCCAATCACCAAGTTTAGACACTCAAAGGTGGCCAACTGTTCAAACTGTGTTGAAATAAGGCAAATGGTGAGCAGTAACCAATCTGGCTGTTTCTGTCCCTCACTTTCGTTTTCTGTACATCACTTTCCTTTTTCTGTCCATAAATCTTCTCCCACGTGGTTGCACTGGAGTCTCTACACTGGCATCCCTATTCTGGCTTGGGAGACTGCCCGACTTACAAATTGTTTTTTGCTCAATTAAACTCTTTTAAATTTAATTCAGCTAAAGTTTTTAACAGATGGCATCAGAAGTGGGATCTGAAATAGAGCTTCAAACGATCCCCTGAAGCACTGAGTGACCAAGCAAAGTACCTACTGGACCCATTATGTCCATTGCTCTCTCGGGGCATCTGGGGATCATGGTAAGTTTTCTCTCAGATTCCGAATCGCCACAAATTTCTGTTTTAAGCTCTCCGAGTTTCTTTGAGCAAATTTCTGATCCAGACGGGGTTTGGAAGTCCCAGAAACTGGACTGAGGCCAGGATTGGATTTGATTCGGTAATGAACCGGCTTGGATCCTTTAAAGTCCTCTTACTTCTGACTGAGTCAGAAAGAAACGTAGTAAACGGCAATATTGCAGGGGATGTAACATTTGGCTTTTGGAAATTCACAGGGATTTTTGTGTTCTACCTCTTTGTTTCATTTTTCTTGCATGCTTAAGTTGGAAAAAAATCATTGGCTAAGTTGATCCAGGGAACCTGAGAGCCAAAGCCAATATTTGAGGTAAAAATGGGATCCTTAATTTCTGAAGAACTGAGTTTCTTCCAGCTTATACATGACATAAGTATTAGGCCCCAGAAGCTGCAAAGTCTTACAGGAATGGCAACATCTTACTAAAGTTACAGTGAAATGTTCCAAATGAACAATACTGCATGGAATTGTATTTGAAAATGAAGGCTCCCAAATGAGTCTAATCTTGGGATGCCTATTGATACGCAGAAGCTTCTAAAAAGATTTCAACATTTTTATTTAAAAAATTTATAAAGGGCAAATAGAAAGCTTAAGTGGCTAAATGATTTAAAAATTTAAGTCTGCTAACCTTTTGGCTTGGCTACTATCCTGCCTCAAAGGTGGAAAGAAAGCTATCCTAGATAAGGTGTTTATAAAAGGTAGACCTCAAGTAAAATAGACTTGTTTCTTTTTCAGATCTATCCATGCTGAATCCAGGCATCCAATGCTTTACTGGCCCTGTTTCTTAATGGGCTCCACCTATTAGTCTGAACTCGGTAATTTTAGCTAAAAAACAGTAGCTAAGTTAAGAAGAACACCCTATTAAAGCAAAATACACCTTTCTGGAATTTAATTGGCTACCTTGAATCTCTTTTCTAAAAGAAATTTACATCTATTAAGGAAATCTCCATTTTTAAGGATGTCTGCCTATGTACATTTGAAACTCTTACCACATTCTTTTAAATTTACATAAGAAGTCATACCTTTCTTTAAGGTGCTTTTCTGGCCATCTTGTCCTAAGTGAACTTTTGAGTGTTTTTTTTTTTCCCCCTTGGTTTGAGCAAATAATGATGCAATATTTAGGCCTAAACTCTTAGCTCTATGCTTATAAAATATAATTTTTTTTTGTTCCACCTAAGTTGTCCTTTTAGAAATGCAAATTTGTTGCCTAATTAACAATTGCTTAGGGCAATGAAGTTGATAATTGTAAGATTGATAGAACGAATGGGGAAAAGAAAAATTATTTAAAAACAAATTGCCTTTCGGCAAATGAAAATCCTTTATGACAGCTATAAGATCTGCTTCTATGTGTTTGTATGTCCATATGTGTAATGGGTATGTGATATTTGGCAAATAAACCTAGTTTTTAAATTGTTGGTAAAATAAAAGTGGTTTCAAAATTATCAACTGAATATAATTAGATACTTGCTTGATTTGACTGAGAGCTTACATCTTTGGTTTAAGAGTCTCTGGATTCAGGGGTCTACATAGTGACCATGGTGAGGTCTGAAGATACGTTCTTACTGCCTAGACCAGCAGCTACAAGCCAGAATTAAGCCCAATGTGAGCTCTTCTTCCTCTGCTTTCCCTGTTTTGCCTTCTGGCTATTTTGGGAGGAGTTGGATCCTCCAGATGTCAAACGCCTGTGAACCATAGCAACTCCATCTTAAATAGGGGCTGGGTAAAATGAGACTGAGACCTACTGGGCTGCATTCCCAGACAGTTAAAGCATTCTAAGTCATAGGATGGGATAGGAGGTCAGCACAAGATACAGGTCATAAACACTTTGTTGATACAACAGGCTGCAGTAAAGAAGCTGGCCAAAACTCACCAAAATCAAGATGGTGAACAGAGTGACCTCTGATCATCCTAGCGCTACACTCCCACCAGTGCCATGACAGTTTACAAATGTCAGGGCAATGTCAAGGAATTACCCTCTATGGTCTAAAAAGGGGAGGCATGAATAATCCACCCTTTGTTAGCATGTCGTCAAGAAATAACCATGAAAATGGGCAACCAGCAGCCCTGGGTGCTGCTCTGTCTATGGAGTAGCCATTATTTTATTCCTTTTTAATTTTTATTAGGAAAGTCTTAATAAACTTGCTTTTGCTTTGCTCTGTGGAATTGCAAGATCCAAGAACCCTCTCTTGGGGTCTGGATAGGGACCCCTTTTCTGTAACGCAGGTATAGTCTTCACAGCTCTGTCTTCTGTCCTGATGGACTCAGACAGACCCTGACCTTCATAATCCTCTTGGGTGCCACACGGCTACTTGGGACCTAGAATTACTGGGGGAAGACATTAGGGAAGCTAACTGTGTCATAATTTCAAAATTCTTTTCAGTGATTTAAAATTGTAGAGTCATAATGTGTTAAATTAAGTAATACATCATCATAAACTATCTGAATCATTTGTAAGTGAAGATACTGAAATATGAATTATTAAACATAAGTTTAAGCCTATATACCTTGACATATTATTTTTATATAGTTTAGAAAAGCTAAATATATTTAGATCTCTTAGTAAATAATACTTTGAAGAACTATTGAAACAGGAGGAGTTTCCTTATCCCCTTGCAGGGCACGTGGCAGGGGGAGTGGCTCGCTTCTTCAGTGCCCCACAGCTCAAACCTCTAGGAAGAGCATGCAGATGGGCAGGATGTGGGGAGTGTTTTTGGGCTCCAACCCCATGGCAGCGTCTAGGGTTGAGTGTTTACAGCTCCCAAAGCCCCAGTGTGTGTGAGTTACAGGGTGCTCTTTCAGTTTTGCTATCTGCATGTGGCTTGTGTTAATCAGCTCAGTTAGACCCTCTACCTTATCGCAAGGACAGAGGGCTTTCTGTATCCTGGGGTTCTTGCCCTTGTGTGCCAGAAAAATCAGATCACACGTAGGCTTGGAGAATGAGTGAGAGGTTTTTAATTTTTTTTTTTTTATTATTATACTTTAAGTTCTAGGGTACATGTGCACAACATGCAGGTTTGTTACATATGTATTTATTGAAGGGTGGAAGTAGCTCTCAGCAGATGGATGGGGATCCAGAAGCAGGATGGAGTGGGAAGGTCATTTTCCCCTGGAGTCATACTGCTCAGCAGCCGGGCTCTCCCCTGACTGCCATCAGCTGAAATCCACATTGTTCTGCTGTCTATGGCCTGCTGGCATCTGCTGGTGCCTGTCAGTGTTCTCTGCTCCTCTTGACGTCCAGCTGCTTATGTGTGTGCCTGCTAGGGTCTCAGGGTATTTACAGGCACAGGATGGGGGACACAGTGGGCCAGAGTGGTCTTGGAAAATGCAACATTTGTGCATGGAAACTGGAGTGCCTGTCCCTATTTAGGTCCGTGAGCACAGGCCTGAGCTTGGAGCTCTCACCAGGGAGCCCACCTTTCTCTACCCAGCACTTCCCTGCCCCCCTCCCATATTATTTTTCTAAAAAATTATAAAATGGTTTTTATCTACAAATACTGATAAGACCATTCAAAATTACTTTCTAGGGTTTTCACTAGAAATTAGGGTTACTAAGAGTTAAAAACTACTAGATATGAGAGAAACAATTCTGTATACATAATGTATAAGCAAAAGCAAAATATGCATTTGGTAAGGAAAGTTATAAAGGCATAAAAACATGTGTTAAAACTCTTGTCTGGTTTAAAGTTACTTAAAGGTTTCCAATTGAAGAAGTAAAAGAATAGATAAAACAAGATAAATATAGAAAGGGAAAAATATAAAACAAAAGTTTTATGGAAATCTTGTGGTTAAAAGATGACAGACTTGATCAATTTATTTATGTTTTATTAAAACTAGTGTTAATAGTGATAATACACTAATAAAAAAGTAAAACTTGATTTTCTCTATTCAATAAAAATTCTGTGTAGTATTAATATGATACAGTAAAATATTTTCATTCACCTTTTGAGTAAACTGCAAAAAGGAAAAAAAAAAAGAGAGAGAAAAGAAGAAGAGACAGATCCTGTCTTGGGTCTTTTGATTGTTTGGGAAACTGAGTCTCCTTTATCAAAGAGTACAGGTTTTTGTTTTCAAAAATCTTCTTTGGTTTTTAAAAATCACTTTAGTTAAATAAATGACTTGGTTTTTGGTGGCCTGTGATCTTGTTTTGGTCAAGTATTTTAAACCTTTGACATATTTGACAGGTTTCCCAAAATCAAATCTTAGCTTCAAAATTCTTTTCTGACCTCTAACTTTAGGGTGGTGCAGAGGGGCCCTGAAGCATCCAAAAGAGAGGTAAAGAGGATTATCTGGCATGTTAAGTTTACATGGGAAACATTGACAAATCAAAAATAATGTTTCACCTTCTTCAGCTTATTTTTTAATGAATATGATTAACATGTTTCAAAATTGTATGAGATTTCTAAAATTCTAATGTGTCTGAATGTATGCTATCAATAATAATCATGGTTATTAGGTTAAGTTATTGTAGACCGCAGAAATAAAAAAATTTCCTTGTCAATTGTAATTTATGACTATTTAAAGTCATTTGCAGCCTGGCGTGGTGGCTCACACCTGTAATCCCAGCACTTTGGGAGGCCAAGGAGGGCAGATCACAAGATCAGGAGTTCAAGACCAGCCTGACCAACATAGTGAAACCCTGTCTCTACTAAAAATACAAAAATTAGCTGGGTGTGGTGGTGTGCACCTGTAATCCCAACTACACAGGAGGTTGAAGCAAAGAATCGCTTGAATCCAGGCAGCGGAGGTTGCAGTGAGCCGAGATTACACCACTGCATTCCAACCTGGGTGACAGAGCGAGACTCCATCTCAATAAAAAATAAATAAATAAATAAATAAATAAATGAACAAATAAATAAAGTCATTCCCATAGCTAATTGGTTAATTCTGATGCAGTTTCTGAAAACTTCACAAGCACAGAAAATTCTAGAATATGGTGTCTTTAAGGAGGTACATGAAAGGATGGAAAGGATTCTGAAAAGCACTCTTAAATACAGGTTTCTGATAACTTTAGAATCATATCATTTGAACTGGATAAGAATTTCTGGAACTTTAATGAAAAGACTCACTGGTTTATAAAACTACTAACCCAAGCAGAACAAAAATTAATTTAATATGAAGAAAATATTTTGCCAAATTTTCATGCTAAATAAGCCAATACTGAAACTGTTTAGATACACAATTTGAATGAACTCCCTGGTCTAATTTAAATTACCTATGATAACCCATCAGTTATCAGTGCTATGTACCTAATTGGAGACACAACTGGTATTCAAGAGGACAAAAGTCTAATGTTAAGCATAGACTCATGGAGAACCAGGATGGGCACCTTAATCCCCATGAGTCCTTAAAGTTTTGTTTTTAAAAGTTGTATATTCCATGACTTATCATGGAAAAGATAAAATTATCCAAATTAAATATACATTGGTGTGGTGACTTCTAAGTTGCTAAAATAGTTTATGACTAATGTTTGGTTTGTCAAACCCATATTCCTGGGAAGACAATAAAAACTTCAGGTTCATGGAGCCTCAGTGAGAGTCCATGGGGGAGGAGGATGCCTACTTCCTGGTCCTTGACCAGAAACTTTTCTAGATGCAGGGAAACTTGAACCATGTCTGTCAGACCCACAACTACCGCAAGAAGATGTCTCAAGCCCTGACCCATGAATTGAAGAAAGACACTTCCAGTTTTCAGAGGGAGATGTTCTTCCATGATAAATGGCCCGGGAGCGCTGGATGGCCACCACAACCACAGAGACAGTGCTCCAGGTGCTCCAGAAAGAAAATGACAGCAACAGGCAGAAGCTGGCTGACTGCAAGTCTAACTTCCAGTCTTTCCTGAGAGGTCCTTTGGCTCCTGGGGCTCTGCCTGGAGCCCACAGGGGCCTGGAAGTACCAGGGGGACTGTAGACCCCCAGAGCCCCCAGGAGGGATGTGGGTCACAATGTGAGGTCTTGGTTCCAGAGCACCTGCTGGGTTTATTCTGTTTTCCCTGTAGCTAGGCCCTGAATGCCCAGAGACTCTGCAGAACATCAGCTGGTGCTGCTACCTTTAAAGCATTTGTGATTGATCTCTTGTTTAGCTACGATTCATTAGTTGATGCTGAAATTGCTCTTATTGGAGTTTGATAGATAACATTAGGATTGTTAAGTACTGTTTTTCAAATACAGATTGTTTAATATAAAAAACCCAAAGGCTGCTGAAAGAAATTCTAATCTTTTATTTGTGTAATACCTTTCTCATATGAGACTCAAAACTCTTTTATGTATTTTCCCTTATGTGTGGTTTTGTAAAGAAATCCTGGCCTAGCATCCTGGCTTAGGAGATATGGTCTCTGACAAAGTCTGTACAGGGTAGGGTAAAGTCACTTCTGAAAGGTCTCAGCTTTAATTACAGTTTCTCCCTGTCACGGATCTTAACCACTAACATACACATAGTGGTAACCTAATGCTCTGCTATCTCAGAGAAGAGATAACTTGGAAGAAATTGTGTATAGATAGTTAAGAAGAAAGGAAGGAAAACACGAGAACAGAAAGAGAAAGACAAAACAGAAAGAATGCTCTAAGTCTATCATCTTTTTTTTTTTTGAGACGGAGTCTCGCTCTGTCACCCAGGCTGGAGTGCAGTGGCGTGATCTCTGCTCACTGCAAGCTCCGCCCCCGGGTTCACACCATTCTCCTGCCTCAGCCTCCCGTAAGTCTATCATCTTAACAAGAGATAAAATCATCAGAAGTATTCCAGAAACAGACAAGACTTGAAAGGCAAACTACAAACACAACTTTGAATCTTTTGTGATGTCAAATTTCTACTAATTCATGAAGTATGTTTTAAACTCCTTTATAGTTTCCTCGTTCCAAGTCTTTACTCTTGATTAATACAATTATGCATTTAAATGAAATAACACTATATTATTTCTTAAATTCAAAATTATACAAATGCTTTAGTCAAGTGACATTATGCTATTTTTACTTCTTCAGTACTATTTTCTCTTTTCTAACCTTTAATGAATGTAATTGATCATTTATTGTTTTAACAAAATCTCACAAAGTCCCCAAGTTTGTAGGTGGTTCTCTAGACCTTGGCATTAAGGCCCCTATGGTATCTGTTATAGGTGGTTGTGGCTGGGAGGAGACTCAGTCTTCCTGCTACCAAGCAAAAAGGAACCTCTGGGGCAGTTTGGGAGAGCCGTTAAGCTTATAAAATTATTGCTGTGACTGTTTCCCTCCTAGTGAGCTATTGAAATAAATTATCAGATTTAATTCTTCCTTTGAGAGTGAAGTCACTGTCCTGTAGGTTTTCCAAGACACAGGGCCCAAAGGTTGCAGCCAAGGGCACACCCTGCCAGCAAACAGACTACCTGCCTCTCCTTCTAACCTGATGATGTACTCATTTTCAAATAACTGTTATTGAGATGCCAAGAGAACAAAATTAAAAACTTTTTTGAAAAAAAAATCACTCTCTCACCCCAAAGCACTCCAACTCTTTTTCATTTTTGCATATAACTTTCCAGTCTTGTTGGTAGGTAAATCTATTTTACGTAGTTATAATTTCATATCCTCTTTCTTAAAATAATGTTATTTAGAATCTGTTGCTTTCAAAAGCCACAGTTGCTGTTTACCTCTGTAGGTGACTTTTCATGAAGCCTGTGTTCATGCACCCCAAGTACAAAGGACCAGAAGAGAGAGCGTTATCATTACATAATCTTGGCACTGATTTCTAAAATCTCTAGCATGTTATCTGGCCTTCCCAGATTGACCTAAATTTCAATCTGTGCTCACGCATTAAACTATCCCCTTCTGCAGTATTTCATTCAATGTTGTGTGAAAATAAATAGATATCTAACATTTTAAGTGGATATATAATCTTTTTTTTTTTTTTTTAAGCTACCAAGAATTACTTTAGCTTATTAACAATAAACTGGCAAAATGTTGCCATGGAAGATGTGACGTCACCAGGACAATGATTGTGAGAACCTTGTCTGGAGAATGATATTCACAGAGAAGAATGAAAAAGAAAGAAAAGCTTTCATTTGCCAACAGATTGAATAACCCAACAAAAGAAAGTAGTAGGTACCGTTGAAATTCCATGACTTTTCTCTTTTAGTGTTCTAAGGATCATTAAAGCTGTAATTTTTATCAAGAGACTTATTGCGAAAGAAATTTTGGTTTTCCTAGCTTAATTGCCTGTTACGAATTCAGATTTTACAAATTACTTAAGCATATTTGCAAAAATCTGTTTTATTCCTATTCACATGAAAATGAAAAAAAGACTTCAAAAGAATCTCTTAGGAAATATCAGGGAATAATATTTTGGTGATTTTTCTACGTTTTTTTTCAAGGCACATTTAAAATTCTTACAGCTTTTTTTCTGTTTGAGTGGGAAAATGATAATATTTTAAATATTGAAAGGCTCAGCTTATATGATTTATAAAGAGCATTTTTATTTTACAAATAAGAAAAGATATTTTTTATTTGTGGAATCACAAATATTGTAGATATATTTTCTTTGAAAACATATTTTCATCCTTCTTTCCTATTATATCATAGATCAATGAATAATGACTTAAGAAGTCATCCAATCACTCCTCTGCTGTATTAGTGTTCTCACACTGCTAATAAAGACACATCCAAGACTGGGTAATTTCTAAAGGAAAGAGGTTTAATGGACTCACTGTTCCAATGCCTGGGGAGGCCTCACAATCATGGTGGAAGGCAAAGGAGAAGAAAAGGCACATCCTACATGGTGGCAGGCAAGACAGTATGTGCAGGAGAACTCTCCTTTATAAAACCATCATATCTGCTGAGATTCACTATCAGAGAACAGAACAGGAAAGACCCAGCCCCATGATTCAATTATCTCCCACTGGGTTCCTCCCACAACGCATGGGGGTTATTACAATTCAAGGTGAGATTTGGATGGAGACACAGAGCCAAACCACATTATCTGCCTTCAGGCACAAATAAGTCTTGATCTAATGGAACGACAACTTTCTTCTAGGATATTAAAACACCTTTCTCTCTGTCTGTCTGTCTGTCTCTCTCTCTCTCACTCTCTCTCTTTTTTTTGACAGATCTGGACTCCAGGCTGGAGTGCAGTGGCACAATCTCAGCTTACTGCAGCCTCCTCCTCCTGGGCTCAAGCAATCCTTCTACCTCAGCCTCCCAAGTAGCTGAGACTACAGGTGCATGCCACTATGCCCGGCTAATTTTTGTTTGTTTGTTTGTATTTTTTGTAGAGACAGAGTTTCGCCATATTGCTCAGGCTGGTCTCAAACTCCTGGGCTCAACTGATCCACCTGCCTTGCCCTCCCAAAGTGCTGGGATTACAGGCATGAGCCACCCGGTAAGATCTGTCGCAGGCATAAACTGTCAAGATAGCAGAGTGGATGTTTGGCATTTTCCATTTCCCCTTTTGAGGTCTCTTTTCCTCTAGTCCCCAGCTGCTGCCCTGCCTGCCACACACCCGTGATAACAGCTCTGGGCCAACAGTGCTGGGTGGCCACCCAGATCATTGTCCTGATTCATTGGGCCTGGGTTTCATTTCCATGGCATTTATTCCTTTTTCTCTTCAATAGGTAATTTCCCTTTATTGTCCCAAGGCCACTTTATTGAGGATTCCTGAAGACTCACAGGAATATATAGCTCTAATTGTAAAGTTTGTTCACCATAATAGAAAGTGAACTTTTTGTTTTCTTCTGGTGAAGCTGCCCTAACTCCTTTCAGATCCTGTGATTTCTTTCCATGTGGAGTTGTAGGTGCCTCTCTGTGTGCTGCTCACACGGTAGGTGCTCCCTAAGTGGGGCAAGATGAGGTCAGGAGCAGATGGACTGAGCTGCTGAGGCTGAATTATCAGGCTTCCTTTTAAAAACAGCTCCTCCTAAGGCTTTGGGACAGACCTTAGCAATGTATTCACATGTCATATGCTTTTATAAATTTGCACACAGAAAATATATTTTAGCCACTCTCAGTCAACAGTGCTCTCTTACCTCTCTGACTTGCCCTTGTGTTTAGTGGTGTTGGAGAGGGAATGTTGTATATTTTAGGGTACTGATAAGAGAAAATTAAGTTGGTGATATACTTAATTTACATTTCATGGGTTATATTTATGTGGTTTGTGATGATTTCTGTGATTAGTAGTTATAGCTAGGTGTCCTAGCAAATGAATAGTTTTCAGGAATACTTCTACCACCCGCTATGCTGAGCCACCTAGCGCCATGATACAAAGGTGCCAAGCCAATGTTCGTACGTCATGAATGTGTCCCATTGCAGGGGCCCCCAGCCCCCGGGCTTCTGATTGGTACCAGCACATGACCTGTTAGGAACCGAGTCGTGCCGCGGGAGGTGAGTGGCGGGCAAGCTTTACTGCCTGAGCTCTGCCTCCTGTCAGATCAGCGGCAGCATTAGACGAACCCTATTGTGAACTGCGCATGCGAGGGATCTAGGTTGTGTGCTCCTATGAGATTCTAAATAATGCCTGATGATCTGAAGATGAAACCATTCCATCTGTCCCTTCCAGCCCGCGGAAAAATTCTTTTTCACGAAACCAGTTCCTGGTGCCAAAAAGGTTGGGGACCGCTGTCCTATTACACCTCTTACCAGGGGTGTGTAGGTAAGGGGTAGAGAAGTATGTTTAAAATGTCGTAAGTTAGTCTATGAAAAATTCCTCCTATCCTCAGATGTAGAAAATTGTAAGCAGAGAATTTGGTTTGCATTGAAGCCTGTGCATAACTGTAGCTTTCTAGTTGGAGTACATAAGATAATGCAACATCTACAATGATCAGCACACGAATATACTTATTTTTCTTTTGGGATGGGAATTGTGTGAAATAGAATCAATCAGAATATTTTGATATTTAGGGCAAACACCTGTAGTTGAACTAAAAACAACGAGTATGTCTGTGTACGAGGTTGAATGACTTATATATCCCAAACCCCAATATGGAAAACAAATTTTGATCAACTGTACTCCAAAAAAGACTAAAGTATTTTTCTAGTTGCATTACAGAAGATGATACTACAAAATAGCTATTGTATAAAGAAGCTACCAAAGAGCATTAAACCAAAAAATGAAACAGAAAACAATTATAAATTATGTCAATTTCTTAGAGTTTGTGATATTTATGGTATTCGTCAGCATTTAATTTTTTAAAATTTATTGTGATTTCTATTATCATTCTAATTTTCCGTATTCTTGTATTTTGTAATTTTGTATTATTTTCTTTAAAGAGAGCCCCCAAATTGTATAAGCTTTTGACTTTACAAAACTTGGATCTGCCTTTGAATGAGATGAGATGAGCTAGGTCAGGCTGATACCTGGCATCTGACATAATGAATTAATCAAATAAGAAATGAATTTAGTAAGAAAAGGAAAAAATAGTCAAAGTACTATAAGCTAGACAAGGAGAACGTGTATTTTTAAAAATAACAACATATTTTCTGATGGTGGTTATGATGTGCATAGGTGTAGATGGGATTATTTAAGGGCAAGTGTGTAGATTGGTTGTATATTTTAATTTTTAGTATGTTTATTTGGCTCCACTTCCTTCTCTCATTCTGAAATATCCTATTAGTTGCTTAGCAATGGAAGAATATTAATGCTAAGCATTTTTTAAAGCCTAGCTGTGAACTTGGGTTATATTTTGTTTTGTTTTCTTTTTTTACCAGCTAGATTTTAAAAATAGACTCTTCCATTTATATTAGAGGAATTTTCTCCAGTCCACACAATCCCAAAACATGTATAGTAAGATACTCAATAAATAACTGAATTGAATTGTCTTTCCTATCTACTTATCCAGGGCTTTGTCCAGGGGAGCATACTTTTCATCTCAAGTATATTCATAAATTTCGCTCCTTAGAAAGTATAACTAGTGTCAGGGACATGTCAAGCTACAGATTATTATATTGTCCTAGAACCAGTTTGTTTTTGGTGCTGGCTGTATAAATTCTTGTTATGATGATTAGTTAATTTTAATCTTCATTCCAAATGTCTGAAGTTCTGTGGCAAGCAAAGGCACATTGCTGGTGGTAGATTCTTGTCTCTGGAATTTGCATTCCTTGTTAACCTTTCAAGATGGGATGTCTGGCCGGGC
Organism: Chlorocebus sabaeus; assembly: GCF_047675955.1. Classification (NCBI taxonomy): domain Eukaryota; kingdom Metazoa; phylum Chordata; class Mammalia; order Primates; family Cercopithecidae; genus Chlorocebus; species Chlorocebus sabaeus. Next base: position 70,082,960 of record NC_132911.1, read on the forward strand.
GCGGTGGCTCAAGCCTGTAATCCCAGCACTTTGGGAGGCCGAGACGGGCGGATCACGAGGTCAGGAGATCGAGACCATCCCAACATGGGCTAGCATGGTGAAACCCCGTCTCCACTAAAAAATACAAAAAACTAGCCAGGCGAGGTGGCGGGCGCCCGTAGTCCCAGCTACTCGGGAGGCTGAGGCAGGAGAATGGCATAAACCCGGGAGGCGGAGCTTGCAGTGAGCTGAGATCCGGCCACTGCACTCCAGCCTGGGCGACAGAGCGAGACTCCGTCTCAAAAAAAAAAAAAGATGGGATGTCTCTGATCCTTTCTATCCCAAACACATACCCAAAGTCCTCATAAAGTGCTATTCGCTCTTGTTGGTTTCCTACTGACTGACTTTCATAATGAAGGTTATTGCAGAAAAAGCATGGAGACACTCTTCTACTTCCACTGCTGCTTGAATTTTGTTTTGTTTTGTTGAGACAGAGTCTTGCTGTGTTGCCCAGACTGGAGTACAGTGAGGCAAACACAACTCACCTCAGCCTCGACCTCCTGGGCTCAAGTGATCGTCCTGCTTCAGCCTCCTGATTAGCTGGGACCACAGGTGTGCACCTTCATGCCCAGCTAATTTTATTTTATTTTTTTAGAAATGGGATCTCCCTATTTTTCCCAGGCTGGTCTTGAACTCTTGGGCTCAAACAATCCTCCCACCTCGGCCTTCCAAAGTGCTGGGATTGTAGGTGTGAGCCACTTTGCCTGCCCCTTACTCAATGAATTTTTGTCATTCTTAGTGAGACCCTTTTTCTGGAGTATTTATTAGATTTGCATTCTCCAGTATAAATCTTACAGGCAGTATATAGTTAATTAGTGGTAATAACTGGATTGAGAGAACTTTAAGATCCTGCTCTGTTGCTTCTCTCTCTTTCTGTCTCTTACTTGCACTCTGCTATAAAACTACAGGAAAGTTTGCTCGCACAGTAAGGAACAACATGGTCCTTGACAAATCAAATTATGTAACAGATTGAAGTTTTGAGAGAATGTATAAAAGAAGCATTGAGTTTTAGTTTTCAACAATTTCATGAATTTTATCCCCTTTAAGACCTGTATTTAATCTACATGTTTGTATTGCTATTAAGCATTTGGAATTATTTAAATCTATTGTGCTCCTTGTACTGGAAGAATAACTCAATAAAGGTTTGTGAACTGTTAAACAAGTGTGAGTGATCCTCTATAGATTGTTACACCAGATCAGAAAATTCAGCTCCCAGAAGCATGGCAGCAAATCTGCCAAGTGGCACAACCTGTGCTTACTTGAGCTGATCAAGTCCTAAGCCTTTTTTGTTTATTAAACTATGTTCAAGAATTGCAAAGAGAGTATGACCCACCATATCTCTAATGCATTTTAATAACACACACACACACACACACACACACACAAAACTTCTTCCAGCCAAATGATCCATAGCCTGAAAACACTGGTAGTGTAACAGTTTTATTCGAACATTTCAGCCAATCATTAGCCATAGTATAGCACTTTCCACAGAATACTCAGATTTCATTTAGCCAGATTTGGCCCTGCTAATTTTTAAGTGTTTATATATATAAAATATTATAAATGTGTTATCTAATATCAACATTATATATAGATATATATCTGTGAGTTTATATATTTATATAATCTTTATGCACAGAAAGACTTTAACCCAAACTCTCAAAAGAATTAACAACAACAAACAACGCCTGGAAATCAGGAAACAGCTAGCCAGGCATGGAGGGTGTATGTATGTAATCCCAGCTACTCCAGAGACTGAGGCAGGATAGCTTGAGTCCAGGAGTTTGAGGCTGCAGTATACCATGATAGCACCTGTGAATAGCTATTGTGCTGCAGCCTGGGCAGCACAGCAAGACCTTACCTTTAAAAAAATATGAGAAGACACAGAGTTTCTCATTTTGTTTTTGACATTTTCCTTTATTAATGTAATACATATTCATACACTGCTCCTTTTAACAATAGCCGAATATAAAGTTAATAGTGTCTTTCCTTTTTCTTCCTTACTGTTTACTTTCAGTAACCAAGAGTAACAATTAGTTAGATATCCTTCCATATCTTTCTCTAAAACAATACATCTCTGCAGATCAGATTTTGCCTCTGACTAGCTGGGACACAGAGCATAAGACTCAAGTCTTTGCTTGTACCAAAAATAAAGGTGGCCCCAAATCATAGTTAAATATCTTTACACTTACTAGGGTGGCTAAAATAAAAAAGACAATAGCAAGTGTTATCAAGGATGTGCAGAAATTGAAACTCTTGTATATTGCTGGTGGAAATGTAAAATGGTGCAGCTACTTTGGAGATGGTTTGGCAGTTCATCAAAATATTCAACATAGAGTTACCATATGAGCCAGCAGTTCTATTTCTAGGTATGTATGCAAGAAAAATGAAAACATATTTCCATGGTGAAATGAGTGTTCATAGCAGCATTATTAATGATTGCCAAGAAATAGATACAACACAAATGTCCATCAGTTGATTAACAGATAAACAAAATATGATATATCCACACGATGAAGTATTACTCAGCCATAAAAAGGAATGAAGAATGGATACATGGTACAATATGGATGAACCTTGAAAACATGCTAAATGAGAGAGCCCAGTCACAAAAGACCATATATCATATGGAGTCATATGATACATGTGAAATGCATGGTAGATAGGTAAATATGTGAAATGCATGGTAAATAGGTAAATAGGTAAATCCATACAGTCAGAGAGCAGATTAGTAGTTGCCTGCAGCTGGGGAATGACTGCTAATGATTTTATTTTTGGGGTGAGAAAAATGTTCTATAATTAGATTCTGGTTATGGTTGTACTACTCTGAATATACTCAAAATTACTGAACTGAGCACTTTAAAGGAGTGAATTTTAGGGTATGTGAAATGTATCTCAATAAAGCTACAAAAATAAAAATAAGCATGCTTAACTTAGATGCTCTCCAAATTTTCTTTAAATTATAGAAATGTGGAGACACTCCATTTTCTTACTTTCATTGACAATTTATTTCAAGTTCTTAACCTTAAATCCTATTAAATTCCCTATTCTTTTAAAATGGTTCATTGTAATTTTAATATTTATTTTATGATATGAATGTCAACTTTTAGTTATGACAGTATAGAATCCTAAACCTCTTAGTAAAGAGAAAAAATGTGAATTTCCAGTTGTCATAACCAGTGTCTTTCTGGCTTTATATTTATCCTAGCCATTGCTAAAACAATCAAGAAAGGAAAATATTAGGCTAATCTTGTATGTATGGAATATCAAGGTTTGGTTTCTAACATTTTAATATGATTACCATCTGTTATAGCCTCAAAGTGAAATATGCCAAGAAAGAAACCTAAATCGGTTAAAATTTTGGCCATGGCAAATATTTAGCAAATATACCATTCCTGTACAGAACTTCAGTGGCCGCTCCAGGATATCTCAGAAGTCAGGGAGCTTACAGGCTGCAGCCTGTCTAGAAGTGGGAGGAGACTATGTTTGCTTAAATTTGAGAAAATCCCAAGTGTCATTTATGTTCTATGTACATTAAGAAAGATGGAGGTTGGTTATTGCGAGTCTGAAGCATGGCCAAATACTCTCTACCACCCTTTTCGCGGTGCCGGCATCGACAGCATTTTCTTAGTACCAGAAATAATTTTCTCCTTGCCTGTACTTCCTACAAAGAAAAATTGCCCTATTTATACTCAGAAAAGGCAAACCTTGGCATAACCACGACTCCCAGGTTGTGTCCAACTAAACCAGGGCTAGGCCTTTGATTCAAAATGAGACTCTCTTTTCTTGGAGTTCCTACTTCTTAAAACCGAGACAAGAGATGGAATCAGTTACCTACGAGGTTACACATTAGACTAAAGTTAAGTAATGATTTAAAGTAAGGGAAACTTGGAAAATAAGTCTGGAAAAGTAATACCAGAAGACTTCAGCAATTGTCCTATTAAAGGACTTTGACTAGTATGTTAGAGGAAGAAGTGAAAAAGGAAGAAAAGATTTCAGAGGCATTAGGTGAAAAAAAATCAATACCAGTTTGTGGCTGAACTGATATGGGAGTAGTGAAATGAGGACAAAGGATCAGGCAAGTATAAGAGCAATGTTCAATCTTAGTGCTGCTGGCTTGTTGATGCCATAACATAAACAGGAAGTCTGAGGGGAGAAGGGGTTTGGGGACTAGATTAACAATTTCATTTCTCGATAACAATGATTGCCAGGCATCTGAAATGAAGTGTTCAGCAGGCAATTGAAGCTAGGGTACTGGAGCCAAAGACAGGTTATACTGTGAGTCTTCATAGTGTGACAGCAGGTGCTCTGAAACAGAACAAGATTTTGGAGGGAGGGATGAAGAGGGGAAGGGGAAGATGTCTGGGAACTTGGACACCTACCACTATTCTGGAACAGGAAGAGTCAAGGAAGCAACAGCCAGAGGAGGAGATATACTTGAATCTCATCATTTTTTTTCCCTGAAAACTAGGGACACAAGGGCTTCAGGGAAGAAAGAGGAGAGTAAAGTGTTTCAAAAGCTACTGAGAAAATAGGAATGGAATTTAGTGAGAAGATGACTTAAAGTACATGGTTACAATGAAGACCTGACCTGAAGCCAGAATTCAGATAATAATGGACTAAAAGGAGAGCCATAGAGAGAAAATAGCAGCAGAATGTGCAATCATTCCTTGAGAATTTAGCAATGAAAAAAATCAGCCAGGTGTGGTGGCATGTGTCTGTAGTCACAGTGACTCAGGAGGCTGAGGTGGGAGGATCTCTTGAGCCCAGGAGTTTGAGGCTGTAGTGAGCTGTGATAGCACCACTGCACTCCAGCCTGGGTGACAGAATGAGATCCTGTCTTTAAAAAATAAACAAAAAGATAATTTAGCAATGAAAGGAAGTAGCAAAAATTGTAAGTTATCTGGGAGGTTCAGGAGGAGATAAAATTTTGAATATTACCAACACAAAGAAATGATAAAGGCTATAAGTGAGATGCAAGTTACCCAGATTTGATCATTATATGTTGTATTCATGTATCAACATTTCATACTCTAAATATTACACTGTAAATATGTAAAATTATTATGTGTCAATTAAAATTTCTTTTTTATAAAAAGAAAAGTTGCCTTGTTTCATCTTCCCCTCCTTTAGAGAGGAGACCTTCATGTATGAAGATGGCCAGAAGAGAGCAAAAGAAGCTGAAACTACTTAAAAAGAAAAAAAATGAGAGAGGTAGCAAGGTCCACATATTTCAGCAGTTTTCAACTTGTGTTAAGCATAGAGCTGTTTCTTCAAACCAATCTTGCTGGGAAGCCTAATATATAAAACTAATACAAGTGGAGTCACTCTACTGAAGGTTGCTATGTGTGTGCATGTGCATGTGTGTGCATGTGCATATGTGTGTTTGTACACGTATATGCATGCACATGTGTATGTGTCAGCAGTTGGGAGGTGCTTCTCTAGGAGTTCTCTGTTTCTTTTATTACAACCAATGGCCTACATGATCCCATTTGCTCCACATCAGTGATGAAGGTGTTTCTATCGTTTCTAGTTGATTCTTGAAGAAACTGACTGAGAATTTAGTGACTTATTCAAAGTCACACAACTAGTTTGAGACAGAGTCAGGACCAGCACCAGGATCTTATGGCCCCCAATCCCATCTTCTTTCTGATACACCACTTCAAAGGCCTTCTTCTTCTGCACAGCACAATCACATCTTCCTTTTTACAGGAAAGTATTTGAAGAGACTACGAGCAACAAAAAGAAAGATTTGGGGGGAACATGTGGTATTCAACAGCTCTGTAAGACCAACTCATTTATCTGATCAGTCAGATAAATTGGTAAAGAAAATGGGACTTCTAAGATAGAGGTCCCAAAGGGTAGTCTATTTAAGAAGAGAGCTGTAGTCCCATAACATTTATTTATTTATTTATTTATTTATTTACTAAGACAGGATCTCACTGTGTCACCCAGACTGGAGTGCAGTGATATAATCATGGTTCACTGCAGTCTCGACCTCCCAGGCTCAAACGATCTTTCCACATCCACCTCCCGAGTAGCTGGGACCACAGGCACATGCCACCACGCCTGGCTAATTTTTTCTTTTTGTAGAGATGGGGTCTCACCATGTTGCCCAGACCAGTCTTGAACTCCTGGGCTCAAGCAATTCCCTTGTCTCAGCCTCCCAAAATGCTGGAATTACTGGCATGAACCACCACACCCAGCCTCCATAGCATCTTTTAAAAATAATTCCTTATCGCAAAATGTAAGTTTTCTTCTTTTCGGAAGAGAAGGGTATTACTGATGGGCATGTAAAATGGTGCAGCCAGATAGAGGATTAAGATGGCAGATAGGAAGCAGGACTAGCTTGTAGCTCCTGCTCAGATGGACAGAGCAGTGTGCGGAGACTCGCATCATGAACTTTTGCTCCAAGAACTACTGCAGGAACATACCAGGAAAGCTGAGAGAATCCACAGACCCTTTGAAGGAAATGGATCACCACTGTAGGCTCCCTGAGACACTGAAAAACTGTGCTGGTATCCACTGCTGAAAGACCTGAAGATGGATTATATTGCAGGACTTGTGGCAGACACTCCCTCATACCAGCCTGGAGCCCAGTAGCTCCACTAGGAGGCTAGACCCAGAAGACCAAAAATAATCACTGCCTTCTGGCTTTCAGGAAGCCCCATCCCTAGGGAAAGGAGGAGGACACCACATCAAGGGAGCACCCTGTGGGACAAAAGAATCTGAGCAGCAGCGCTTGAGTCCCAGATCTTCCCTCTGACGTAGTCTACCAAAATGAGAAGGAACCAGAAAAGCAATTCTGGTAATATGACAAAACAAGATTCTTTAACACCCCTAAAAGATCACAACAGCTCACCAGCAATGGATCCAAACCAAGATGAAATCTCTGAATTGCCAGAAAAAGAATTAAGAAGCTTAATTATCAAGCTATTCAAGGAGCACCAGAGAAAGGTGAAGTCCAACTTAAAGGAATAAAAAACATGGTGCAGGATATGAAATATCAGTGAAATTGATAGCATAAATAAAAAACAATCACAATTTTTGGAAATGAAGGACACACTTAGAGAAATGCAATATGCTCTGGAAAGTCTCAGCAATTGAACAGCAGAAGAAAGAACTTCAGGACTTGAAGACAAGGCTTTTGAATTAGCCCAATCTGTCAAAGACAAAGAAAAAAAAGTTTTAAAAAATGAGCAGTCTCCAAGAAGTTTGGGACTGTTTTGAACATACAAACCTAAGATTAATTGTTGTTCCCAAGGAAGAATAGAAATCTAAAAGTTTGGAAAACATATTTGAAGGAATAATTGAGGAAAACTTCCCCAGCCTTGCTAGAGGTCTAGACATCCAAATACAAGAAGCTCAAAGAACACCTGGGAAATTCATGGCAAAAAGATCATCACCTAGGCACATAGTGATCAGGTTATCTAAAGTAAAGATGAAGGACAGAATCTTAAGAGTCGTGAGGCAAAAGCATCAGGTAACCTATTAAAAAAAAAAACTTATCAGATAAACAGCAGATTTCTCAGCAGAAACCCTACAGCCTAGAAGGGATTGGGGTCCTATTTTAGCCTCCTTAAACAAAACAACTGTCAGCTAAGAATTTTGTACCCAGTGAAACTAAGCTTCATAAACGAAGGAAAGATACAACCTTTCCCAGACAAACAAATGCTGAGAAAATTCACCACTACCAAGCCATCGCTACAAGAACTGCTAAAAGGAGTTCTAAATCTTGAAACAAATTCTTGAAATACGCCAAAACAGACCCGCCTTAAAGCATAAATCTCACAGGACCTGTAAAACAATAACACAATAAAAAAACCCAAGGTATTCAGGCAACAAATAGCATGATGAATAAAATAGTACCTCGCATCTCAATGCTAATGTTGAATGTAAATGGCCTGAATGTCCCACTTAAAAGATACAGAATGGCAGAATGGATACAAATTCACAAACCAAGTACCTGCTGTCTTTAAGAGACTCACCTGATACATAGGACTCACATAAACTTAAGGTAAAGGGGTGGAAAAAGATATTCCATGCAAATGGACACCAAAAGTGAGCAAGAGTATAGCTTCTTATATCAGACAAAACAAACTTTAAAGCAACAGCAGTTAAAAAAGACAAAGGGATATTATGTAACGATAAAAGGACTAGTCTAACAGGAAAATATCACAATCCTAAGTATATATGCACCTAACACTGGAGCTCCTGAATTTTGAAACAATTACTTCTAGACCTAAGAAATGAGATAGATGGCAACACAATAATAGTGGAGGATTTTAATATAACACTGATAGCACTAGACAGGTCATCAAGACAGAAAGTCAACAAAGACTAGAACAAGGGACTTGACAGATATTTACAGAACATTCTACCTAACAACTGCAGAATATTAATTCCATTCATCAGCAGATGGAACTTCTCCAAGATAGACCACATGATTGGCCACAAAACAAGTCTCAGTAAATTTAAGAAAATTGAAATTATATCAAATACTCTCTCAGACCACAGTGGAATAAAGTTGGAAATCAACTCCAAAAGGAACCCTCAGAACCATGTAAATTCACAGAAATTAAATAACCTGCTCCTGAATGATCATTGGGTCAATGACGAAATCAAGATGGAAATTAAAAAATTATTTGAACTGAATGATAATAGTGACAAAACCTATTAAAACCTATGGGATACAGCAAAATTGATGCTAAGAGGAAAGTTCATAGCATTAAATGCCTACATCAAAAAGTCTGAAAGAGCACCATAAACAGTCTAAGTTCACACCTCACAGAACTGGAGAAACAAGAACAAACCAAATCCAAATGCAGCAGAAGGAAAGAAATAACGAAGATCAGAGCAGAACTAAATGAAACTGAAACAAACAAACAAAAAATACAAAAGATAAATGAAATGAAAAGCTAGTTCTTTGAAAAGACAAATAAAATTGATAGACCATTAGTGAGATTAACCAAGAAGAGAGAAGATCCAAATAAGCTCAATTAGAAATGAAACGGGGGGTAATACAACTGATACCACAGAAACACAAAAGATTATTCAAGGCTACTATGAACACCTTTATGCCGATAAACTAGAAAACCTAGAGGACATAGATAGATTCCTGGAAATATATAACTCTCCTAGATTAAACCAGGAAGATATAGAAACTCTGAACAGACAGATAACAAACAATGAGATCGAAATGGTAAAAAAAAAAAAAAAAAAAAAATTGTCAACTGAAAAAAGTCCAGGACCAGAGAGATTCACAGCTGAATTCTATCAGACATTCAAAGGAGAATTGGGACCAATCCTACTGACACTATTCCAAAAGACAGAGAAAGAAGGAATCCTCTCTAAATCATTCTATGAAGCCAGTATCACCCTAATTCCAAAACCAGGGAAGGACATTACAAAAAAAGAAAACTACAGACCAATATCCCTGATGAACACAGATATAAAAATCCTCAACAAAATGCTAGTGAACTGAATCCAACAGCATATCAAAAAAAATAATCCACTGTGATCAAGTGGGTTTCATACCAGGGATGCAGGGATGGTTTAACATATGTAAGTCAATAAATGTGATGTGCCACATAAACAGAATTAAAAACAAAAATCACATGATCATCTCAATAGATGCAGAAAAAGTATTTGATAAAATCCAGCATCTCTTTATTATTAAAACCCTCAGCAAAATCAGTATAGAAGGGACATACCTTAGGGGATTAAAACTATCTATGACAAACCCATGGCCAACATTATACTGAATGGGTAAACGTTGAAAGCATTTCCCCTATGAACCAGAACAAGACAAGGATGCCCATTCTCACCACTTCTATTCAACATAGTACTGGAATTCCTAGCCAGAGCAATCAGACAAGAGAAAGAAATAAAGGGCATCCAAATCAGTAAAGAGGAAGTCAAACTGTCGCTCTTTGTTGATGATACGATTGTATACCTAGAAAACACTAAAGACTCATCCAAAAAGCTCCTGGAACTGGTAAATGAATTCAGCAAAGTTTCTGGATACAGAATCAATGTACACAAATCAGTAGCTCTGCTATACACCAACAGTGACCAAGCTGAGAATCAAATCAAGAACTCAATCCCTTTTATGATAGCTGCAAAAAAGAAAATACTTAGGAATACACCTAATCAAGGAGGTGAAAGACCTCTACAAATAAAACTACAAAACACTGCTGAAAGCAATCAGACAACACACAAGAAAATGGAAACACATGCCATGCTTATGGATGGGTAGAATCAATATTGTGAAAATGACTACACTGCCAAAAGCAGTCTATAAATTCAATGTAATTCCCATCAAAATACAACCATCATTCTTCACAGAACTAGAAAAAACAATCTTAAAATTCATATGGAACCTAAAAAGAGCCCTCATAGCCAAAGCTAGACTAAGCAAAAAGAACAAATATGGAGGTATCACATTACCCAACTTCAAACTATACTAGAAGTCTGTAGTCACCAAAACAGCATGGTACTAGTATAAAAATAGGCACATAGACCAATGGAATAGAATAGAGAACACAGAAATAAAGCCAAATGCTTAAAGCCAACTGATCTTTGACAAAGCAAACAAAAACGTAAAGTGGGAAAAGGACACCCTATTCAACAAATGGTGCTGGAAAAATTGGCAAGCCACAGTAGAAAAGAATGAAACTGGATCCTCATCTCTCACCTTATGCAAAAATCAATTCAAGATGGATCAAGGACTTCAATCTAAGACCTGAAACCATAAATATTCTAGAAGATACATTGGAAAAACCCTTCTACACATTGGTTTAGGCAAAGACTTCACGAGCAGGAACCCAAAAGCAAATGCAGCAACAACAAAAAATAACTAGATGAGACTTAATTAAACTAACAAGATTCTGTGCAGCAAATAATAATAATAATCAGCAGAGAAACAGACAACCCACAGAATGGGAGAAAATCTTCATAGTCTATACATCTGACAAAGGACTAATATCCAATATCTACAAAGAACTCAAACAAATCAGCAAGAAAAAAACAAACAATCCCATCAAAAAGTGGGCCAAGGACATGGATTGACAATTCTCAAAAGATGATATACAAATGGCCAACAAGCATATGGAAAAATGCTCAACACCACTAATTATCAGGGAAATGCAGATCAAAACCACAATGTGATACCACCTTACTCCTGCAAGAATGGCCATAATCAAAACATAAAAAAAAAATAGATGTTGGCATAGATGTGGTAAAAAGAGAACACTTTTACACTGTTAGTGGTAATGTAAACTAATACAACCACTATGGAAAACAGTGTGGAGATTCCTTAAATAACTAAAAGTAGATCTACAGTTTGATCCAGCAATACCAATACTAGGTATCTACTCAGAAGAAAATAAGCATTATAAGAAAAAGATAATTGCTCATGCATCACAGGCGTGTTTATAGCAGCACAATTCGCAATTGCAAAAATATGAAACCAGCCCAAATGCCCATCAGTCAACTAGTGGATAAAGAAAATGTAATACACACACACACACACACACATCATGGAATGCCACTCAGCTGTAAAAAAGAATGAAATAATGGCATATGCAACAACCTAGATGGAACTGGAAACTATTATTCTAAGTAAAGTAACTCAGGAATGGAAAACAAAAATCGTATATTCTTACTCGTAAGTGGGAACTAAGCTATGAGGACTCAAAGGCATAAGCATGATACATTGGACTTTGGGGACTTCAAGGGAAACGGTGGGAGGGTGGTGAGGGATAAAAGACTACACGTTGGGTACGGTGTACACTACTTGAGTGATGGGTACACCAGAATCTCATAAATAAAAAAACTAAAAATGAATGGTGCAGCCCATGTGCAAAACAGTATGGCAGTTCCTCAAAAAAACAAAAACAAAAACAAAAAACATATAGTTACAATATAATCACAATATAATCTAGCAATTCTACTTTGGATGTTTACCCCCAAATAATTGAAAGCAGGGACCTGAACAGATACTTGTACACTCATGTTCATAGTAGCCTTATTCACAATAGCCAAAAGATGGAAACATCCCAAATGTCCATCAACAGATGAATGGCTAAGCTAAATTAGAATATACATACAATGATATTATTCAGCTTTACAAAAAAACAAGGTTCTGATATATGCTACCACATGGATGAACCTTGAAAACATTATACTAAATTAAATAAGCCAAACACAAAGGAACAAATATTGTTTGATTCCACTTATATGAGGAAACTAGAATAGGCAAATTCACAAATGCAAAAGTAGAATATTGATTAGCAGGGGTCGATGGGAATGGGGAATGGGGAATGGGGAGTTAGTGTTTAGTGGGTACAAAGTTTCAGTTTGAGGTAATTAATGAATATAAGAGTTCTGAAGATGAATTGCAGTCTGGTTGCACAACAATGTGAATATAATTAATGACACCAAATTGCACACTTAAAATGGTTAAAATGAAAAATTTTAAGTTATGTATATTTGGATCAAAATGAAAAAAGAGAGAGAGGTCATTTTGTCCTCACTGCCTTTTGTGCACATTTAAAGCAACTTCTTGGCTACTATAATCACCATTCTAGTTGAAAAGCAAAAGAAATTTTGTTTTTCCTTGTGATAGGCATGTTTTTGTTCTCATTCATTTTCGTTTTTCGTACCATTCCTGAGAGATCCTTGAATGCATGATTATCAAAACCTCTATATTAAGAATGATTCTTACTAGAATTTTCTGTGGCAGAAATATGCCCCTTATTTTGGGGTCAAGAAATGTAGGCTAGGTGCGGTGGCTCTTGCCTATAATCTCAGCACTTTGGGCGGCCGAGGCAGGTAGATCACCCGAGGTCAGGAGTTCAAGACCAGCCTGACCAATATGGTGAAACCCCATCTCTACTAAAAATACAAAATTAGCTGAGCACGATGGCGCGTACCTGTAATCCCAGTTACTTGGGAGGCTGAGGCAGGAGAATTGTATGAACCCGGAAGGCGGAGGTGCAGTGAGCTGAGATTACACCACTGCACTCCAGCCTGGGCGACAGAGTGAGATTCCATCTCAAAAAAAAAAAAAAAGGAAAATCAAACATTAACAAGTCCTAGACTTTACATCTTTCTAGGAAGCATGGAGATACATCCTAATATTGGCTAACTCTCATTCTGACATGGATAGCAGGTTGACAACATTAATAAACCAGCCAGATCATCGCTTGAAGTGTGGTCTATGGACCAGTGGTGACAGCACTCCTGGATCAGCTTATTAGAAATGCGTAATCTTAGGCACAATCTCAGACCTACTGAATTGGAATCTGCATTTTACCAAAACCCCAGGTGTTTCCTATGCACATTGAAGTTTGTGATGCACACTGAAGTTTCCTATGCACACTGAAGTACTGATCTACACTACTTTTAAATGCAACACAATTTTTTTTTTTTTTTTTGTGAGATGGAGTCTTGTTCTGTTGCGGAGGCTGGAGTGCAGTGGCGGCGATCTCGGGTCACTGCAATCTTCGCCTCGCGGGTTCAAGCAATTCTCCTGCCTCAGCCTCCTGAGTAACTGGACTACAGGCATGTGCCACCACGTCCTACTAATTTTTTGTATTTTTAGTAGAGACGGGGTTTCACTGTGTTAGCCAGGATGGTCTCGATCTCCTGACTTCGTGATCCGCCCACCTTGGCCTCTCAAAGTGCTGGGATTACAGTGTGAGCAACAGCACCTGGCTTTCTTTCTTTTCTTCTTTTTTTTTTTTTTTTAATTTTTTTTTTTTACCTTTTTTTGTTTGTTTGTTTGTTTTTGAGATGGGGTCTCACTCTGTCACCCAGGCTAGAGTTCAATAGCACCATCATGGCTCACTGTAACCTCAACCTCCTGGGCTCAAGCCATCCTCCCACCTTCGCCTCCCAAAGTGCCTGGACTACAGGCATGAGCTATCATGTCCAGCTAGAAGTTTCTTTCTCCTTGAAGAAAGAGTTAAAAGTAGAGAACAAACATTTGCTGAAGATCTATTGTACAATAGATACTGACATATAAACCAATGTTATCTCATTTAATTCTTAAAATAATAATAGAGGTATAGATTATTGATTCCATTTAACAGATGAAGAAACTGAGGCTTAATCATTCCATTGCTACCCAGCTAGGAAGTGCCAGGACTGGCATTTGACTCTGGGTGTTTTTAAATTAGAAGTTTCTTTCCATTACACCAAGATACCTTTTAAGCATATGAAAGAAGACATTCTAAAATCGTTTGGAATAAAAAATTACTTAAGAATTTCACTAAGAAAAACATGGTATGACTCAGAACCATAAAGCTATCAACACCGAGCATTTATTTTATCTTGCAACGTGCTTTTCTTTGTTAATCTCCACAATAACCAGGTGAGGAAAAAGTTATCTTCATTCTGCAAATAAAATGCCCTGAAGCTCAGAGTGGCTAAAGGTTTGCCCACAGTCATAGAGCAGTGAGTCAGAATTGGAATTAAGGGGAAAAGGCTTAACTGTTAACCACTAATACATGGACAGTCTACTCTCCGAAGCCATTTAGATACTTAGAAAGTCAAGGTAACTCTTTTGCAGATGTTAGCCGTTGTAGTTTGGAGGCAGCTGGATTAATATTTGGGGCATTCTACTTTCTTTAATGTGTCTAAATGAAAACATGTGGATCCTACCCACTGTATTATGTCTGGCTTTGCCTGACATTATTGACCAATACTTATTTTTGTTATTATTATTTTAGAGACAGTGTTTCACTCTGTTGCCCAGGCTGGTGCAGTGGTGCAAACACAGCTCATTGTAGCCTTGAACTCCTGGGCTCAAGTGATCCTCCTGCCTTACCCTCCTATGTAGCTGGTACTACAGGTGGCAGGTAGTGCCACCATGCCTGGCTGTTTGTTTGTTTATTTGTTTTTTGTATAGATGGAGTCTCATGATGTTGCCCAGACTGGTCTAAAACCAGTGGCCTCAAGTGATCCTCCAGTGTAGGCCTTCCAAAGAGCTGAGATTACAGGTGTGAGCCACTGTCCTGGCCCTCCAATGCTTATGAATGTGTGAGGTTCTGTGGTCAAATCCTTAGAAGGTTGTGGTCTGCGAGACTGAACGTGACGTGGCCCTGAGTCTCCTGGCCCATTCTCTCGCCTTGTATGTGACTTGTCTTGTGGCTCTGGATGCCCAGTCATCCTGCCGTGCTGTCATCATTTCCTAGAGTAGGCTGTGCCCCTTCCCCACTCAGCTGCTTTGCACAGGCTGTTTCCTTGGACACTAAGGCTCATTCTCCTCTTTGTTGTTTAAAGCTTATTCATTCCTTCTCAGGTCTCAACCTGCATCTCACTTCCTCAGGGAAGCTTTCCCTAACCCTCTTGTTTAGTTCAGACTCCCCTGTTGGCCACTCTCATAATCCCCTGTATTTCTCTATTACGGCACCTATCACAAGTATAATTTATTAATTATTTCTTTAATAATTTCTTTAAGGTATAGCTTCTCCCACTAAACCGTAAGTTCTAAGAAGGCAAGAATCATATTTTATTTTATGTTACTGTCTCCTAGCAAACATATCTGGCACATAATCAATGTCTAATAAATATCTGTTGAATAAGGCCAGGTGCAGTGGCTCATGCCTGTAATCCCAGCACTCATGGGAGGCCAAGGCAGGAGGATTGCTTGATCCCAAAAGTTCCAGAGCAGCCTGAGCAACATAGTGAGACCCCTTCTTTACAAAAAAAATGAAAAAATTAGCGAAGTGTGGTGGCACATGCTTGTTGTCCCAGCTTGTTGGGAGACTAACGTGGGAGAATCACTTGAGCCCAGCTGTTAGAGGTTACAGTGAACTGTGACTGCACCACTGTACTCTAGTCTGGTAGTCTGATAGAGTGAGGCCCTGTCTTTAAAAATATATGTATAAATAAATATATGTATATGTGTACATATATGTATATAATATATATATAGATAATACACACATATATTACACACATATTATATATACACATACTATTTATACATATAAAATATGCATATAATATACATATTATATACACATATATGGTATATATATGATGTATATATGCATGTATATGTACATATATACAATTATATATATTTGTTGAATAAACCAATGCATTTAATGTTTGTAAAATATTTTTGTGAACTAGAAAGTTTTATACAAATGACATTGCCATTATCATTATTTGTACTCTGATTACTTGAAGTTTATTTTGTATGTTAATGATGTCGATGATAAATGATGAATTTGTATGTGTTAAACGAATTGTAATAACTTTTTATTATAATAGCTGAGCCTAACTTTGGCCTGCGTTGTAGCTTTAGGTGACATGTTTGGGAAGGGCCTGAGTTAACTGGGCTCAGGCAGGATGATTTTCATTTGATCAACTGGATCCGGACAGGAATCTGAGCTGGGTGAGAAGTCTCTGAATTTTTTACCTGACCTTTTTCCCATAAGGTGGATGAGTTAATCCTAAGAGATTCAGTCAAACCAGAAGAGTTTTGGCAATCTTTCTGGTTCTACTTGTTCCCAGGAGAAAGTATGTGTTTGCAGACAAATGTGTTTGCTTTATTTTTGGTCAGGAAACAGACCAAGTTACGCAAGGTGCTTCCAATTTCTGCCAGAGTTGCCAAAACATGAAAATAAATTTAGTGTCGAAATTTATAAAATAGTTTTATAAATGCCTTGAACCCTAGTATCTGCTACTCTTCTGCTTTTTAAGAGATTTATGTTGTTTTTATTCCTAATCTCCTGTTTTACAGCATATTAAGCAGACTCTAATCCTTTTGGGCAGTAGGCATGATTTACATTTAAAAAAAATATTACATGCCTTTTGCCTGAGCTATCAGCAATTCAAGAAGTAATCACATTTAAAAGGAGCATCTGGCAAAAACAAAGTTATTATCCTCACTACAGTAATGGATTTCATACACTATGGCATTTGGGTTAGAGAAATATATTGTACATTAAGCTTTCTTTAGTGTTTCTCAAATTAAAATCATATATAACTCACTTTTTGACTAAAATGAGGCTATCTTAACTACAGAATCTCTAAGGACTAGCCACTTTTTAAAAGTTCATGGTATACATTCAATAATGTGAGGGAAAGCACTTGGTAAACATGTTAAGGTACTTAATAAAGAGTCTCTCCAAGAGTAATTACTGTGGTTATGTTATTTTTTAAAATTGATGCATAATAGATGTACATAGTCTCAGAGGGTCATAAGTTTTCTTACTCCAATTTCATAGAAATCATTTTAGCTATTAAGTGTATTGAATCTTGAATCTGGGCATATTGAGTGTCTTAAATAGGTGTGTATATTCTAAATCCACATTATGAGTTTAGGCAAATAGGGTTAGGATTAGGGTTTGGGTTAGGGTTCAACTGCTGAACTGCTGTGTTTGTGTTTGATCAACTGCTGTAGGGCCGCTGCATTACCCAGACAAAGCCAGAGTCTGTCATTAGCTTGGATGGAGACTATGGTTGTTTGTTCACTTATCCAATGAGTATTCATTGAGCATATACTATGTTCAAGCCACTATCCTAGGCTTTTGGGATGTTGGGTACAGGGATGTACAAGACAGACCCTGTCCCTCAGGAACTTACATTCTAGCAAAATAGTGATGATATTAGTAGTAATAGTAATAGATAAACATTCATTGAGAGCTTATTATATCCTAGGTACTGTGTTAATAAACCTTATGCAGATTATCTCATACAATTCTCACAACCCTATGAGTAGGAACCATTATTATTTTGACTCTCATTTTAAGATGAGAAGAGGGGTTAGGTAACTTATGGAAAGTCGAGTCTGAAGGTTTTTTTTTTTTAGCTATAAACCAGAGGGATGTTCAAAGGCATAACAGCAGATATGAAAAGAATATCCACCAATGGAAAAGGACCACAATCACAGCCCTGTAGCAGGGTCCAGGCGACTAATAAATTATCTTAAATTCCTGAATTCCAGGCAGGTCCCAGTGTTTGGGGGGGATCAGATAGTCTGAGAAATTAGCCTGCAGGCTGAATATCAGGTTTAAATATAAAACAAGATGTTTGCAAGAACTTGGTAAATAAAATATTAAGCTGAGAATTCAATTCAGCAGATAATTTACTCTGTGCCAGACACCATGTAAGACTCTCAGGGTAGAGAACAGAAATAAGGAAGACATGAACTCTTATCTCTCAAGTAGTTCAGAATTGGGAGAGACCCAAGTTTAGTTTTGGTTCCTGTTTGAGGAGCTTGGTGACCCTCAGAGAGTCACTAGCTTCCTGGAGCTTCTTGGAAAACACTAATTTTCTAAGCTGTGGAACTCAGGGAGGGAGCAGGGCAATTAATTTTTAAGGGACCTCAAATCATTAGTGACCGCTTCTAAAAGATGTGCAACTTCCTTCACATCCATGTTGTATTCCATTTAGCTAACCCTGTTTTCTTTTTGGTGATATTGTATTAGTCTGAAATTTGAAACTCTACAAGGCAGTAAAATTGATTTTAACTGTTAAATAATTTAGTATAAGTAAGCCCTGTACATAAACATGCAATTATGTGAATTGCTGTTATTGATGTTGAAATATAACTGTTTACCCAATGAAGGTTAAAGATGTTCCCTAAAGTCTTTTAAATTCATGCCGATATTTGTATCGTTCGAGATGCCATAGTTATGTTCAAATGAATTATTAGTGCTTCAGGGAACATATGGCTATAGAAAATAATAATGTTGCTATAATTATTTTGTGTTTATTTAATGACATGATGATTTATGCAATGCTAATGTTCAGGTACAACGGATTGTTAATGATGTGAGTGTTTAAAACAGTAAACTATATTATAAAAAGAATCTTCTGTGATGGGGAAATTTTATTTTTTGTTACATTATGCTAAAGCACTATTTTTTCACATGTTGGATATAAATATCATGTACTGCTTTGATACCTAATTCATATGTAAGTCTGTTGAGATATGACTTTCAAAGGTTCATGCTTAGTGGGCACTTAGAACGTACACACTCTGGTCTTTATCCATCTTCATAGATAATACTTACTTCTAAATATTCTCAGCAACTGGCACACTGGTAAGTGGAGCAACAGTTAAGTAGAGAGATGGGTAAACAGAAGGGAAAGACTGACGTGAACATCTCATCTTTCAACCAGTTTCTTAACTACCTATAGCACTGAGAGAGCATGTAATTCCACACACTTGGGTTTGTGTTTTTTTGTTGTTTGTTTGTTTTGTTTTTTGTTTTTTCTAAGGCCTGAGTGAACTCTATTCAATGAAACCTTCCATGAAACAACTATAGCTGCTAAAACTACTGAACAAGACTGCTTTGTCCAAATCACCAAGGCACAGTTCTCTGGGAATTGGGCATTGCATCTTCAGAATAAAGAGGCCAAAGAAGTCCTCATTTAGTTCTGCATTAATATACTCATGGAAAAGGACATTAGGTTTTGCTTGTCATGGGAAAAGCACACAGTTTGGCAGAGTTAGAAAGTGTCTGGAATCCAAAGTCAGGTGGACCTGGGTTCAAATCATAGCTCGATAACTATTAGCTGTGATTATGGTCAAGATACTTATTGATATTGTTTGGCTCTGTGTCCCCACTCAAACCTCATCTAAAATTGCAATTGCCATAATCTGCAGTGTCAAGGGAGGGACCTGGTGGGAGGTGACTAGATCATGGGGACAGCTTCCCCCAGGCTGTTCTCATGATAGTGAGTGAGTTATCATGAGATCTGATGGTTTTGTAAGTGTCTGACATTTCCTCCTTAACACTCGCTCTCTCTTGCCTGCTGCCATGTAAGATGTGCCTGCTTTCCTTTCATCTTCCACCATGACTGTAAGTTTCCTGCGGCCTCCTCAGCCATGCAGAATTGTGAGTCAAACCTCTTTCCTTTATAAATTACCCAGTCTCAGGGAAGTTCTTTATAGCAGTGTGAAAATGGACTAATACAGGAAATTGGTACCAGGAGTTTGGGGGCACTGGTATAAAGATACTTGAAAATGTGGAAGTGACTTTGGAACTGGGTAATGGGTAGAGGTTGGAACAGTTTGGAGGGCTCAGAAGAAGACAGGAAGATGTGGGAAAGTTTGGAACTTCCTAGTGACTTGTTGAATGGTTTTGACCAAAATCTTGATAGTGATATGGAGAATGAAGTCCAGGCTGAGGTAGTCTCAGATGGAGATGAAGAACTTATTGGCAAATGCGGTAAAGGTCACACTTGCTATGCTTTAATAGAGAGACTGGCGGCATTTTGCTCCACCCCTAGAGATCTTTGGGACTTTGAACTTGAGAGAGATGATTTAGGTTATCTGGTGGAAGAAATTTCTAAGCAGCAAAGCATTCAAGAGGTGACAGAACATAAAAGTTTGAAAAATTTACAGCCTGACCATGTGGTAGAAAAGAAAAATCCATTTTCTGGGGAGAAATTCAAGCCAGCTGCAGAAATTTGCATAAGGAATGAAGAATTGAATGTTAATCTCCAAGACAATGGGGAAAATGTCTGCAGGGCATGTCAGAGTCCTTCATGGCAGCCTGTCTGATATACTTTGGCTGTGTCTCCACCCAAAACCTCATCTTGAATTGTAATCTGAATTATAATCGCCACATGTTGGGGGAGGGACCTCCTGGGAGATGATTAAATCATGGGGGTGGTTCCCCCATGCTGTTCTCGTGATAGTGAGTGAATTCTCATGAGATCTGATGGTTTTATAAGAGGCTTTTCCACCCTTCACTCTGCACTTCTCTCTCCTGCCACCATGTGAAGGACATGTTTGCTTCCCCTGCCACCATGATTGTAAGCTTCCTGAGGCCTCCCCAGCCATCTGGAACTGTGAGTCAATTAAACCTCTTTCCTTTATAAATTACCCAGTTTCAGGCAGTTCTTTATAGTAGCAAAAAAAAAAAAAAAAAAAAAAAACAAAAAGACTAATACATCCTCCCATCACAGGCCCAGAGGCCTAGGAGAGAAAAATGATTTCCTGGGCCAGGTCCAGGGCCCCACTGCCTTGTGCAGTCTCAGGACATGGCCCCCTGCGTCCCAGCCACTCTAGCTCCAGCTGTGGCTGAAAGGGGTCAACATATGGCTTGGACCATTGCTTCAGAGGGTGCTGCCCCAAGTCTCCCCAAGTCTCAGCAGCTTCCACATGGTGTTGGACCTGTGGGTGCACAGAATTCAAAAGTTGAGCTTTAGCAGCTTCTGCCTAGATTTTAGAGAATGTATGGAAACACCTGGATGTCGAGACAGAAGTCTGCTGCAGGGACAGAGCCCTCATGGAGAATCTCCTCTAGGGCACTGTGTAAGGAAAATGTGGGGTTGGAGCCCCCACACAGAGTCTCCACTAGGGCACTGCCTAGTGGAACTGTGAGAAGAGGGCCACCATCCTCCAGACTCCAGAAAGGTAGATCCACCAAGAGCTTGCACTGTGTGCCTGGAAAAGCCACAGTCACTCAATGCCAGCCCATGAGAGCAGCCATGGGGGCTGAACCCTGCAAAGCCACAGGGGTAGAACTGCCCAAGGTTGTCGGAGGCCACCTCTTGCATCAGCGTGCCCTGGGTGTAAGACATGGAGTCAGAAGAGATTATTTTGGAGTTTTAAGATTTAATGACTGCTTCACTGGATTTAAGACTTGCATGGGGCCTGTAGCCCCTTTTTTTGGCCAATTTCTCCCATTTGGAATGGGAGCATTTATCTAATGCCTGTACTATGTTGTATCTTGGAAGTCACTAACTTGTTTTTTATTTTACAGGCTCATAGGCAGAAGGGACTTCCCTTGTCTCAGATGAGACTTTGGACTTGGACTTTTGGATTCATGCTGGAATTAGTTAAAATTTGGGGGGACTGTTGGGAAGGCATCCTTCGTTTTGAAATGTAAAAAGGACATGAGATTCAGCAGGGGGCAGGGGCAGAACAATATGGTTTGGCTCTGTGCCCCCAACCAAGTCTCATCTCAAATTGTAATTGCTACAATTCCCACATGTTGAGGGAGGGACATGGTGGGAAGTGATTGGATCATGGGGGTGGTTTCCCCCATGATGTTCTTGTGATAGTGAGCTGTCACGAGATCTGATGGTTTTATTAGTGTTTGACAGTTCCTCCTTCACAGTCACTCTCTGTCTCCTGCCACCACGTAAGACATGCCCACCTCCCCTTCATCTTGTACCATGATTGTAAGTTTCCTGAGGTTTCCCCAGCCATGTGGAACTGTGAATCAATTAAACCTCTTTCCTTTACAAATTACCCAATTACCCAGTCTCAGGAAAATTCTTTATAGTAGTGTGAAAATGGACTAATGCACTTACCTTCTTCAAGTCCCAGGGTTTTTTATAGAGGGTTTTCTCAATAGCAGCACTATTGACATTTTAGGCCAGATAATTTTTTGTTGCAGGATGCTGCCTTGTGCATTGTAGAATGTTTAGCATCTCTACCCACTAGATACCAGTAGCACTTTCTCCCAGTCATTAAAAACCAAAAATGTCTCTACCCATTTCACACTGTACTAGGATAAATCACCCCTAGTGAGAACCACTCCTTTAGGTGTCAAATTATGGATAACAGAACCCATTTCAAGGTAGTAGGCAGAATACTACCCTCTGAAGATGTTCACATCCTAATCCCCAGGACCTGTGAGTATGTTACCTTACGTGGTAAAGGGAAATTAAGGTTGCATTGGTGACCCTGAATTCAAAGATTATTCTAGATTATTTGGGTAGATCCAATGTAATCACTAGGGTCCTTAAAAGTGAAAGAGTGAAGCAGAAGAAGTTGGAATGATCTGATGTGAAAAGGACTTGAATTATTTTTTCGGGGTTTAAAGATGGATGAAGTGGTCCATGAGTCACAGACTGTGGACAGCCTCTAGAAGCTGGAAAAGAGAAGGAAACAGATCCTACCAAGGAAAGAACACAGTCTTGTTGACCCCTTGATTTTAGCTCAGTGATACTCATGTCAAACTTCTGACTTACATAACTGTAAGATAATAAATGTGTTTTAAGCCACCAAGGTTATGGTAACTTGTTATAGCAGCAATAGAAAACTAATACAATAGGGCTACTGTGAAAATTTTGAGATAATGCACATAATTTATTGTCATCTGGAAATAGTAACTGATTAATAAATTTTAGTGATTTTGAAGATTATCTTAGCAAAAAGACTGGGTCATAAGGCAGTAATCTACAAGTTTTAATGGTGTTCTAAGGCTTTTAAGTGGATTAATGGGTTTTATGCAGTATGCTATCTAGAAATGCCACTTGTTCAAGTGTAACAAGAAATCCCTCACTGTGCCTTGGCATTCATGCTCCTGCTGGCATGTTTCACCTCACAATTCTGTACTCTATGTTCTCAGCTCTCTGTGTCCTTGACTCCGTTCTCCTCTTTGGCCTGCCTTCTTGTGGCCATTGCTCTAGACATGCAAATTTGGGTCTGGTCCTTGGAGATCTCTCCTGAATGTTTTTTTTCTTTTCTTTTCTTTTCCTTTTTTTTCCTTTTTGTTTTTTTGTTTTCGTCTTCTGGCTCCTTGCAAAGCAGCTGTGATTGAGCAGGTAAGTTTTATCATGAACCCACTGTATCCACACAAGTTATTACCAAACCCATTGTATCCACACAAGTTGTTCTACACACTGATACTGCTAGCACTTTCTCCCAGCCATAAAAAAACCAAAATATCTGTACACAGTGCACATTTGAGTAAATCACCCTAGCTGAGAACCAGTCCCTACCAGTCAGTCTCATTTCTGGGGTGAAGATAGGACAACTGGGGTAGCTTTGTTTCAGGTATTTTGATGCTGTCGTTTGGTGCCATTACATTTAGGATCATTATGTCTACCCTGTGATTGATCCTTTCACTGTTGTAAAATATTCCTCTTTGTTGCTAGTAATTTTCTTTTCACTGAAGACTAATTTATCTGATATTAATATAGTTGCTACTGTTTTTTAAAATGAATTCTTGCATGATATATCTTTTTTCATCCTTTTTCCTTCAACCTACCTATATCATTGTATTTGAAGTGACTTTCTTTAAGAAAGCATATGGTTGGATCATGTTTTTTCATCCACTCTGCCAATTTCTGTCTATTAACTGATGTAATTAAACTATTTACATTTGAAGTAATTATTGATATGTTAGGGCTGAAATCTACCATTTTGTTATTTTTAGTTTTTGTTTTCTTATTTATCATTTCTTTGTTTCTTTTTTCTTACCTTTCTGTATGCTATTTCAATATTTTTAGCTTCTTATTTTGATTTACATATAGTCTTTCATAGTATATTGCTTTGTATAGTTTTCTTAGTTGTTGCTCTAGGTATTATTACAATACACACAAGTAATTTATCATAATCTATTAATATCAACTTTTTACCATTTTGAATGAAGTATAGAAAATGTACTTCCTTTTAGACACATTTACTCACCATTTAAATATAGTTACCTTTAAATATTGTTGTCCTGAGTGCCACAATTTATTGTGTACCACATCAGATGATGCTACACTTTTTTCATCAACTATAAAATATTATTTAAGAAGTGCATGAAGCATAAGGATAACATATAGATTGACGGAGTTCAGAAATAAACCTTGACAATTATGGTCAACTGAATTTTAACAAGGATGCCAAGACATTTCAATGGGGGAAAAATAGTCTTCTTAACAAATGGTGTTGGGACCACTGGATATCTGTATGTAAAAGAATGAAGCTGGAACCCTTACCTCACACCACATACAAAAATTAACATTTCTCCCAAAAAGATATACAAATGGCCAACATGCACAGGGAAAGATGCTCAACATTATCAGTCATTAGAAAAGTACAAATCAAAGCCACATGAGATACCACTTTATATCTACTAATCTACTAGGATGGCTATAATAAAAAAGTCAGATAAAATCAGCATTGTTAAGGATACACAAAAGTTGGAACCCTTGTTCACTGCTGTGGGAATGTAAAATAATTCAGCCACTTTTAAAAATATTTAGAGTTACCAGACAAACCAGGAATTCCATTTCTAGGTATCTATGGAAGATAATTAAAAACATATGTCTTTACAAAAACTTGTACATGAATGTTCATAACTGCACTATGCGTGAAAGCCTCAAAGTGGAAATACTCAAATATCCATCAACTGAAGAATGAATAAAGATGGGGCCTAACTATAATCTCTAGAAAGAAAAAGTTTTGTAATGGGATGGTCAGTAGAAAAAGCCACAGTCCCTGTTCCTACAGCTGTTCCAAAGGCCTTAACTGATATACTTCCTCTTCCTCCTCTCCATAACCCATTTTCTATTTTCTCCATCCTTGGCTAGCATTTCAGTCTCTCTGGATTCCTTGCTTGATGGAACGACCTACACTGTCACCTCTAGACTGAGGCTTTGGTTGCCTTCCCCTCATCAGGCGATTTTTACTGCATTCACCTGTTTGTTTTTATGTACTTGGAATAGTAGCACTAAGGGATGTTCCAATGAGTCCTTTGATTTGCAGGCTCTTCCCTGACCCACAAAGTAGTAGCAACCTGATTTCTTCCTTATAATCAGTGCCAGTTGGCCCTGCTGATAGAGTAACCCTTTTCACCACCTGTTGGTTCATTAACATGAGGAGTGACCAGACATTAGTTGTAGTTTTGAGTTTAGTGAAACATCATATCCCTAGTGAAAGTATTATCTCCTTCCTGAGAATCAGAACCTTGAATCCAATAGACCACAGAGTTGCAGGGATGGAAAATAAAAATTCTGCAAGTTGGATCATGGGAGTCGTGCAGTGTGGAGCCAGTGTTATTTCTACCCCTTGGTTCCTCACCCTGTGCAGTGAACTTGTCAGAAATAGGACCAAATATTGTGCAATTGTTGAAAGCATATATAACATCCTGAAGGACTGTGCAGCACCACTGCAGGATGTTGTCTACAAATGGCCATCTTAATAGAACCTTTCCAAAGTTCTATCAGGCTAGTGCACTGGGAAACATAGTATGTGATAGGACCTAGGTCCCATGGACCTGTGCCCACTATCCCATCTTGTTTTGCCGTAAAATGACTCTTTTGGCCTGTGGCGGTGTTACACAGGATCCTATGTTGCTAAAGTACATTATAATCCCATGGAGACTGGTGCCATCAAAGGTACTGCAGGCAGAGAAGTCACACCCTTATCCAAAGTTAGCATCAAAGATGAATTATACCCTTTCAGGATTGAAAAGATGCAAGATATTCCACTTATCCAAGATGCTAGCTGGCCTCCTTAAGGGATACTGTATTGAGAACACATTTGGTCCCCAGTGCTTCCCAGTTTTGGTATTCAGCAATAGAAATAACTGGGTCAGCCATGGTGAAAGAGAACCTGTGATACTGAGCCCATGCACAACCTCTAACCCCACCACCATGGCTACCCTGTATGTAGCATGCTATTTCCTAGCACTGGAACAGCTAAGAAGAGTTACTCAGTCTGCCTTGTTGTTGAATCTCTCCTCTACAGTTGGTGTTTTCTGGTGGGCATTACAGTGAAACACAAAGATCTCCACTCCTTGTGCCCACTCTCTAAAGTCCATCCACACGTATCTTCCCCAGACCTTCTTGTCTCTGATTTTCCATTTCCACTGTTTCTAGGCCCTGAGTAACCTACCAGGCCATTTACCACTACCTATTCCCCTACTGGGGCTGAAGACAACAAATACAGAAAACATGTAGAGCAATTTTCTATAAAAAGGAACAGGGACTAGGGGAATGATTGGAGAGAGAAAAGCAGTCAAGATAGTTTTTCTTTTGAGATAAGAAGACATTAGAGTGTGTCAGTATGCTGATGGAAATAATCCCAATGAAATAGAAACTATGATGTAGTACACGGAGAATTACTGGAGATGGATTTCAGTAGCCTTGAAATGCACTGTAAATGGTAATATATTATTTGAAGCCAAATTATGACATATTTTAATCATTTCTACATAAATTTAATGGGATTATATAAATTAATTATTCAAGTAACATATATTAAGCATCTACTGGGAGCTAAGGGTGTGCTATTTCTAGGGGCATAAAGGTAAATAAGAACTTCTTAAGGAATTTACAATGAGAGAGATGGTTGTGGAAAAAGTTAATTGCAATTCAATGTGAGAAAAGCTATAATAGAAGCCTGGGTAGAAGGATCTTCATTTTGATATCACATACCTCAAATACTCAAATAACTGCTAACATATATAGAACCTAAGTGCAAAAGATACATAACTTGTTCTTTCAGGATTTTAAAATATCTTTTATCTGTTGTTCTTGTACTCACAGGAGAAAATCAAAAGAGAAGCTACTTTTTAATTTGCCCTCTTTTTTTCTTACTGCAAAATGGATAGAGAGATGATGTAAATGTAAATGTGGTTATAAAAAGTTACAATTATGAATAATTGGTACTGCCAGTTACAGATTCTGATGAATTGCTGATATGTAGAATCACTAAGATAACTGACAAAGGAATGTTATAAAATCAGATAATGCTTTCCTAGGAAATTATTAGGGAAAAATAGCATTAGAATAGAGAAAATGAAGCTGATATTTTTGGGCTTTACTGTCTTTTACTGAGCATGCATTATGCATAAAATTGCATGTCATGAGTCAATTTCTAGAAGGTTTACTTTGAAGGGGAAAAGAGTGCAATTCTAAGAACAACGTAAGCCCAAAGCCAAAAAAAATCTGTACATTTTAAAAAGTTGCATTGCATTTCTCATATCTATGCCATTGAGATATAACATCTACAGAGGAAAACATGGATGAGGACCAAACGGAGCTCACTCTTGGCAATAGACAACAATGGCATTTACAAGTAACCAGAGTTGCTTAGAGCCAAACCAAGATCTATCTCCTCCCCCGCATTCAATTAACTTCATTAAACTGCACCCATGTCCTATACAAAATATACTCTTTTTTGCCTTAAGAGATTAAAATAATTTTTCTAATTTTTAAACTTTATTAGATATAAATTATTTTTATTCTCATTATATAAATTATATTAATATATAATTAAATAAGTATTGAGCCAAGTTAGATCTCATTGACATGGAGGTGGCCAAGCAAGATGGCTGAATAGAAGCCTCCAGCAATCATTCCCACCATGGGAACAACAAATTTTAACAACTATCTGCACTCAGAAAAGCACCTTCATAAGAAGCAAAAATCAGATAAGCAATCACAGTACCTGATTTTAACTTCATATTGCTAAAAGATGCACTGAAGAGGGTAGGAAAGATGGTCTTGAATTGCCGATGCACTCCCTCCCCCATGCCCCAGCAGCAGTGGCATAGCACAGAGAGAAAATCTGTGTGCTTGAGGGAGGGAGAGCACAATGGGGGACTTTGCGCTGAACTCAGTGCTGCCTGTGGCAGAGGAAAGCAAAACTGTGCTGAACTCAGCCGGCACTCACCCATGGAGGGAGCATTTTGACCAGAACTAACCAGAGGAAAAGTGCCTATCCCAGCAGTCAGAACTTGTGTTTCTGGGCAAGCCTTGCCACCATGAGCTAAAGGGCTCTGGGGTTCTAAGTGAACTTGGAAAGGCAGTCTAGGACACAAGGACTTCAAGTCTTTAGGCAACTAAGTGCTAGGCTGGGCTTAGAGCCAATGGACTGGGGTAGCACATGACCTAGTGAGATATCAGACAGTTTGGCTAGGGAGTGCTTGTGCTACCCCTCCCCGAATACTAGTCAGTGCAGCTTGCAACAATGAAAGTGACACCTTTCTTTTGCTTGAAGAGAGGAGAGAGAAAAGTAAAAAGGAATTTTGTCTTGCATCTTGGATACCAGCTCAGCCACAGTAGAATAGGGCACCAGGCAGAGTCTTGAGGTCCCCATCCCAGACCCTAGCTCCTGGATGACATTTCTAGACACACCCTGGGAAAGAAGGGAATCACTGCCTTGAAGGGAAGGAACCAGTCCTGGCAGGATCCATCAGCTACTGACTAAAGAGACCTTGGGACCTAAATAACTAACAGTGACACCCAGGTAGTACACTGTGAACCTTGGGTGAGATCCTGAGACATGCTGGCTTCAGGTAACAGCTTGGCCACAGGGTGGGAGAGCACCAAGTGGGTTCTTAAGGCCCCTGAGTCCAGCCCTAGGCTCTTAGACAGCATTTCTGGGCCTGCGAGGAGCAAGAAGGGAGCTCACTGCCTTGTAGGATAAGTTCCAGACCTGGCATCATTCACCAAAAGCTGACTGAAGAGCCCTTGGGCCTTAATTGAACATTGGCAGTGGCCTGGCAGAACTCTCCATGGACTGGTGGTGGTGGTGCCATGGGGAGAGGATCCTCTGCCTATGGAAAAGGGAGGGAAGAGTGGGAATGATTTTGTCTTGTGGCTTGAGTGCCACATTAGCCATAGTAGAATAAAAATACCAGGTAAAATTTTAAGGTTTTTTAGCTCCAATCCCTGGCTTCCAGATAATATCTCTGGATCTACCTGAGGTCTGGGGGAACTTGCCACCCTGAAAAGGACATAAACCTGGCTAGCTTTGTTACATGCTGATTGCCGAACCATAGGGCCTTGAGTGAACATAAGTGGTAGCCAGGTAGTGGTTACAGTGGGCCTTGGGTGAGACCCAGTGCTGTGCTGGCTTCAGGTCTGACCCAGGACAGTCCCAGTGGTGGCCACAGGGGTACTTGTGTCACACCATCCCCAGCTCCAAGTGGCTCAGCACACAGAGAGATAATCTGTTTGTTGGGAGAAAGTAAGTGAAGAGAGCAAGAGTCTCCACCTGATAATCCAGAGAATTCTTCTGGATCTTATTCAGGACCACCAAGGTAGCACCTTTATGAGTCTGCAAGAATCATAGCATTACTGGGCTTGGGGCCCAAGTCCCTTCTAATACCTGGAAAGCCTTCCCAAGAAGGATGGGCACAAACAAGCCCAGATTGCAATAATATCTAACTCTTCAATGCCCAGACACTGACAAACATCCACAAGCATCAAAACCATCCAGAAAAACATGATCTCACCAAATGAACTAAGCAAAGTACCAGGGATGAATTCTGGAGGAACAGAGATCTGTGATCTTTCAAAGAGAGAATTCAAAACAGCTGTTTCGAGGAAACTGAAAGAAATTCAAGATAACGCAGAGAAAAAATTCAGGATTCTATCAGATTCCTGTAATTTCAACAATTTGAGAGGCCAAGGTGGGAGGATCACTTGAGGTCAGGAGTTCAAGACCAGCCTGGGCAACATGGTGAAACCCCATCTCTACTAAAAATACAAAAATTAGCCAGGCGTGGTAGTGCACGCCTGTAGTCTCAGCCACTCAGGAGGCTGAGGCACAAGAATCACTTGAACCCAGGAGGCAGAGGTTGCAGTGAGCTGAGATTGTGCCACTGCACTCTAGTCCAGGTGATAGAATGAGACTGTCTCAAAAAAAAAAAAAAAAAGAATTATATCAGATACATTTAACAGAGATTGAAATAATTAAAAGGAATCAAGCAGAAACTCTAAGAGTTGAAAAATGCAGTTTACATGCTGAATAATGCATGAGTCTCTTAATAGCAGAACTGACAAAGCTGAAGAAAGAATTAGTGAGCTTGAAAACAGGCTATTTGAAAATACACTTGGAAGAGATGAAAGCAAAAAGAATAAAGAATGAAGCATGCCTACAACATCTAGAAAATAGCCACAAAAGGGCAAATCTAAGAAGTATTGATCTTAAAGAGGAGATAGAGAAAGAGATAGGGGTAGAAAGTTTATTCAAAAGGGTAATATTAGAGAACTTCCCAAACCTAGAGAAAGATATC